>NC_133659.1:33375481-33742981 GCF_037893015.1 Macrotis lagotis | reverse complement strand
CATCCACCCATCCACCCATCCATCCATTCACCCATCCACCCACCCATCCATCCACCCACCCATCCACCCATCCACCCATCCATCCATCCACCCATCCACCCATCTATCCATCCATCCATCCACCCATCCATCCATCCATCCACTTTTCTACTTATTCTACATTATCCCATCTGTGACCTTGGATGAAATGAACAGACAGTTTGTCCCATTCCTATTCTGAAGGGAGCCTCGATCAAGAACAAGTCCACAGACACCCAGAGTCCAGGCCAGGAGACAGCCAGGAAGCCTGGTAGTCTCAAGACTGTTGAAAGCTGGGGGTCAGAGTCTGGACTCTAGAGATACCCACTCATCAGGAAGGTTCCCAGAACTCTGGTTACTCTCCTAGGTTGGGCTAGGGATGGTAGATAGGACCATCCCACCCTCTGGGTACCTGCTTCCCCAAGGAGCCATTCTGAAGACATTTGCAAGAATCAAGATCTTATTTTCAGAGAGATCCACATGGATGTAATGAGGAGGAGGGAGTTTCTCCTAAAGACTAAAAGGGGAAGCAGGAGACAGCATGCCAGAGGGACAGGGATTTAGAATCAGATCTGGGTTCAAATCCCCTCTCTAACACTCGCTGCCTGGGGACCTCTGTTTCCTCACATGGAAGATGAAGGGGTGGGACCACATAGCTTCAAAGATCTATTCCAGATCTATTTCAGAATCAGTCAGCTAGTCAACAATTATTGATTAAGCATTTACTATCTTCCTGTCACTGTGCAAAACTCTGGGAAGACAAAGACAAACCCTTCCCCTAGTCTGATTCCCCAGAAATGGTCCTGGAACCGATGTGTTCTCCCAAGGCAAGCTACTCTGAGGGATGGAGGCCAGGGCAGGCAAAGGAGCTTCAAGGTGCTCTTCCCCAAGGGCACATGGGCTGGCTGAATAAAATGTGGCAGTGAAGAACTACAGATGGGAGAGGGGGAAGTCATAATGGGCCACCCTCAGGGAAGATGGGACACTGATCATCCAAGATGATGGGGAGAGAAGAGAAAGACTCTTGGATTCTTGCCTGGTTAGAAAAGGCCAAGAGAGGGCTGACAAAAAAGAGGAGGAAGGAGCTTCCCAAAACTTCAAGCTTCCTGGCCCGCTTTGGGATGTGATGTTAGCCCTGGGGCCTGAGCTGCTGAGAGCAATCTTGGAAAACCCTCCCACAGGACAGGAGAGGCGCCACAGACCCAGGAAAGGACCCAACATTCAAACAGTACATACAAAACACACAGTGGTGGTAGGAGCGAGTGACATATGCCAAGACCCAAGCCAGACTTGCCAAGGCTCCACCAGGCGCAATGATGCTCTATGCAGATGTATTAAGGCCCAGCTCAGTCACCACTGAGACACAGCTTGGGTTCACTGGACCCCAACATCAAGGCCCTCCACATAGGGCTTCTGTCTCAAAGGAGCTAAACTCTTCCATCCTGAAGCTGTACTGTCCAGGCCCTCCCCAAACACCCCACCCCATTTTTACTTCTTGATCTGGGGACGGTAACCAAACCCACTCAAATATCTCTTTAGAAAAGTTCCATTAAAGTGATCATCCTATGGCTCTACCTATTATGCCTGTGACTCCTAGGACCAAAGAATATTTTGCGGCCATTATTGCCTTGAATATCTTGTCTTCCTCTTGGAATGTAAGCTCCTAGGCTTATTTCATCTCTATATTTGTGGCCTCAGGACTTAACACAGAGTCTGGAGTCAGGAGGACCTGAATTCAAATCAAGGCTCAGAGACTTCCTAGCCCTGTGACCCAGGGCAAGTCACTTCACCCTGTTTGTCTCAGTTTCCTTATCAGGAGAAGAAAATGACAAACTACTGCAGTATCCCCCTCCCATGACCCCGTGAAGAATCAGACACATCTGAAATGACTGAGTAAGCACTTAGTAAATTTTTTTTGTGTATTCATTTATTTATTTGTCATTCATTCTTTCATCATTCATTCATTCATTTTTGTCATTAGAAAGAAGGGAGAGATTCTTTTCCTGTTTCACTTTTGTTTTCTCTGATAAGATTGGTCTGAGCACTGGAGAGAACAGAACAAAAGAGGGACAATGAGATAGTCCAGATGAAAGACATCCTGGGGTCCTGAAAAACCTGGCCAAGAAGCAAATATTTTAATTGGCTTAACACAGAATCTGGAGTTAAGAGGTCCTGAGTTCAAATCTGGACTCAGAGACTTCCTAGCTCTGTGACCCTGGGAAAATCCATCTGCCTCTTTCTCTATCCATCCATCTTTCCATCCGTCTGTATCTCTCTATCCATTCATCCACCCATCACCCATCCACCTATCTAGCTCAGGCTCACCTGAGAGATCATGGGAAAGGGAGAAGAACTAGACTGAAAGAAGGCAGGTCTTGTCCCAGTGTTCCAAATAGGGAAGAGAAGAAGAGTCTACAAGCAATAGGTCAGAGACCTATTGTAAAGAGCCAACAGGGTGAAGTGACTTGCCCAGGGTCACAGACCTAGGAAGTCTCTGAGCCCTGGAAGAATTCAAGAGAGGATGACTCAGGAGATGGCAGCTGGTGACCATCAAGAAGGGAAAGTGAGAACTCCAAAGATCCTGCCTAGCTCCCTCTCACCGAGTCCTCTCAAATTCCTACTCGGATAGGTTGTCTCCTCATTAGAGTGCAAGCTCCTGTAGGGAAGGGGCTATCTTCAATCTCAAGGGCCTGGAATATGCTATTGATTAAATGTTCTTTCTTTCCTTCTATCTACAACAATAATAGTAATACTTAACATTTAGATAGCTTTTTAAAGTTAGCAAAGAACTTTATAAATAACCATTCCATCCTCACCCTGAGAAGGGGGACTATTATCCTCCTCATTTTGCAGATAGGGAAACTGAAGCAGAGAGGTGAAGTGACTTGATCAGAGTCATACAGGGTCTGAGAATGGATTTGAACTCTGGTCTTTCTCACTCCATGCCCAGACTTCTATCCACTGTCCTATCTAGCTGCCTCTGCCTATTGACTTGTCTGTCATTTCTGTCATCGTCATCATCATCATCATTGTTGTCATCACCATCACCATCACCATCACCATCACCATCTCTATCTAATGCTTAATTCAGCATCTGGCACAAAGTAGGTGTCTGATAAATGTTTGAGTGGCTATCTATCTATCTATCTATCTATCTATCTATCTATCTATCTATCTATCTATCTATCTATCAGTCTGTCTATCTGTCTGTCTGTCTGTATCTGCTTTTTTCTCTACCCCATCCATCTTTCTATCTGTCTGTATGTATCTAGCCATTCATTCACCCATTCACCTGTCTATCCCTCTATCTTCTGTCTTTTCCTCTAACCATCTTTCTATCTGATTGCCTGTTTCTCTTTATCCATCTATCTCTTTCTTCTATCTATATATCTGTACCTGCCTCTCTCTGTCCACCTACCTTTTTTCTATCTATCTCTTTTCATCCATCCATCTATCCATTCACCCATCTACCTATCTATCCACTCATCTATCTGTACATCCATCTATCTATATATCTATCTATCACTTCAATGATAAAAGTCATGGTCATGCCTGACTATCTTGATTTCCTTCTCCTTTTTTGATAGGGTTAGATCATTATAACAGCAAATATTTTCATCGGCTTAACACAGAGTCTGGAGTCAGGAGGACCTGAGTTCAAATCTGGGCTCAGAGACTTCCTAGCTCTATGACCCTGGGCAAGTCACTTCACCCTGTTTGCTCTTTACAAACCATTCATTTGACCTTGGGAAGGGATGTTATTATCCCCATTTTACAGATGAGTAAACAGAGACAGACAGAGGTGAAGTGACTTGTGCATACAGTAAGTGTCTGAGGTCAGATCATGATCAGGGGAATATGGAGTTACTATTTTTAGCTGAGCATTTGATTTTAGCAAAGCTCTGATAAAGTGTCTTATACCATTTGTGGGGAAAAGATGAAATATAATCTGATGGATTTGGAACTGTGCAAATGGCCAGAGGCAAAGTGTAGTCATTAATGGTTTAATGTCAGCTTGGCAGGAGGTCTCCAGTGGAGTGCCCCAGGGATCTGTGCTTGACCCTGTGCTGTTTAACATTTTTATCAATGCTTGGGATAAAAGCATAGATGTCAGGCTTTGCAGATGATACAGGGGGCTGGGAGGGATGGTTAACTAATGCACTAGAAATCAGAGTCAGGATCCAAAATGATCTTGACAGGTTACAGCACTGGACTGAATTGAAAAGGGGGAAATTCAATATAGGTAAATGTAAAAGTCCGTTTTTGAATTCAAAATATCAACTTTACAAGTACGAGGAGAGGAATGATGAGACAACCATTGGTCTGAAAAAGAGTCAGAGGTTTCAGTGGACTTGAAGCTTAATATGAGTCATTAGTGTGATGTGGCAGCTATCATTGCCTCTTAATGGAAACTGGGGCTGCATCAGGAGAACCTAGCTTCCAGGAACAGGAGGTGATAATCCCACTGTGCTTTCCTCCCCTAGTTAGGCCCCATCTATAGTTCAGTATTCAGTTAGGGTCATCATATTTTAGGAGGGACAGTGACCAGTTGGAGAATGTCCAGAGGAAGAAAACCAGGTTGGGGAAGGGCCTTTAAATACATATTGAATGAGGATTGATTTGAAGAAACTGGGTTCATCTAGTCTAGAGAAGACAAGACTCAGGAGAAATATGATAAACTATGGAGAGGGCTGTCCTATGGAAAAAGGCACCAGGTTTGTTCTGATTGGCCCCAGAAAGCAGCCAGAACAAGGGGCTATGGGGAGAGAGTGGGGTGGGGGGAAGGCAAATAGGCCTGAAGTGAGGAAAACCTATCCCTACCCTACTCTTACCCCAAGGAACAGCTAGCTCTCCATGGACTGGCTTGGGAAGGGGCATGAAATAAATGAATAAAATCCTTTCACTCATCCTTGATTAATTCTTTGTATCACTGCCCTAAATAACAATGCCAAACCTCTTCTTCCCTCCTCAAGATTCCCAGAGCCGCCCCTCCCTCCCATCTTTTCTGGCAGAGTGAGCACTGTCTCCTGGTCTGTGGCTTCTTCACCTGGTCACAAGTCTCTCCCATTTGGAAGAAACCAAGCAAACCACTAGATTTTTATCAGCTACTGTCCCATAGTGCTCGGTCGCACTCCTGGGAAGACAAAAGAAGGAGATAGGAGATAGAGTATTCTTGGTGAGGAACCACAAGGAGAAAGATGGTGAAGCATTTGAAACGTCATATGGTCAGTAAGTCAGTCAGCAAACATTTGTTGAGTGTTTACTAAGTGGCATATTGCAAGGCCCATTTCTCTATCCACCCATCTTTCCATCTAGATATAAAGGTAGAAACAGTCCCTGTCTCCAAGGAGCTTATAAGCCACCAGAGGAGACAAGATGCAAATGACAAACAAGGTACACCCAGGAGAAATGGGATAAACAACTGCGGAAAATCTCTTACACTATGGATGGGGAGAGGCTTCCTAGAGAAGGGGAGTTTGGGTAACTGTCCTTCATTCGCCAAGAAGACCAAAATAACTTCACCATGTTGGGGTCAAGGGTTTGGCTGTGACTGATCAGACCAATCTGAGCAAACTCAGGAGTTTTACCACAGGGTGGGCCCTTCTTTAAGGAAACAGAGATGAAGAAAGATAGCATTCTAGGCAGGGGGCATAGCCAGAGGAAATGCCTAGAGTCTGGAGATGGAGGATCTTATTTGGGGAAGTACCAGGAGGTCAGGGTCATGGGATGGAAGAGGATGTGAAGCAAAGTCAGGCATAAGAGGTTTACAAAGCATGGGCAGGGGCAAGAGGAAGGATAATGCAGTCAGACTGGAACTTTAAGATAACTCTGGCACATGTGTGGAACAAGGAGAGACTAGAGGTAGAGAAACCAACAAGAGGGGGAAGCACCACTTTCTAAGACAAGGGTCTAGGGACTTCTGGGCCGCCCAGAGCCTCTGTTGCAGGAGGCCCTTCAGTGACTTTAAGATGGCTCTTGGGTCCCTCTGAGTGTTTTTCTTCTCCGAATTGAATGGGTCCTCCTAAGGCCCGGGCACTGACTCCTGCCACTCCCTCTCTTGCCAGGATATCCGGCTGTGCAAGGCCTCCCCCAGGATGGTTGCCATGCTGCCAGGTTCTGTAGGCCTGCATCCCAAGCCCCCACCAATGTCCTTTCCTGGGTGTGAGGGCCAAAGCCTGGACTAGTGGGGCTGCCAATGTTGAGGGAGGAGGTGAGGCTCTGAGAGATGAAGGGAAGGGGTCCTCTCTCTCTCCACCTGCATGCCTCCCTTCCCCTCTCCTCCTAGCTTTGCTGTCTGTGGCTCCACAGGCTGCTCCTACCTATCAGTATTAAACTGTCTGGAGAAGGAAATCAGTGTGGGGAAGAAAAAGGAGCATCTGGGAATGGTCTTTGCAGGAGCAGAGAAGACTATGGAGACAGCCTCCCGCCCAACACAGACACTTACCCTGCTCTTGTGGACCCTAGGAAACGTGGAGACCACCCCTACCTTGCCCTGTGGTAGACGGTCACCCAGGCACCACCCTCAAATGGGATCATGATGTTCTCAGACCACCCACTCCTGCAAGGGAGATGGGGGCACCCCTCCCCCTCCCCCTATCTCTACCCAAAGCACCAGCAGGCGGGGGAAGGTGGCAGGGAGCAGGACAGAATGTGTCTTTGATGGGGGGGGAAGGCAACCACACACCCACTGCACCCGGGCAAAGTCGAAGGCTGGCTCAGGGCCCAGCCCCCCAAACCATTGCTTTCTCCTTCTTCCACAGCCAGAAGGATCTGATCTAGGTTGGCTGAGGCTGGGGCTGGTGGTGGAGGTAGCAGGCCTCAGGCTGTGAGTCTGGTGGGCTTCCTGGCCTGGTGGCCCCCACACCTTCCTTTGTTTTCCTTCTCTGTCACTTATTTTTAGCCAGCGTTCTCCTCCGCCCCAGGGGGCCTGGGATTGAATGAAACACGACCCCCAGCTCCAATAAGTGTATTTCAATTACATCTGTCACCGTGTAACGATATAATGATATATCATGTGATATTAAATCCATGGTAATCATATCAGTGATTTTTTTAATAGTGCGCTAATCGCATTATTACATCTCTATAATTAACAACAGGAGGTATGGAAAGTCAGTGAAGGCGCAGCAGCCCCCCACTCACTGGGAACAGGGCCTGTGGGCAACTACAGTCCAGACGGGAGAGCTCTGGGATGCTGAGCAAGGCCCAAACCAACCCTGACTCCTTGCTGCCTTATCCAATCCAAGGCCCAGACCAAGTCACTGCCCCCCCACCCCCTGCTATGCACCCCCAGCCCCAACTGATCCACCCCAGCCCTTCGTCCATGCTGGACTCCAGTGAGATCATGAAGTGAACATCCTCCCCTTAGAAACCATGGCAGTCTGGCTTGCCTTCCTTGCTTCCAGGGATTCAATAAACATTAAGCTCCTACTATGGGCTAAGGCTAGCAATGCAGAGAAAGGTAAAAGACAGCTCCTGCCCCAGAGAGACTTATATTCTAATTGGGGGGGGGGGGGCAACATACAAACAAATAGATGAAAAAACAAGATAGTGATCGAAAAACAGGAGTTAAATGGACAAGGAGAAGATACAAGAATTAAGAGGGACTGGCAAGTCACATTTAGCTGTGAAGTTCCCCATATTCCTCCTCCTTCATCCCATCTCTCTTGGAAGCCCAGAAATAGGCAAGAGTCTCCATGTAGTTCCACATCCATGACTGGAGCCACCTGGGTTTAAGCTACCCCCAAGGGGTGGGCGCTGTCACCCAGGTAGTAAAACTGTACCTGGTCCACCCCATATGACATCCCCAATAAGTGTTTGGACAACCTCCAAAGAAGGGGAGCTCCCCAGAACAGCCCACAACCCTGTGGAACAGCAAGCTTCCACCTGACTCTTTGCAGCTCCCCCAATTGCTTCTGGTTCTGGTCCCTGGTGCCTTCCCTCTGTCACAGGATGGTTCTGCAGATCCCCCTGAGCCTTCTCTTCTCCAGGGTGAGTGGTTTTCAACCAATCCTCCCATCTCCAGGTCCTCTTCCCCTCCCAGCTGCCTACCTTAAGGAGCTCCTTCCTAAACTGTGGAATGGAAACCAAGACTCCAGGTGAGGCCTGACTAGCCCAAGGGCAAAAGGATCACCTTCATTCCTTGAAGCTTAGCCCCTCTTCCTGCAGTCCATGATCATTTGAGCTTTTGTGGCTTCTGCTTCCTATTGCTGCTGAGTTGGTGGTCCACTAAAATCCCCTGATCTTTTTCAGACAAACTACCCTATGGTCATGCCTCTCCTGTACCATAGTGGTGGAGTTGGTTTTACTGACCTGAAGTGTAAGACTTTCTATTAACCTCAATTTCCCCAAAACCTGCATGGCCCCTGTACTCTGAGAGAATCTTGGACCCTGTGCCAGGATGCCAGGCTCTGACAAGGGGAGCTTTTGCCATCTGCCCCTACTCCCAAGTAACCCTATCAGGAAATGTCTGGCCCTATCAGAAGCACTTAATAATCACTATATCATTTATCATTATCATTCACATTGAATTTCTTTTTTTTAATAGTTTTTTTTTAGGTTTTTGCAAGGCAATGGGGTTAAGTGGCTTGCCCAAGGCCACACAGCTAGGTAATTATTAAGTGTCTGAGGCCAGATTTGAACCCAGGTATTCCTGACTCCAAGGCCGGTGCTTTATCCACTGTGCCACCTAGCCTCCCAAATAGGTTTTTTTTTTTTTTTTTTTTGCAAGGCCAATAAGGTTAAGTGGCTTGCCCAAGGCCACACAGCTAGGTAATTATTAAGTGCCTGAGACTAGATTTGAACTCAGGGACTCCTGACTCCAGGGCTGGTGCTCTATCCACTGCGCCAGGCCACTTAGCTGCCCCTGTATAATAACTTTTATATAGCACTTTTTTTTTTTTTTTGCAAGGCAACCGGAGTTAAGTGGCTTGCCCAACAATGCCATACAGCTGGGTAATTATTAAGTGTCTGAGACTGGATTTGAACTCAGGTACTCCTGACTCCAGGGCAGGTGCTCTATCCACTGCACCACCTAGCTGCCCCCACATTGAATTTCACTTTAGTATTTTCTGTCCATGACCCTTTTGGATGCTGACCCTGGTCATCTAGCTTGGTGTCATCAGAAAATGTGACGTATGTACCACCCCTACCTTTTTCCAAATCATTAATAAAAACCTCAACAGGACAGGGGGAGGAGCAATTCCTGGGACATTTACCAGAGGCTCCAGCATACACCATTCCAACAGTTCCCAAATCCATCTAATTGTATTAGCATCTAGTTCTCATCTCCAGCTTTCCAGATGATAATGATGCATTATCAAGAGTTTTTGTCAAATAGAAGCAAACTATTTACAGAATTCCCCTCAATCCCTCATTTAGTGATCCTCTCAGAAAAGAAAATGAGGTTAGTCTGGCATGAGCAGTACCAGATGAAACCTGGCTGACTCTTGAAGGTAACCCTGTCCCTTTCTAAATATTCACCAACCCTCTCTCTTGTGCTCTAGAATTTCCCTAGAAATCAAAGTCGCATCTATTGGTCTGTATTTTGTAGACTGCCTCCCTTCTTCCTAGCCTTTTTTTAAAAAATGGAGACATTTGTCCCCCTCCAATCTTCTGGCATCTCCTTTTTTCCCAGGCTCTTTCAAGCACCACTGAGAATGGTTTGGCAGTGCCCTTTGCCAGGACTTTCAGGACTCAAGAAAGTGGCCCACCAAGGCCAGGGTGGCTGGGGGAGCCTTTGTTAGGTATCAACTCCTGTCCAGTTATTTCCGTCCTATAACTTCCATGTGAGGCAGAGAAAGAAGCGAGTTAAACATTCTCTCTGTTCAGTTAGCACCGGCCTGTTCAGCATCTAACACAAGTCTGCTTCTTGCTCTGATCTTCTTCCTTCCCCAGTAATTAAAAACAAAAGAAAACAACTCCAAAACCCCTTTTCTTGTCCATAGTGTCCATCATCAGCCTTGTTCCTCAACTATCAATAGGAGCAATGAGAGCACTTCCCTCCTGGGGCTGTTGTGATGATCAGATGAGAGAATAATTGTAAAACTGTGCAGACTCTGGCATAGTAGGGCCTATGGAAACATGAGCTATTTTATTATGCCTGACATATAAGATACTGCCATTCTTTACTAGCCACCTTCTATGACCGAGTTTTCTTTGTTTCTCTTAACTTTTTTTTAAAAATTCAATTTTATCTTAATTGCAATTCTAAAATCTCTCCCTTCTACCTCCTCCACCTACTAGAAAATAAGACAAACCACTATCACAGCTATGTACGGACAAGCCAAATAAATCCCCATATCATATAAAGATAAACACACACATGAATACACACACACATATATATATGTATGCATATTCACAAACATACAAATACATACTTCATATGATGCATCCATACGTGCTTCAATCAGTATCCTTAGTCCATCAGTTCTCTATCTATAGGTGGGCAGTGCATTTTGTCACCAAGGCTTTAGAACAGTGGTTGGTTATACTTATACCTTCACAGCTTATTATTTTTAGAATACTGCTGCTACTGTGTGCAATGTTCTCTTGATTCTGTTCATCTCACTGTCTGTGCATCAGTTCATCAAAACCTTCCCAGATTTTTCTGAAACCATCTTACTTGTCATTTCTCACAGCCCAACAGTTCATTATTAGGGATAAAGGGTATATATCATTTAATGTTTTTTGGGTATAGTTTCCAATTGCTTCCTAGAACAGTTAGACCAGTTCATGGCTCCACCAATAGAGTGTTAATGCACTTGTTTTCTCAAAACCCCTCCAGCATTTGTCTTTTCATTTTTTGGTCAATTTTGCCAATCTGATGGATTGAACATTTATTAAAGTATACACACACACACACACACACACACACACACACACACACACACACTCACACACTTTAATGACAGTGAGCAGCGAGTTCTCTACTGGCTCTAGGTGGAAGGGGAAAGGACTAAGCATTTCCACAGGCCAAATCTGGGCCAGACAGAGTGCTAAGCACGTTTTAACTATGACCTCACTGGGTTTGCGTTAGCCTCTTCAGACAAAGTCAGATAAAACCAGTTATTTTTCCAGTCTCTTTTGGAGATTATTCCCCTTCCTGCACTCTGCCAAACTGGCCTTCTTTCTTTTCCTTACAAGATATTTTGTCTCTCATCTTTGTGCCTTTGTGCTGGCTGTCCCATTTCTGGGGCATTTCTCATCTCTGATTCATAGAATTCCTCTCTTCCTTCAACATGTAGCTCTGCATGGCCTTCTCGCAGTCTGTCCTGATTCTCCCTAGTCATTAATGTGGGTTCCCTCTCAAACTACCTGGTGTTTTAACTACTTTGCATTTATTTATATTTATTCAGCATACACTCATATGTGTCCTTATGGATTCTCCCATGAGAATCTGTTTTATGGAAGTAGGGGTTGTTTTATTCTTTGTCAATAGTCAACCTCCCTTACAGAATTTTAGTTTAGGGGACCCTACCTCTCCTTCCTCCAAAGCCTTTGAAATCGGCCTTCTCAGATCTAGAGCATCTGCCCTTCCCTTGATCACAGGCTCTGGAAGGGAGGAGTTGAGGTACTTCTGCTCATCAGCCAAGTGACTTCTAATGAGAATGCCCCCCACCTCCCCCCCCCGGACCTGGGAAGTGGAAATTCTTACTAATGGAGGTCAAGAGATTATTAGCTACCCATATCCGAAAGAGAGAGAGAGAGAGAGAGAGAGAGAGAGAGAGAGAGAGAGAGAGAGAGAGAGAGAGAGATGGAGAGAGAGGAGAAGAAAAAGAAGAGGAGTAAAAAAAGAAGGAGGAGGAGGGAAGGGACTTCTAGCAGGAGAAGCCTGGTGACTAAAGTCTCTCTCATCACATCTCAATCCCACCTCTGGAGTCATCTTGAGATTTATTTCCTGAACTCTTCTTCTATTCTTTTTCTGCCTGGGTAGACAATAGTATAATTTGACACCAAAATAACCTGCTTCTTTCCTGGCTGATCTTTGCCTAAATGTTCCCCCCACATGATCCCCCTTCTGGTTCCTGAATTTCTTCACAAGATTATACTTTCCTTCTAAAAAAACGTTTATGTTTATTGGTCTCTTGCTCTTTTACATCACCTTCATTTCCAAATATATCCCTCTCCCTTACCCCACCGAGCAAATCAACCCTTGTAGCAAATGTAAAAAAAAAAAAAAAAAAAAAAAAGGAAAGGGGCGGGGGGCGTAAGCAGGTTAACAGAACCAAGCAGCTCTGATAGTCCACCTGTCATTCCTCATCCAGTCTCCCATCTGTGCAGTGAAGGGAGAAGGCTGCTTCCCACTAGCCTTTCCCTGGAGATGAAGTCTGGTCATTGCCATAACAAAGAACTTGGTTCAGCATCTGCTCTTTCTAGGGAGTCACTGGGGACCCTGTCTTTGGGCTCTGCTGACTTTGTTCTGCATCTGTTCAGATAAATCCTTCTGTGGTTTTCGGAATCCTTCATGGTCATCATTCCTTGGGGCACAAACAGTCCATTCCTTCATGGATCACAATTTCTTCAACCCTTCTCCAATAGCTGAACATCCACTTTGGTTCCTGCTTTGCTACCTGCTATGAATATCCGGGTCTTTCTATATTTGACCTCCTGGGGGCAATATGCCTTCTTAATAACAATGCTATCTTATCCCACACTTTTTCTTATATGTGTGTGTTTATAAACATATGGATAGGTCAATATAGAGATACACATATAAGTATATGTCTATATCTATATCTATCTCCCCCAGCCACCTCCATCACTGTATTCACAGCCTCTTGCCCCATTGCCTGGCACACTATGCCGGTGATTGGTATTTTCAGCCTTGTCCAGAAATCCAAATCCTGTTCTCAGGCGCTGCCTCTCGAGTTAGATGTTCACTCCCCAAATGGATGTTTCTCTTCCGTTTCCCTTGCTATTAACAGGACCCAGTGAGGATCCCCGTCTCATGCCCCAGAGACTTGGTAGTCTCTGGAGTGATCCTTCCTGGTCACGTGGTCTGTGCTCCAGGGTCTGGCCAGAAGTGGGTGGTCATCTGCCTAGATTGTCAAGTCTTGGATACATACATACACCACAAAGACCCCAGCCAGGAGGCCTCCCTCCTGTTGTTGTCATGTTATAAATTCTGCCTTGGTGCCAACCTGTAGGCCCACGACCTGTGTCTAATGTACAGTCTCCTTTCCATGTCCTTCCTCCTCTGGGTGCTTATTCTACTCCCTAATCTGCTGGCAAGAGTCTAGCCTCTCCTCTTCTAGTGGACATCCATCGCCTCCCCCTCTGAAGCCCATTTCTCACACCTCTCCTACTCCCCTATTCCCATGAGAACCCACCCAGTTTGCTGCCAGACTTTCTTTACAGGTCTTCCTCCATCTCCACATCAATCCATTCTTCTTATCATCACCAGGACAACCTGACCTGCTCACAAACCTCCGATGGTTCCTTATTGCCCCTAGGATAAGTTTAAACTTCCTTGGTTCAGCACAGGGGTGGTGGCCCCTGGCTTCCTATTTCTGTAACCTCTACTCTCTCAGGATACCTGCGTCTCCCGCTGTCTAGTGGATTCCTTCAATGTCCACCTCAGAGGCCGCCTCCTCTAGGAAGCCCCTCCTGATCCTGTAGGCCCCGATGCCCTTCTTCTTCAGACCTCACGCAGAATGCTGCTGCTGCTGCAGAGGGCAACACTACCGGCTTGTTAATGAGCAAGCACCAGGCCCCATCCATACCTCCGGATGGCACTGCCTCTGAAGACCATGGACTCACTGCCACCATAGTCACAGTATGCTGCTCACGACCATGCTCTGTGAGGAGGACAGGGGCCAGGTCACTACCCATCTGCTCCCACCCCCAGCCCAGGGTCTTTGCAGGAAGCGGGCACTTTGGGAGCTGTATCTCCCCAGCTCTCTTCTTGCTCCTCCCTTGCCCAGCAGCAGACCTTGCTATTGCTGCCCCCCCCAGCTCCAGCTCGAGCCCAGGGCTAATCCCGCTGTTGGGGGACACAGGCTGGTCTGGGAAACATGGTTCTGTGCATTTCAAGTTCCTCGCTTTGAACCTGGCAAGCAACTCGTCCTCGGTGAGGGGTGGCTGAGCCGCCGCGCTAAGTTTGACTCTTAGAAGTTGGACAGGCCTGGAGATGAAAGCCAAAGACTGAGGCTTTTTTCCTAATAAAAAGGAAGACACTAATAGCCCTCACCACTTAGTCGCTCACTTTAAGTTTCTAAAGTGCTTTCCAAATTAAAATATAATCCTTTCCTGAGTGTGACAGAATATGCATACACATGCTCACACACACACACACACACACACATTTTACACACACACACTCTCTCTCTCTGTCCTTTCTGTCTGTCTCCTTCCCTCCCACCCCCAGACCAGGAAAGTCAGGCTATCTGAGCAGTCCACCCACCCCCTCTTTTGGGGTCTCGGCTGGAAGGGTCTGAGGCCTGGCTCGTGTGCCTCCCTACCCCCCTAGCCCCCAGCCCTAAGCCCCTTCCTTCTGCTCCCAGGGACACAAACCAGAAATGCAGAAGATGAAGAATGACCATGAGCTCGAAGGCTGCTGCCAGGGGCGGGGTCCTGGGGGGAGGAGGGAGGAGAGGCAGACTTCTGGCAGGGCTGAGACTGCATTGTGGGCCAGCAATATCTGGCACTGAGGCCACTTCCCTCCTCTTTGCCTCGGTTTCCTCATCTGCAAACTGGGGCCAACAAGCACTTGCCCTGATCCAATGAGATCCTGCTTATAAGAAGGGCTAGGAACAGTGGGCCGGCAGATAAGTAGATGGGCACTACATCAGCACCATTGTGAGTAGGAGCATTTTGTAATCTTGGTCTACCCTTTCCTCAGTTTCCCCATCTGGAAGACAAGCTCATTCTGGCTCTACATTCTGCCTTCTGACCGTCCTAGGGTCGGCAGCCCTCCTCCACGGAGCTGTCCACAGTCACTGTCCGAGAAAACCTACGTAGCCTCAAAGGCTGACTTTACCAGACTCCTATAAAAGGAAATAGAGCTTTTCCCTCTTCAAATCTTGTTTCTTGTCATTCCGGGGCTGGGAGGGAAGTCTCTTCCCACTCCTGAATGGGCTACTCCAAAGGAACTAAGTCCAAGGGCTTTGGGGCAGCTGGGAAGGCCAAGAAGATGGAGTCGTTCTCTCCATTTTACAGAGGAGAAGACTGAGTTTCATAGAGGCCAGAGGCAGGATCAGAATCTAGGTCTTCTTCTGACTTCCACCGCTTCCTCCCTGCTCCCCAGGGGGAGGGTCAAACCCTCAAATGCAGGTTTAATCACTGTATTGACCCAGTTGGCCTGGCCAGCCCTGCAGATATCGGAGGCTGGTCCTCTCCCCCTGCCCTGACCCACTCCCCCAATCCCTAGTTTTCTCCAGGCGAGACGCCCCCATGCCTTCCACAGATCTGGCAGCACCCCAGCTCGCAGACCCTGCCCTCTTCTGGGCAGCTCTCCGATGCCTTCCTACGCTGAGGGGAGTGTCCAGAGCCAGGCTACTTCTCCCTGTGAGGTCCAGAGCACAACAGGACCGAGACCCCCTCTTGGAGACGATGGCCTTGACTTTCCAGTCCCTCCAGCACACAGAGGATGTTGGGGTTCTGGGGTCAGCTGCCCTGCCTGAGGCCCTTCTGTGGACTGGTCAACTCCATCTGGCAGAAGCGGTCAGAACCCTTCCTCCACAGCCAGGCAGGATGATCAGAACAGCCCCCCGCTCTCACTCCCCCCACCAGGCAAAGGCCCGACGTGCCTCCTTTCCCTTGAAACGGCTGCGGAGAGCAATGATGTCTTCAAGTGCGGTGGGAGATATTTGTCTCCGATTTACCCTTGGCTCTGGGCTCCGGCTCAGGTAGGCACGGCGTGGGACGGCTGGCAGATCTGAGAGCACGGCACGCCCCAGCGGGCAGGCCTCGCCGCGCGGGGAAGGCGCGAGTCAGTCTGGAGTGCTCCCCATTTATCAAGCTCACGCAGGCCGCCAGCCGAGCGAGTCTTTCTATCATTACACCTCTCAAAATCCGCTTCATACCACTAATCCTGCCTTCATTCTCGCAGATTAATAACATCTCTTTCAACCTTCACAGTGTGATAAATAGACAAAGAGAGAACAAAAGGAGAAAGAGAAGTGAGGGAAGGAGCTGGGGTAACTTCACATAATAAAGAGAACCGAGAACGAGGAGAGGGGGAACAAGGGAGAGAGGGAGAGAGAGACACATGCAGACGGCGGCCAGGCCGCTGCGTCGGGGGCCTGGAGAGGAGAGGCCGCCCTCAAAGGCACAGGCTCGTTAACGGAGCCTCGCAGGCTGGGCCTTTGTGCAGTTTCTTTTCTTCCCTTCCAATCCTGGCTCGGGTCAAACCCCAGCAAAGAGACTCTAGCCCCCTCCATCCCCCTCGAAGCCTGCTGCCTCGCCTGCCTCCTCCCTGGGCAGTGCAAGTGTGGGGCCGGGCCCCAGACTCCCATACTACGGAGGGGTCTGAGGAACAGGCCTCCCAGTGAAGAGCTTGGGGAGGCCGGGGAGAGACAGGAAAGGTGGGGCAGAAGGGAGGCTGCCCAGGAGTCCTGAGGCCCTGAGGCCTAGTTGAAGAACAAGTGCTGAACTGGGAACCCAAAGGGGGAAAGCTGTCAAGGACACCAGGAAGCTGGGGGGCCCCGCGCTCAGCCCTTGCCCAGACCACACAACCAGGAGCTGGGCACCCTGGGGTCCTCAGGGAACTTCCCGTGCCTTTTGGACCCTTGCGCCATAGCCAGAGAAGAGTTCTCCCACTGCCCTATTCTGAGACTCCAGGCTCACTGATGTCCCTTTTCCTCAATGATAGCCTTTACCAGGGACAAACCTCTCAACCATCCCCTCCAGAAAGCTACCTCCCCCGACTCCCCCAGGTCACCAGGAGCTCCTGAATACCTTGCATATGGCATTGGTCCCACTCCACTCTATGGTATGGCCCAGGGTCTGGGTATCATACAGGCAGGAAATGGGTCTTGGGACCAGCCAGAGGATATCAGAGGCTATCAAGCCCAAACCCTTTATTTTACAGAGAAGGAAACTGAGGCTCAGAGGTGACCCCCCTGGAGTCACATCTATATTACATTGAGAATGAGCTCAGGACTCATGGCTCAGCACCTCTTTTCCACTGAACTACACCGCCTCTAGTCTAAACTCTGAATTTTCTCCACCATACAGAACAGGAGCCATTCCCAGTAATTCACAGCTAACAATAGAAAAGGAAAGGGTAGGAATGAAAGTCATGCCTCTAAATATTAAACCCAAATAAACAGTGGGAACCACAGGTCCTAAGGCTACCAGGAAGATCCAACCTCACAGGAATCATTCACTAAGCCTGGGGGTGGGGGGGAGGAGATTTAGGGCTACAATATGGTGGTAGAATGGTACACCTACTTAGCTGAGTACCAAGAAGAGGTACTTAGTCCTGTGACCACTTTGATGAAATGGAAGCAGGAGCTAGGTGGAAAGCATTTGAGAGAAGACCAATGAATGGGTCAGTGGGAGTACACTACAGACCACTGGGCCAGAAGAATATCACAAAGTTGGACCAGAGACAAAGTCAGGTAGAAGGTCATTCACCCAGACATATGCTGGGGTTCTCTCTCTCCTCTTAAAGGGGAATAGATCATATAAGAAAATGAGTCGACTGATAGAGTGCTTTCCGTGGGGGGTGGGGTGGGGGGAGGGAAGCAAGATTGGGGGGAAAATTGTAAAACTCAAATAATATCTTTAATAAAAATAAATTTAAAAATAAATAAATAAAATCTTTAATTTAAAAAGAAAAAAAAGAAAAAAAGAAAATGAGTCCTTCTTTTTGGAGCTCATCCTGACCAACAAAGAGGAATGATGGGCACTTGGAGAAGAAAGAACCACTTAGGGTTCATGGGCTCTGTGGCTTTGGATCCTGTAGATCTCCTGGTCTACTTTCTGACTTTCTAAACATGTATGATCCCACTGCTGTCTTCTGGATCTCCTCTTGTTTGATGGTCTTATGTCCGTATCATGCTCTCTTGCTATGGATGCTCTCATATGCTTCCCCTTGGTGATCTCATCAGGCTTCAAACTATCTCTGTGCTTAGGACATCCAGAGCTATACCCCAATCCCTAATTTCTCCTCAGAACTCTAGTCCTGTATCACTAACTGCCTGCTTGGACATCTCCATGTGGATGTCCCTTGGGGCATCTCCAATCACATGTCTGTTTTGTGAGAACTCACAATTTCCCCTTAAATTTGCCCTTGAGGCAGCTGGGTGGCAACGTGGATAGAATGCTGAGCCTAGAGTCAGGAAGCCTCCTCTTCCAGAGTTCAAATCTGGTCTCAGATATTAACTGCATGACCTTGGGCAAGTCATTTCACCCTGTTTGCCTCAGTTTCCTCATATGTTGATCTCCAATTTATCCTCTCTTAAAGATTGATAAAAAAATTGCTGTCTCCCCCATGAGATCATAGACTGAAGTCTTTTATCTTTTTTTGGTGGGTTGTCTTTGCTGACTAACTGGAGAGGTAGGATACTCGCATTTACAAAACCACTCTTCACTCATCTCCTCCAGAAAGTCCTGCCCTTATTCCTCTCTCTGAGCTTCTACCAGTGGGCTGCTAGACCCCGTACGTCAGCCTAACTGTACTCTATGGCAGCAGGCCCAGGGCTAGCTGAGGCCTTTTCCTTCTCTCACCTCAGCTTCGTCCAGTGCCTTCATGGATCACAAGGAGACCCCAAGAGAGACCTGAAACTGAATCTGTCCTGACGATACCACAGAACTACAAGACGGAGAGCTGAAAGGGACCAGAGCAGCCTCTGGATCATTCCAGATCTCAAGGGCATCCAGCCTTGCTTGAAGAACTCCCAGGGAGGGGAGCTCACCACCTCTTGAGGCTGCTCTTCTCACTATGGGCTGGCTGTTCTCATCAGTAAAAAAAGATTATCCTGATATTAGATCTGCCCCTTCTGCATATGAAAACCCTTTCAATCTCTCTAAATTGCCATCAGGCCACCCCCCACCCCTGCCCCAACTCTTCTGATCTATGGGCCAAAACCCCCAATACCTTCTTCAGACAGCACCTGAAGGCCCTTGACCACCCCAGCTGCCCTGTTATGAACTCCCTCCAGCTTCTCTTCATCTTTCTCAAATTCAGCACCTAGAACTGAACATCACGAGGGATCTCTTAGGATCAAAGATCAGGAACCTGAAGATATTCTTAAAGAATCAAAGAAGGGCAGCTAGGTGGCACAGTAGATAAAGCACCGCCCCTGGAGTCAGGAGTACCTGGGTTCAAATCCAGTCTCAGACACTTAATAATTATCTAGCTGTGTGGCCTTGGGCAAGTCACTTATAATCCCATTGCCTTGCAAAAAACAAATAAAAAAAGAATCAAAGAACAGGATCCAGCTCTCTCCCAACTCCCTTCATCTCTAAAGTGAAAAACCTGATGCTCAGAGACAATGAGCATTACCAAGGGAAGCTGGCTAGGTCCAGATGGGGACTCACCAGGGCAGAGAATGGGAGAGCGGCCTCCTTGTCCCAGGATGCTCTGCCTCTCATCCCATGACAGACTCATAGTGAGATGAGGTCCTCTGGAATTCCCATATTTTTTCTTTCTTTTCTTTTTTTTTTGTAAGCCAATGGGATTAAGTGACTTGCCCAAGGTCACAAAGCTAGTAAATATCAAGCATCTCAGGCCACATTTGAACTCGGGGCTTCCTGACTCCAAGGCAGGTACTTGTACTCTATCCACTGTGCCACTTAGTTGCACCCCCCCCCCAAATATCTTTTTCAGACCATACAAAAGGCAAATGGAATCTCACAATGCTTAGTTCTAAGCTGTGTAAATCTATTTTCAAAAGCCCAGATAAAAGCACAAGACACATCCCTATCAAGCCTCAGGTACACCGAGCTAGGAGGTTAAATGTACTAGATTACGGTCAGGACTCAAAAAAGACTTTGGCAGGCTAGAAAACTGAGCCAGGCAGGAGAGGAGAGTTCACATGGTCCAATGTAGATTCTTATTCTTGGGCTAAAATCATCCTTGCACAGATGGGGGAGGTGCAGTAGGTCAGAAGTCTGTCCAACAGTGGACCTCAGGTGGGCTACCTCATGGTGCATATGCAGAGACCCCTTGGCCTCTTCTGGAGATATGGGAAGGACCTGGCCCATTGAAATGACAAAACAGTCCCCTTCCTGGTCCCTTGGTGGTGGTGGCAAGGAAGGATGTATGGATCAGACCAATCACTGTGTAGGAAGATGTACCCACTCAGTGAACTTTATTTTTATTTCATTTTTTTTAGTTTTTGTAAAGCAGTGGGGTTAAGTGACTTGCCCAAGGTCACACAGGTAGGTAATTATTAAGTATCTGAGGATGGATTTGAACTCAGGTCCTCTTGACTCCAGGGCCAGTACTGAATCTACTGGGCCACCTAGTTGCCCCCACTCAGGGACTTTAAAGAAGTGTGAGGTGTGTGAATCTCTCTCTCTCTCTCTCTCTCTCTCTCTCTCTCTCTCTCTCTCTCTCTCTCTCTGTGTGTCTGTGTGTGTGTGTGTGTGTTACTCCTGAGCACAAGTGACCTAAGAGTGATACTGGGAGGCAAGCTCTCCAAGTTTGAGGGGTCGGTATTTCTGGGTCTTAAGGCAGAGCTCATTGTCAACAGCAGAAAATTTCTGCAACTAAGCCCTTTTTGAAGAAGATGAGCATGAAAAGATGATGAGCACAAGTGATGACCAGATGGAAGAACACATGGACCCTGAGGGAGCTGTTTGGACGTACAGAGACGCCTAGCTACAGCTCTGCTAAATGTTCTGTATTTTAATATTTTAAGTATCAGGAAGAGGAAAAAAAAGGAATTTTAGATCACCATTCCATATTTATGTCTTTTATCATAAGTTCACTGAATTTGAACATCAAGACCAACTCCTTCATCAGCCCGTCTTGCCCAATGTCACACCGCTATGAAGGGTCAGAGGGAAGGTATAAAGACAGCTCCTGATTCCAGATCCAACATTCTACTTGTAATGCCTGGTCAGTTCACATCTAGAGTCTTGAGTTCAGTTCTGTTCATTGTAGGAAAGGCAAACATGAGAGAGAACAGAGGTGGTCATTTAAGCCGAGCATGTCAAAGCCACAGGAGCATAGGTCTAGAGCTGCAGGGAGTCTCATCCAACACTGTCGTTTAACAGAGGAGAAACTGAGACAGGCAGCAGTGAAGAGACTTTCTCACTGACACATGGCTGGTAAGGGCCTGGGGCTGAATTTAAACTCAGGTCTTCCTGAACCCGGAAATACTGCCACTCTGTTCAGCTGCTTCTTACCCCTATCATCAGTTCCAATTTTCTGCTTTACCACAATCTCTAAAGAAGATGAAGGCCAACCACTCTGCTTGTAACCTTGATCCTGTCTCTCTTCCAGCTGGTTGCCCCTGGAAACGCTAATCTTCAATCTGTCCCTGGCCACCTTCTCCATTCCTTATAAACATGTTCACATTTCCCCAGCCTTAAAAACCTTAGATAGACCCTACCAAAAACTCAATCTCCTATTTTGTATCTCTCCCCTTTCAAAGAGAATTCTTTAAAAAGCAGTTCAGAAGTGGTACCCCTACTTCTCTGCTCATTCGCTCCTTTAGAGTCCCCCGCCTCCACCTTCCTCATTTCATAGATACACCAATGATCTCTGACCACATATGACGGCCTTTCTCAGTTCTCACCATGTGATGCTATGGCCCACCCCTCTGGGTTCTCCTTTCCAGCCCAGTTTTCAGTACCCTGCTCTCTCCTGATTCTCCTCCTACCTATCTGCATCTTCTCAGGCTCCTTTGTTGGATCATCATCCAGGTCGCATGTCTTAATGGGGCCCGTCCCCCACGGTTTTCACTGAAGGGAAATCTCTCCTCCCATCCAACCCACGTGAACATTTAGCAGCTCCCCCCACTCACATCTCCCCATATCTTCTGTCTTTGGAGGTCAAAGAGAATGGGCTTAATCCCTCCTTCACATGACCATTTTTCGGGACTACAGAGATCAATTCCCAGAATCCCGAGTTGGAGTCACAGAGGCACCGTGGCCAACAGATACTTGACAGGTTTCCCCTTTCCACCTCATCAGACTCTTGACTGTTGACTGCTGGGAGCGTGTCAACTAGATTTCTGGGATTCGGACCCTTAGCCAGAGACCCTACATCTGCTCAGATGCCCAGAGAAGACCCTCAGTAGCCCATAGAAAAAGGCTGGAAGTTGACTGAGTCAACTCTGCCAGCCAATCTGAGAATAGGCCCAAGAGGACATTGACTTCCCAACTGCCCTGAGTGATAGGAGAGAGGCGGGTCCCCAAGGCCCTGGTCCCTGTGACAAGACCGAGAAGTTGCGAGTTTGGTCATAACGTGTAAAAAACCCCTGAAAAGCCCCATCATTTAGTCTTGGGTGCCATCGCTCAGCAGAGCTAATAAATCTTGCATGAGCAGAGCGGATTCTAATTTTCTAATATGAAAAGGCATTTGGATTGAGAGAGAGAGGGGAAGATAAAAGTGATTGAATCTCCAATAGCCCAGGTTACTGACAAGAAACATCCTGATACGGACCCCCAAGAAGAATTGCTGTGGGCCCAGAGCCCCTCCGCCCTCCTTTTTCTGCATGATCCATCTCCGGCTCTTCTATTGACAGGACGTGGCTTTAAACACAGTTACACAAGTTATCATTTCTGCCTTTTGATCAATCTGAATTTTCAGGACAATTACCCTCTTAATCAATGATTGCTATCAGCAGCCCCGGCAGGGACGGATTCCGCAGCGAGGTAATCATGCCGCCAGGCCCGGACGGCGCGTGCATAGGCAATGAGGCTCTGGGAAGGGGCTCCCCTCCTCGCTGCCCCCGCATCCTGGGGACCTGCTGCCAGCTGGGCTGGAGTGTGAAGGCCACTTCAAGGAGCCCCATGCCCAGACCTGCAAGGAGCTGTGGGGAGGACAGGGCAGCTGGCTAGCTAGGCTGGGTCTCCAGGTCTGGGCCTGGAGTCCAGCAACCCTTCCAGACCCACCTGATTAGGGAGCAGGCCAATTAAGGCTACAGATTTACTACCCACCAGCCTGATGCATCTCCACATTTCTTCCTGCCATCATTCGAAGCTCCTAATGAGCCTAATAAAGCCCGTTTCCAATTAGGGGCCCAAACTATTAGGGTGAATAAGTGCAGAGGATGCAGAAATATTGGTTTTGCTAACCTCTAAAATGTGCTTGGTTTGGGAAATTCTTTTTCTTCAAGAATCCCAGTTTTGGAGTGCCACCTCTGATGGCCTTTGGCATCTCCACTGATAACCACACTCGAGACAGCCTGGATTGCCTGGTTGGATCCAGAGACCCCCTTCTCTATCTCAGAATTCCAGGAGTACTCCTTGAAGAAATGGGTCCAGCTGCAAGGATACACCCCCTAAATACACATACCATGGGGATCCCAACAAAGATTATGTTTTACCCTTAACTTTTAGCTACCACTGCTGTTGGCCCTACCTCATGTCCAACCATGGGCAGATCACAGGCAGGAGGGTAGACATGTCTGCACCCTGTTCTCCTGTACCTCTGCTCTCCCAACCAAGATCCTCTTCCCACATAAAATTCAGCTGCCACCCATTCCCCACAACACCCTGACTCCCTCCCAATGAGGCAAACCCTTTCTGGGGCTACATTAGCCCAGATAATGTAGCAGACAACCCTAATTCTGCCCTGCCCAGAGGGGAAAGGCATTCATTACTTCATGTCCTAGCAGCCCCTAGGGAGTGGGAGGGTTCTGTTTAGCAGTCCAGCTGTGTACACTGAACATATAGGATCCCCAAACAGACGGCGCCCCTTAGAACTATGGTTCTGAACCTCTCCTCTACCCTATCCCCATTCCCAATCTCCTTTGCAAGCCAAGGCTGGGGCAGGGATTTTGAAGGAGATCCAACTTTCTTGTACAAGACCCAGATAGAGCCAACCCACCCAGTCAGGGACTATGCCCGTGATCTATTATTCTCTCTCCCTCCAGACTCCTTTCCCCCCTCACCTCCCAAAGGAGCCCCAGGATTCTGCCACCTTGGGTCTGTGGTTGGGTGGAATCTGAAGGAGAGACAAAGCTGAAGCGGACAGTCACTGTGAGGCCACTGGCCTAATAGACACAGATTGGGCCTGGAAGGGCCCAGCCCTGGCATTGATTAATCAATGACTGGACGTGCCCCTGAAACACTCAGCAATCACACCAGATGAACACATTTCTCTTGGGGTTTGGGGCAGCCATGACAAACACAGAGAGCCCACCAAGCCTCTGCAGGGAGCCTAGAGCTGCTCTGGTAGACAGGACAGAGGGAAGAGCCAGGGTCCCCAGAATGCACCAGAACCTCTGGCCATCAATAGGCACTCCACAACGGAACCGGATGTGACAGGAGGCAAGAGTTGGAGCCTTCTCCAAGGCTCTGGTGCCATGGCCTTCAGGGAGCAGTAGTTAAAGAGAGGTCCCCGAGCTGGACCCTGGCAGAGGCTGGCATTGTAGCCCATGTGAGGCGACCCTAGAGGAAGCATTCCAGTGGATCTTCCAGGCTCAGGAGAGTCAAGGCCCTTGGTCATTGCCTAGGGTGACCCTTCCAGGTGCCCACCCTCCAGCCTGGCCTCGCCCACCCCATACATCCCACAGGGCTCTCAGAGGCCAGGCTTGTCTCTTTCCTTTAGAGCTATAAAAATAAGATAAAATACCAGCCTACACTATACACAGGAGGAATTCTTTAGACAGATAATGGGCATTTTATATCCTTTTATGACACTCCCCATCGGCAGCTGGCGTAATTACACTACAATGAAGGCATAATATGCACGTTGCATAACGAAGTCACACCAGGCCCCCTCTTCCCCCACCTGCACAGATCTGGGGCCGCCTGCAGTCATTAGGCAAAGCAAACACCAGCCCCAAGGGGCCTGTGCCAGGCCCCCGGCTCTGCTCACAGCAGACATTCAAGGCCTGCCAAGAGGGATGCCCCTTGGTAGAGGCCAGGGGCTAAGACCATTGCTCTGGTCAGCCCCCCATTCTGGGCACCTAACCCTGGCTGGGAGGGTCATGTCACCTCTCTGATGCCTGCCAGGTCAACAGGCTCTGGAGGGCTCTGGCCATTCTCTGCTGTGGCCACAGGGAGGAAAAGCTTGGGCTGCTGATGGAAAGCCAACATCATCCACCGCCAGACCTAAGTACCCTGTAAATCTGGACTCAGTATGAAACCTAAATAAAGGATGACAAATTCTAACAATCTTTTCTTTGTTTTTAAGAGAGAATACATTCACTTCTGGGAAAACAAACCCACCGATCTCTTCTCTCTGCTGTTTCAAACACCTTCATCTTAACCCCTCAGAGTCTGGAGGCTGTGAGGGGCCATCCATGCCACCCAGTCAAGCTACCACTCTACCAAGCTCTGCCACTAAGCCCTGGGTACTATGGCCTTGCCCAAGTCCCTCTGTCATCTGGGCCTCAGACCAGTTGATGCAGAAGACCTCGGACCAGGTCTTCTGCAGAGAGCAGTGTGGGTGCAGGTGCCGGGCCTGAGGCTGGCAGGGCAGCAAAGCTAAGCCACCTGGCAGAGCGGTATACAAAGTCTGGCCCCCCTCCCCGGGGGCCTCTCCAGGGACCAGCCTGTCAGGTCCAGAAACGTGAGGGAACAGAAACTGGAGGCCCATCAGCCAGTTAATGAACAGGGAAGCTGAGCAGAGGCCCTTTCTCCAACTCATTCTGCAAGATTCCAATTAGTCTGAAGGGGGCAAAGGGCGGCCTTCTCAGGGCCCCTCTCTGGGCTCCCCCCGCACTAATGAAGCCCAATGCCAGCTTTCCATGGACAGTACCCCACACTGCCAGAAAGCAGGAAACCACTGTCCCCCCCCCACTCCAGACAGGCTGGGGAGCTCAGGAGGGTCTCCCAGGAAGAAAGGGAGCATTTATTAGTGTCTACTGGGTGGCAGGCCCCTCGTAACAACCCAGTCACGGAGCTGCTGTTACTATCCCTGTTGAAAAATGGAGGAAACTGAGGCAGACAGCGAGGGAGCCACTCACCAGGGGCCCATAGCTAGGAAGTGTCTAAGGTCCCATTTGGATTGTGGGGTCCCCCAGTGGCACACATGGTGGTGCTGACAGAGGTCACCCAGGAGGAAGAAGATGGGCATTATGTGTGGGGAGCAATAAGAACAGTTGGAAGGTACGGTGAGTGAGAGAGACATGGGACAAGGGTCTGGAAAGACAGAGCCAGATGGTGAAGGGCCTGAGATGCCCAAAGGAAGCATTGTTAGTTTGGTTTTAGAGGCAATGGGGAACCCTGAAGCTTCATAGAGAGGGAGTGAAGTAGTCGGACCTGCGTGTTAAGAAGACAGACTTGGCAGCTGAGCGCAGGACAACCACTGCCAGAGCCCGGAGGCGATGTGCCTCGTGAGGTGGGATGGACGAGATATCGCAAAGGAACAAGCAACAGCTTTGGAACCGATTGGACAATGGGCTGAGAGCGAGCCATCAAAGACAACACACCAAGGCTGCTGGCCAGGGAGGCTGGGAGGCTGGCTGTGCACTGGTCTCCCAGCTGGCCGGGCTGTCCCCCACACCAACAGTGCTCTTCCTCCTCAGCTCCCCTTCCTGGATCCCTGGAGATCCCCACCAGAAGTCCAGTCCTCCCCAGTCTTGGTGCCTTCTCCCTGAGACCCTCATCTTTTATTCTACAAAGAGTCTGAAGGTTATCTCCCCCATTAGGCTGGCAACCACTTGTGTTTTGCTTTTCTTGGCATTCCCAGAGCTAGACACACAACTAAATAAATGCTTGTTAATTTGACTTGAGCCCCCCACCCCCACCCCGAAGGGCTTGGAGGCCATGATTGCCCAGCCGGTCATCCAAGGAGAGGCAGATACTAATATGAAAAGCCACTAAGTTTGAGGTCTGGCCCTGGAGGATGGGGGAGTCAGCACTGGACTGTCTGAGGTCCAGTGGCCTCATCTGTAAAATGGGGATGACAGCTATCCCATAGAACACTAGAGGAGAGTGAGTCCTGACTGCCCAGAGGCCCAGAGAATGGAGGCAGCTGAGGACCGGCCTCTGGGCAGCCAGGACAGCAGCTGGGCATCTCTAGGTCCGGGGGGGGGGGGTGAGCCTCCCATACGGTTGGACCCCCTTTCTTTTCTACCTCCTCCCTCTTAAGGCTGCAGCAGCATGGAGGCCAGAGAAGGATGGAAATTCACATTCACCAGTCATCTTTGGATGTGCCCAGCCCTACCTGGTCCCCTGTCAGCTTGCCTACCCCACCCCATAGCCCAGCAGGGAGAAGGCCATCATGCCCAGACCATTGCAGTTATGGCACCTGGCTTCTAGAGGGTCTGCCTTTGTCTTGATTCCCCCCAGAACTCTTGACCTGGCTTAGGTGGCACTTAGAGGGTCCAAATAATCTCTTTTAGGAAAGAATCAAGGGCTCTGGGGAACCTCAAAAAGAGTTGATCTCTGGGAGATGGGGGGATAGTGTCAGAACCCACACATTTGAAGGTTCAGGCAGCCCATTAGAGCCTATAAAGCTACAGGTCTCCCATTGAGTGCTGTAGGGCTCCACTTTTGGCAGTCTCCCTAATAACTTTGATCAGGGGTCTAGAAAAGAACCCCAGGCCTGAGGACAGGAAGATTCAAGTTCAAATCCAATCTCAGAAACTTAGTTATTATGTGTGACCCTGGGCAAGTCACATAACCCTATCTGCTTCAGTTTCCTCATCTGTAAAATCAACTGGAGAAGGAAACAGCAAACTACTCCTTCTCTTTGCCAAGAAAACCCCAAATGGGGTCATGAAAAGTTGGTCATGATGAAATGACTGAACAAGCAAGGAGTCCAAGCATGTGAGTTTGTCACAAGCTCTATGTGACCATGGGTCCATTCAACTTTCTGGATCATTTATAAAATGGAAAGCTTGGATCAGATGACCCCAAGATCCCCTCCAGAGTTCAATGGCCATAAACATAGATATCTTGGGCTTCAGGGGCAGCGGGTCTTCTGGGGCTATTCTCCTGCGGCACAGCATGTGGGGTCAGGGAGATGGCAACACAGAGGTCATAGGGGAGGAAGCAGGAGGTCAGGAAGCCTGGAGGCTCTGCTGGACAAGGACAGCCAAAGTCTATAGAAGATGGCATGGCAGGGCACATGCCTACTGTTAAGCATTCCAAGGGAGGGCATGGTGAAGAGGGACTTGATTCATTCCACTCTTCCATGCGTGGAGCATCCCTCCCTAGGGCTCACCCAACCTCAACTGGATGCCTCTGGGGGCCCCTCACCATCTCTCAATCTAGAAGGGACCAAGGGATTTCAGAGGCCATCCAGTTCAGGAAATTGTGGTTTGGAGAGGTTAAATGTCTGGCCCAGGGTCATCCAGATAGCAAGTATCAGAAGAGATTCTGAATCTCAGGTCATACTGTCTCTAACCTAGCCCACTGAAGGACAATTTGAGAGACCTGCAAGTCCCTATGTTGAATAATCTGACTTCTTCAATCCCTCTTAATTCTAGTGCCTTCTCTTGTAATTATTTCCAATTTACCCTGTATAAAGCTTGTCTGCATATGTCTCTAAATGTATGTATCATCTCTTCCATTAGAATTTAAACTCATGTAGAGATTATTTCAGTTTGGCTAGTTCATGGTGTATGGGAAGAGGAATAACATCCAACTAGACTGGAAAGTTAGCCTGGGGTTGGGGCATGAAGGGCCTTGAATGCTAAAGAGAGAACTATCTTCCATCTCAGGGTCCGGTGGAATCCACAGGGTATGACTGAGAAGGGGAATGACAAGATTAAGTTGCCTATTTGTTCAGTGAGTGATTAAATGGGAATGACTCAGAGAGAAGTCCAAAGCTGTTCAGAACTACTGTACACTTTTCCAAATGCAACCCAATCCACTTTCTTCCTCCTGTCCAGTTTTGGGCTGCCAACCCAGCTTGCACCTTTCCCCTCAGGGTCAGACTCCTTTGAGTGACCACAAGCCAATTCCAGGGGGTTTCCTGCAAGCATAACACTATCTCACACCAATTTAAGTCTTAACAGCTCAATTGCCTTTACACAGTGGTCTAAAAAACAATGGGTGGGTGTTTCAGCAGCCTAATCCTCTGCTCCAGTCTACCCTTCTACCCCCCATCCTGACCCCAAGCTCAGCCCTTCTCCCCACTACGCCACCATGGCTGCTCCAAGGTGCTCCATTCTAGCCCATAAACCAGGATTACTTTGAAGAGCAAAAAGGGGAGCAGAGAGACAGGAATTCTCCAACTTCCTAAGCATAGCATAGGTGCTACACCTGCCAGAGGTTTCTGCATGGACTTTCTGGGGACAGGTTGTGCCCCCAGAGTAGAATGGTAGCCAGGACAACAGTGCTGACTGTTGTCTCTGAATCCCTAGCACCTAATAGTTGCTGACCTGAATTAAATTCATACAATCTAAACTCCAAGTCAACTGGCCCCCATGCTGCAGTCCCTAGACTGATATTCCATCTCCTACCTCCAAGCCGGCATCTGGAGCATACAACCCATTTTTCTTTGAGGCTGTCAAGCAGACTGGAGGATCACTGGAGAAACTGGTATGGTTTTGAAGTGATCCTCTTTGAGGATTGGACCAGATGAATGCTGAGGCTCCTTCCTACTCTTCTCTCTTACAATCCCTTGCTTCCATACCACATCCTATGAGAAGGCTGTCCTAATCCCCCTGGCTGTTCATGATGTCCTTCCTTGAATGATCATTTGTCTGTTAGCATGCTCTCCAGAACAGAAGAATGTAAGCGCCCCGAGAAAAGAGACTATTTGCCGTTTTGACTTTTGTCCACAGTATCTAGCAAAGTACAGGACACAGATAGGTGCTTAACAAAACCATGCTAGATTGGTTTCTGCCACATGCACCAGCTCGACAGTAGTAGAAGGGGGCCTCAGGGGACTGAGTTATCATGGCAAAGACTCCATCAGCTGGTGATGGCTTCATCATCCTCTCCAGATGAAGACAGATCAATGTTCAGATAGCATGTACAGGCTGTTTGTAAGAGATGTCCTTGAACCCTTTTCAGCATGATAGGACCAGACAGGGATGCACCACGCTGGTATAGCCTTGAAAAACCCAAGGTCACCTTGATGCTAAAGTAAAAACATATGAGTACAGGGATTTGAGGATAAAGTTAGAAATAATACCTGCTCTTAAGGAGTGGGAGACACAGTAAAGAAATGTGTATACAAATAGCTCTGGGGCAGCTAGGTGGCACAGTAGGGGCTGCTTGGTGGAACAAGGGATAGAGCAATGGGCCTGCAGTCAGGGCCATTCCGGCCTCAGACACTTAATAATCACCTGGCTGTGTGGCCTTGGGCAAGCCACTTAACCCCATTGCCTTGCAAAAGCCTAAAAAAACAAACAAAAAAACCCAAATAGCTCTAATATAAATTAGTATGTAGTAGTGTGTAGCCCCTTCCTCTTCTAACTCTCACTTGAACACTTTAAGGAACACCTAGATTTCTTATCCCCTCAGGACTGCAGGGGTCTTCTAAGGGGTGAAATTTCTAATTCTTCTGATCCTGAGCCCCCACTTGTATGTTCCCTACTAATCATCAGCCAGAATTAATGAGCTTTAGGAAAGATATTTACTAAATAGATATAACAAAGACATTTGATATAGAAACAATCCCCAAACCAGAGGCCTACTCTCTTACTGCCCACACAAGATTCATTGAGAAAAACTGAGCTCTAATGAATACATGTGGTTGAAATGATTCGGTTACTGGAAGTGAAGGAAGGAAGGAGAACCTATCATGGAAGGCTCCTGTATTTCCCTGAGGTGGAGGTCTTCCATGGGCTCTGAGGGTTAATGAACTTGTGGAACCCTGAAGCTGTCCTTTCTTATGTGTCTAGATTGTCCTCAATGTCTCTGAGGTCCATACACTTCTGGCTCCAGGGGCTACTCCTCATTTTAGATCTCATGACCTTTCAAAGTTCCCAAGGTTAATGGAAGAAAAGGGAAAACTTGATTCTCTCTCATGTGGGTAATTTCTTCTTAGGACTTCCTTACCACTGGATTCATCCATTATCATTCAATCTATGATTCCAAACTGGCTTCATTGTGCATAAGCCCAGAGGTGAGTCTAATTCTTTTAGCCAACACCCAAATCAGTTTTTCTTGTTACATTTCTAGCCAATGTTTCAAAGCACTTCATTCTTCCTAAAATAATTTGAGACTTCTAGCACCTAGATTGAATCTAAGCCTTCTATAGTTTCACTAATTGGGGTGGGATAGTACAGAGACATTGTCCAGGGTGGATAAAATGATGACAATGACTCTGGAGGGAAGGCAAAGTTACACTGCTCTCATTTTGCTTTTGTTTTCTCAATTCTACCCCAACTTTGAAATCATGAAGCCAGATTAAATCAGATTAAATCAACTTGGGGCAGTGTTCATGGATAAGTGTCCATGCTAGTCCCCTAGGGTCCCACTCCTCATCCATCCTCCCATATGTATTTCCTCTTCCATCAGAACACATGCTCCTTAAGGGTAGGGGAGACCTGGGCTTTGGTTTTTGTAAGCCTAATGCTTAGACAGTGATTGGCACTGAGGAAATACTTTTTTTTCCAGTCATTCATTCATTTTTTTGGACTGGGAAAAAAAACCAGAACAAAATGGCTACATACATAACCTAATGAGCTGGAAGTGTCTCCAAGACAAAGAGAAGCCTATTTGGACAATGTGCACAGTGAACTACAGATTCTAATACAAGGAGGCAAATTTGATACCATAGCTGTTCCTAAGTCCTGGTGAGAAAGAGAGGTAGAAAAGTACAGTCTATTAAGAAGATACAATGATATAAAGAAATCCAGAAAGCAGAGAAGAATGGGAGCAGAACTTTGGGTGACAAGCAATCTCATTAGTGGGGGTTGCAACAGGACTGCCTGGATAGAAAAGAAGGCAGATGAGAAATTCAGGAAACAGATCACAAGAGTGGCGTGATACAATAGCTACGTGTGTGTGTGTGTGTGTGTGTGTGTGTGTGTGTGTGTGTGTGTGTGTGTCAGAGGAGAGGGAGAGAGAAGGGGACTCAATTATCCAAATATCTTAATTCCAACCCCTCTTAAATTTACTATCTACTTTCCTTTATTGATTTCGTATTTCTCTTGTTTATACATATTTGCTTGCTGATGGTCTCCTCCTTAGATTGTGAGCTGCCTGAGGGCAGGGACAGTATTACGCCAGCACTTAGCATAGGGCCTACCATACAGCAGAGCACTGGACCCAAACTAGGACAGCCCAAAAGTACTCGACTTGGCTTCAAAAGGCAGAAGCATCAATCCATCAATCACCAAGCATTTATTAAGTGCCAGCTGTGTGCCAAGCCCTTGATCCTGGCCTTCCTCTCCTTGTATGCCAGCACTTCACACTATACAACCTCTTAATAGGTGCCCTGCCCCCATCCCAATATTCAGGATGTGAACTCCCCTCCACAAAGGAATGATTTCTGAGGTGCAAATTTGGGAATCTTCAGGGGCTGGACAGCCTTGGTCTAAGAACTGATGATAAAGGAAAGGACGCTTGGGATCATGTCCCATGAATTACACTTGGGGACCAGAACTGTCAAAGGCAGCAGGATGCCCTGGGAAGTCAGTCCAGGTTACAGAGAGTGTCCCAAGGAGGGAGAGTGGAAGGCAAGAGAGAATGAAGCCGGGGAGTTCATCCCATCCAGGAGACCGGAGCAGGAAGACGGCAAGATCGAAAGTCAGAGGGCTGGGGTGAGGCTGGGCAGGCTTTATCTGAGGGGCTCAAAAAGCTGACTTAGAGAAACTGGGCCCTTCCTTCATTTCAGGAAGGGAGCTTGATTATCATTGTGCCTATAAATCAGTGGACAAAGTTCACAGGATCCCAACTTTGCCCTGAAGGAGACAGAGCAATCACTTTTCTTGTGGCATCCTTTGTGAGAAGACATCCAGCCTCTGGTTGGAGACCTCTGATGATGGGGAGCTCACTACCCCCCCCCACCCCTGTCCCTGTCCCACTGTGGGTGATTCCTAGTTTGGATAAAGTTTCAGAAAAGGAGACTGAGAAGTGACCAGAGAGGTGATGCAGCATCGCAAAAGGAGAAGAGGGTGACGGACCATAGACCAGGCTATAGAGAGGGTCCAAAGGAGGAGGACGACTGACAAAAGGCCCCTGGAGTGGGGAGTGAAGAGCTCCTTGTAACTCTGAAGAGTTGTTTTGGTTGAAAAATGAAGCGTAGAGGCAGTCGCATGATGGCAAAGGAAGTGGAGATGCTTCTGCCCAGCCAAGGGCTGAGGAGGGTCCAAGATGGCACCACTTTTTTTTTTTTTGCAAGGCAAATGGGGTTAAGTGGCTTGCCCAAGGCCACACAGCTAGGTAATTATTAAGTGTCTGAGACTGGATTTGAACCCAGGCATTCCTGACTCCAGGGTCAGTGCTTTATCCACTACGCCACCTAGCCACCCCAACGGCACCACTTTCTTGGCAGTCACAGGATGCTGCTGATGAAGAGCAAGCTTGGATTCCCCTATGGTTCCCCAGATCTTTTTGGCTCTGCTACCATGTCTCCCTCATCTAGCACTGGGCACAGGATCTAGAAGCCTGAACTTAGAATCAAGAGGAGCTGGATTCAAATTCTGTCTCAGACAATAAACTGTATGACTCTGGGCAAGTCATAACCCAGGATGCAGTTTCCTCCTCTATAAAGCCCACCTCCCCATTTTGTCTAATATCTATGGAGAGCTTTGCTGACATTACCATGCTACAGAAATGGGAGCTCTTGCAGAGCTGATCTTTGGAACCCAAGTCTAAGACTTTCCACTGCTCCTGACTACAGAACCCATGGTGCTCTATCCCTTGTGCCACCCAGCTGCCCCAAGACTTCTCAATGTTTCTAAAATCCATCTCAATAGACTGGCCAAACACTGTAAGTGGCTATGACTGACCTGAGAGCTTGGTGTCTCTGCCCATCTCTGAGTCTGTGCACAAGGACTGGAAGCTAATATGACCAGACCCTGGTTCTGGGTGGGGCTAGGAGTTGGGGGGGGCACACTCACTATCCCAAATGCAGGAGTCAAAGGGTCTCTGGAAGGCTGATGAAAATGCCTCAGGAAAGGAAACTGGCTACATACCAACTTACCTGGGGCTCAGACTCCATGGTCACTGTCTGCTCCCTGAGGTCTGTTTTATTTGATAAGAGAGCAAAGCCCTTTAAGGCAGAACAAGGCCCCTCACCCAGGTAAGCAAGGACCAGGGAGGGAAATGCCACTCTGAGCTGGCCAGTGAAGACTATATACAGACAGAGTGGTAAAGGGCAAGGAAAAATCACCTGCTTGAGACTGATTCCCCCGGTTGCTGTGGGGATTGAGGGCCTATATACCCTAACAGAGAAGCAACAAGGGGGTTTCTGGGTCAGTCCTCTACAGAGGATTTATGAAGGTGGCACAACCATGATAAAATGGCACAGTGACATGTCTCTTTCACTGGAAAGAATGGGGCAGGGGACCCTGGGAATTTCCTGTACTGGGGTTCATGGAGTCTAGGACTTGAAGGGGCCTCAAAGTCACAAGTAGAATCTCCTCTCTGAGCCCCAGCAAGCTGTCATCCCTGGTCTGCCTGAAGGCCTCCCATGTGAGCCACTCCTTTGGGTTACCGGAGCTTTTCCCTGACCCAGACCCAGGTGGTATCTTGGCAGCCACCCCCACCAAGCAGAACCAGGCTTGGGTCTCTTCTGCATCTAGACTCAACGGCCACCCCGATTGGGCATTAACGTCAGATGCATCCTTCTAAAATGGTGGCTCCCAACAGGTGACCAGTCCCTTCAACCTTCATTGTATCACGACCCCAGGAAAAACCTTAAGTGGCTCCCATGACTCCAGGATCAAATACAACTGCTCAGCTGGGCATCTAAAATCCATCCTGATCTGTTCAACCTTTCCAGACTCATTTTAGGTACCTAATGCTTTAGTTAAACTCGCTGTTCCCCCAGAAGGCTCCCTGAAGTCTGAATGCCCTCCTCCTGCCTCTGAGAATACCGCCCTTGCCTCTGGAATCTCTCCCATGGTGGCCGTCAGGTTGTGCAGTGGGCACCTGATGGCACAGAAGGGGCTAGATGGGCAATGACCACTCTATGGGGGTATGGCCCCTCCCTGGCACCCGTGATCCAAGGGCTCCTCTCCTGGCCCTGATGGTAAGGTATTTCTGTCCCACAGATTATAACTCACTCTGGGCTATTATTCAGCTCCCCAGCCCTGGCCCTGCTGCATTCAGTCCAAACATAATATCCTTCATGCATATATTATCTGTCTCCCTATTATCTGGAATCATTTCGGAATTAAATTTCAGCCCTGCAATATTGGCTCCAAGAGCGGCTCGCTTTATGGGCTAGTCAAAGGTTAGAATACCAATCAAAATAACACTGCCGATGCAGCGAGACATTTTAATATTCCAAAACCCGGTAATTGTAAAAGGACATAATATTTTTTCCCTGATTACCCCAAAGGCAACACATGTTAACAAGGCGAGGGAAGGAGTGAAAGAGATTGCAGAGTTCAGACAGCTGTTCGACGACGACATATTTAAAGGAGAAGAACCGAGAAGGCTCCTGGCCAGGCTGGGCCGACCGTTCCCAGCTCTGCACAGGAGACAAAGCATCCAGGCTGAGCCTGGGTCACCGAGAGACCCGGCCTCCATTCCAGGCCCCTCTAGACTGGATGCTCACTGGACTCCTGGCAAGTCCTTGTCAAAAGGAGCTGCTCTCCTTATCCAGAGCCCCTGGGCAGAGGCCCAGGTCACATCGGGCTCCACGTCAGGACTGGTGCACCCCAGTGCCTGGGCAAGCCTCATCCTTGGTTGGTTGGCAGCATTGGGTGGGGCTGTCTTAAGGGGCCAAGGAGAGGGAGGTAAAGACCTCCTCTGGGCTGGGAATCAGAAGGCCTGGATTCAAGTTTTCCCCTCCTTGGTCTGTTTCTTCCTGTGTAAGATGAAGCAGCTGGGCCAGGTGCCCCTGGGGTCCCTAAGGTTCTAAGACCTAGAAACTCGGCTCCCCTTTCTCTGTGGGCCCGCTCCTCACTCAGGCTCACTGGGGGGCTTCCCTGGAAGGGCAGGGGAGTATTTTGAACTGGGGGGTCACCCAGGTAGGTATGGAGCCTCAGGGGTCACTGACCCTGGGGCCTTCCCCCTTGACACAATTGGTTTCAAAAGAAGATTTCTGTGCTAAGAGCGTCTGCTGCTCCCAGTTCTGGACCACCAGGTGGCGCCAGGAGCAGAGCACCAGCTTCAGCCTCAGGAAGGCCAGAGTTTGAATTCTACCACAGACACTTTGCTGGGCTGGAGGACTTGAGGCAAGTCCGTTCCCTGCCCTCTCAGTCTCAGCTTCTCCATCTCTAGAACCAGCACAACAGTAGCCGCGAGGACAGCTGGGGAGGGCTGGGCAGACCGCCTGTGAGAACTGTCTGTCTTGTTCTGAAGACTCGGGCAGGGTCTGAACCCTACTGAGTCTCTCCTCCCCACCCCCTAGGCCAGGGCTCCTTCACCAGAACAATGGGCAGCCCAGACCACTTGGACATCACAGCAGACTATCAGGGTGCCACTGGCCCAAGACCAGGCGAACATTCCTGGACCCCGGGTGGCAGTCACTAGGCTGGCCCGCCGTCATACCAGGGACTGGGGATTCACGATCACTCAGCCCTGTCACCAATGTCAGTAAGGCATGACCAGCTCTAGCATGGGGGGGGGGGGGGAGATGGAGAATCAGACATGAGCCCAGTGCATCCTCCCTAACGTGATCTTGGGGACTGCCAGCCCTAACCCTTTCTGCAGTCCGTCTGTCCTCTGCTCAGTCGGGGCCCAAACAGCCTCCCCACCACCCCCACCGCCTTCCAGGCCTTCTGATATGCCTAGGCCAGCAGTCTGCCTCCCATCCAGGCCAGGCCAGCTCCACCAAGGTTCCCCAAGCCCACGGCTGCTCCTCTGCGATGGAGATGGGAAAGGTGCCCACAAGTCTGTGGCTCCCTTCAAGTGTCCCAGGATCAGCAGTACCTTCTTAGTGTCCATGTCAGGTCACTCATGGCACCTCCCAGAGGAGAGGGGGCAGAGCCATGGAAAGGACAAGCTTCTGGTTTGGGGGCAAACAGGAGGGGAGTCCAGCCCCTGGGGTCAGAGAGTTCTCCAGGAAGTCTAAGGACAGACTCCTGGAAAGTGAAAGGCAGGACCTGTCTGGAGATGAAGCTGCTGCTGGGAGCATTGCTTCTGCCCCACCCCAGCATCTTGCCTTCTCACCAGCTGCCCACTGGCACTCACTGCCCCCATGTCCATTCACCTGAAAATGGAATGATCTTTCATGGTCAGTCACTGTGGCTCAGCGCCTGCTGGGCCTCCGGGTCACCCGTCTGTCGAGGCCCCAGATTGACTGACAGCCCATGATGCCTAGGCCCTCCCTCACAGAGGCAGCCAGCAAGAGGTCATCTAGCTTCCCTCCTCTGAGAGAGCAACTTGGGGCAAACTCCAGTCACCCCCCAGCCCTCACTAGAAGTGCCAGTGTTCTCAACACCCCAAGAGTCTCATAGGCTCTGAATCGTTCTGTAGGGCCTCAGCAGCAAGAGTCCTTCCCCGGCCACTCCAACCTCCCCACCCAGGCTGGTACAGCCCAACTGACCCTGCTGTTCCCCCCCACAGCTCCATTTCCCATCTCTGTGTCCACACTGTCCACTTCCCTCACCTTTTCCTCTTAGAACCTTTGGTCCCTTTTGTGTCTCAGCTTAGTGCCTCATTTTTTACCAGAGCTGGGTCCTGACCACAACACCCACCCTGTGTTTTATGTTGCATGTACCTCCCACAACAGAGCAGCTGGGCCAGGCTCTTAAGGGTCTCAATATCCCATGCTCAGGGCACAGCTTGCTGGTCACTCAAGTGATGGACTTCAAGGATCAGACTTTTCAGTGGGCAAAGAGTGTGTGTGTGTGTGTGCGCGCCTCATCCTCCAGGATCCAGAGTTGCCCAACCACTATATCTGCATCGTTTCCCCTCCTCAAAAATGCTGTAGTCTAGGCTTCAGTCAATACAGCCTCAGCACCTATCCAGGCCCCAGTCCACAACTACATAGCAAAGTCAACCAACTCCCATCTCCTCCCATCACCAACCAGACCATGTTCTAGCTGACTGGCAACCATGTGGTCCACCTCCTGACTGCTCTGTGACACTGGGCTCTGGCAGGTAGTCTTTTATCTCATCTGGGCCAGAACCAGACCTCCAGATCTCTCCCCCCAGCTCCAAGCTCTTCCCTGGCTCCCCTTTGTGTCGTCTTCCCCTAATCTGAGATCCCAAGGGCAGGAAAAAGGGAAAGAGAGGGCTGTGTTTGTATCATCAGTGCTTAGTTCTACCCATCCATCCATTCATCTATCTAGCCATCTACCTACTATCTATTTATCCTTCTGTATTTATCTCTCCATCTCTTCATCCATATATCTATCCATGAATCCATGAATCCATCCATCCACCTATCTACCTATCAATCTATCCATTCATTTATCTATCCTTCTGTATCTATCTCTTCAACTCTCTATCCATCTATCCAAATACCTACCTATTGTTCCATATCTCTCCATCTCTCTATCCATGAATCCAGCCAGACAGCCATCTCTCTATATCTATCTATATCTATATCTATCTCAACTCTCCATCCATCCATCCATTCTTCTATATCCATCTTTCCATCTCTCCATCCAGGCTCAAAGAGGATTCTATTTGTTCACTGCTTGGCAAACCTTAACACCCTTTGGGTATATGGGCCCAATTCAATTCTCTATCTAGCCTTGGATCTGGAGTCAAAGGAGTCTGGGTTCAATCACAGCTCTGCCCCTTGCTGACTCTGTCATTCTCCTGTGATGAGTCTCAGTTTCCTTATCTATATTTAAGGGGGTTGATCTCAAAATGCCCCTGGGCTCTCTAACCATATAACTCAGTCTCTCTCAAGGGCCTTCCTGCCCAATATGGCAGCATAGCAAAGAAATCTTATGCCCAAGTGGGCAAGGACCTCTCAGAGAACAGAGCTGAGCACACTGAGATGCTGCCTGGAGAGATCAAAATGAAGCTTAGAACCCTCCAGTCACCTTCCAGAAATATGTCTATACACCAAGCCCATGAAGATCACCCATCTGAGGAAAGTGTGGCTCTGAAATCCCTCAGTGCCCCAAAATGTGTGGTGAGTTCCTGTGGAGCCCCCCCCCCCAACAGAACCTGCTCCCTTCAGTCCAGATCCTTGGGGAACCCCATGGCTGCCAGGTCAGTTCCATCCCTCTCCCCACAAACAGCATTCAGGTGACCAACCAGAGTGAAGGGAGGAAGAAAAGAAAGCAAAGAGAGAAAGAAAAGTCAAAAAAAGCCAGGGAAGGGAGAAGGAAAGGCCTTTATAGGACCTAGAGGAACAGAGTTCATATTCACCATCACAGCCAAGGCCAGACACACATAAGGAAACACAGGTACCTTTTTCAGGTTGATCCACTGCTTGAAGTAATCAGCCACTGGTAACCCCAGGTACTGGCACTGCCCAGGCAGCCTGAAAGAGAGCAAAGAGAACAGGGTGAGAGTTGCCTTCTAAGGCAAGGCAGAAGCAAAGAAGCCGGACTCTGAGTGAGCGTCAACTTCTGGGAGGTCAATGAGAGGTGGTATGGGCTCTTGAATGAGCTACAGGACATGGTGAACTTTAAGGAGCAAGAAGCACCTGAACTGAGATCCCAAGGATGAATTCAACGGACAAAGTCAAGGGTATCAGCAGACTTGGGTCAGGCTGGGGGAAGGGGAGGGAGCCAGTGCCTGAAAAGAGGAGGGCGAGGAGATTGTTTGGATGGGATCCACTCACTCAGGTTTCAGCTCTCTGAGTTCCCATGAAAATGGGGGCCTGTTTCTCTTATGGAACAGAAATGGGACCACCTCCATGGGTAGGAGAGCATATGCATACAATTCATAAGAGGAAAAAACCCCCTCCATTACCATATATTCAACAAGCCAACACCCAATTGGAGTAGGACCTCTCTTACAGACTCCCACTGATGGGGAGTCTACCGCACCATGGCCTGAGGTGCCCCATTCCACTTTGGGACGGTTCTCCTTGTTAGTTCTTCCAGCTAACCAAGACCAAACTGCCTTTTTGTCAGGTCCCAGTAAACCAGCCAGCCATCTGCAAGACCTGCCATCTAGGACTTCAGCAAGAGAAGAATGTAGTTACAACAGCACAGGGCTAATGATCAGACCCCTGGGCCACTCCACTGGAGGTTCCCTGCCAAAATAACCTGGGGTCGTCACCTAGTCAGCCAGTTCTGAAACCAAGTAGTTGAACTAGTATTTGGCTAATCTCTGTTCATTAAGTGCTCTGGGAAGTTCTATTCTAGGTACACTATCCTGCAGCATTGCACTGGGCCCTGGTTGAGGCTGGCTCACCAGGTGATGTCCACCAGGAATCATGATGGAGCAATCTGGCCTAGTCTGCATCCTTGGTTCTAGGCTTCACTGGTCCTTCTCTGGCCCTGTAGTCTCTCTTCCACCATCTCTAAGATGGTTCTCCCTGAGATTGCCAGTCCATTCAGGACTGAGCGTTTGGACCTAGGTCATGTGGGCCAGCTAACTTGACTTTCGCCATGGGCCATTTGGGTTCTATCCTATCTAATTCAAGGGTCTCTTACCTGGAGAGAGACTGAAGCAGCTCAGCTTTGTATCCTAGCTTCCCTGAAGACTGGACTCCTTTCCTTTCCTCTCTTCTCTTCTCTCCCTTCTTTTCCCCTCCCCATCTCTGAGTCCTCATCTTTCTTAATGATTTTCATTTCTGTGAAGCTTTACAATTTGCAGCCTCTTACAGACATCTCCTTGGGGCTTCCCCAAAACCCTAGGAGGAATGTATCCTCCTCAATCTTATTGCTCCCATTCTCAAGATGAGGACACTAAGGTGGCCTACCCAAGACAGCCCAGGGCCTCAACAGAGCCTGACAGCCATTTGCAAACTTGCCCAGATCCTCCAAGAGAACAGATGTTCCTGGCAGACCTTGCATCCCCAGTCCACAGTAGGTTTGCTGCCTGGGCTGAGGTGTGGAAACAGGCCACAGGCAGGTGAAGAGAGGGTCTTGAGTCTCAGGGGCAGGAAGGAGCTGAGTGACCCTGAATAAGTCACTTCTCTTTTCAGTGAGTGCCTTCAGAAACTCTCTTTGGAGACAAATCACTAAGAAGTTAGCACCCCTGCAATGACAAAGGGAGCTTCCTCCTCGGGGAGTTCCTAAACCACAGATTCCAGGTACAGCTCCTGCCTCCTTCTTTGCCAAGGGGAAGGACAGAAAACAGCACATTTAGTTAAGAGCCCAGAGGAAGTGGAAGAGAGGCAGGAAAGGGAACACCTGGCTGTTCTCCACAAACCCCATCCCATAGAGGAGGCTCAAGGCCCTGGAAGCAGTGGCTGCCCAGTCATCACTGATAGTGCAGGGACCTTCAAAGGCCAGAGGACAGAGGAGGGACCGCAGGCTTGGAGAAGCGTCCATGTCATCCTGATTTTCAAAATCAGCAAGAATATCACTGGCAGGCTCTAGGTCAGTGAGCTTGACGTGGATTTCTGGCAAAACTCTAGAGCCTGTGATTAAAAGGCTGACTTGGGAGCAGCCATCACCTAGGGGCAGCCATGCCTGGCCAGGAAAGGTCATGCCAATCCAGCCTCATTTCCTCTTTGGACACTGTTGAAGGATTAGCAAATGGACAGAACACGTTGGACATTGGCTATACTGCATTTCAGTAAAAGCAGTTAACCTTCTCTCTTGTGCCAACTTCTGTGGACATGGTGGCAAGTTCCGAAAGGGTAGGGGCTGTTGCCCTATGTCCTGGCACTCCTAGCACTGTCTCCCCTTTGCCCTCCTATCCCTGGCTGGGGTAAGGGAGGTTTGGGCACAGTGCCCAGGAGACATTTAGTTGGCATCTGCAGAGTGGCAATCTCTCCTCTGGTCTTCAACCTGGTCCCCAACCTGGCCCCCAGCAGGATGCAGGCTGGCATGTCTCTTCTTCCCTCTAGGTTAGCAGATTGAACCTCAAGGGTGCAACCACCAAGTGGACAGCTCCAGGTGTCCTGTCCTGCCAAAAGGTTGGGGAGGCCCAAGCCTCCAGGCAGCTAAAGGGGGGCTACCCATGTGGAGGTGCAGGAGTACCAGGAGGGGCCCGCCCCACCCCACCCCCATTCCAGTCATGGTTTACAGGGGCTCAGATTTGCTGGCGGCTGGCATGGCAGGGCCTGTTGTCATCTGGTCATGCTTATTGCTGCCGTCAAATGAAATTTTATACATGTAGCCAGCCCACAGGTGCAGGCCGCCCGCCCTCGCTTTACGAGGGGTTTGCATGGCGTCATTGGCAGCCAATAGAGAAGGGCCAATTATGCCGAGGCTGTAAAATGCACACATAGCTGGCTTCATTCCTTGGGCCAGGGTTCTTTGGACAAGAGTCCCTCTGGCCATCCGCCTCACTCCAAGGAATGGTTGCAATGGCAAGGCCTTCCCTAGGGAGTAGGACGAGACACCCCAAATGAGGGCTCCCACCCAACTCACACACCCCAAATCCAGGGGTAGAGAAGTCTGCTTGCCATTGCCGCAGTCATAGACACAGACACACACCCCCATCCCCCACCCGCCAAGCGTGTGGCCATTTCAACAAGTCACTAGTCCTCTGTCAGAGAGCATGTGTTCATTCTCTGTAAATCTGCCCCCAACAAGAGTATGCATACTACAGATCTCAGAGGGCCCTAAAGATGGGCAGGTGCTTCACAGAGAGGAGTCACAGGTTGGTGCCAGGTGCCAGGCCTCCCTGCCAGAGGACCCAGGAAGGAGTCGGTCATTCTGACAGGCTGGCCCTAATGACACAGGAGCTGCGCCAAAGCTGGTGTGCCACCTCCATGGGTTCGAGTCTGGGCTCCCCAGTCATGCTCTTCTGTCGAGGGCCCCCTCCCCACAAACGGGCTTAGGGACATTTCCCTCCTCACTAAACATAAACTTCCTTTTCACCGTATTCCTTTAAACTAAAGAAACAGACTGAGCCTCTTCTCTCCCTGGGGGTGCCTTGGGGCATGACTATGCCCTCAGGAGAGTAAAACAAAGCAGGGGCAGGGGACAAGATGGGAAGAAGACCCCCCCCAGCTCAGAGGCAGTCTCTCAGCGCTGACAACCCTGGTCCCACCTGCCACGTGGGCTGAGAGCTGCCCTCCCCCACAGCACTGATGGCAAACAGGTGTGCCAAGTGAGGGGCTCATTAAATGGGGAATGCAGGGGAACATTCCCTCATGGCCTGCTGGCTAATGGGCCCAGGGAATTGGCAGACCCATCAGGGGAAGGGGCTGTGCTTTGAAGAGCAGGTTTGGGGGGAGGAGAAGGAAGGGGAAGCAGAGCCCCAGACAGAAACCCGCTGGGTTCCTCCAAGACGGTTCAGCTGTGGCTGCCGGCTCCTGCTGGGGCCTTCTCTAAGCAAAGCCACCCCCACCCATGCACAAGAGGAGCCCAGTCCACGAGCCCAGCAGAGCGGCCAGGGTGGCTTCCAGCCTTCTCAGGAACAATAGCAATGCCGCGGGTGTGCCAAAGAGGTAGGCCCGGGCTGTGTTTCACGTACATCAGACACTGGAATCACAAGAACTCAAGGGAGCTACCAAAATTGTCCTCATTTTACAAAGGAAGAAGCTGAGGCACAGAGCAGTCAAGTGACAGGCAGAAGGTTACCCAGCAAAGACGTGTCTGGCAAATGATCTGAAACCGAACATTGCCAGCTCAAAGTTCTTAACTCTTGCTCCTAGCCCAGGTGTCCAGCACACACACACACACACACACCACAACAGGGCAACTTCAGACAACCCAGGAGGGCCCTTAGGGCTCTCCTGGGCAGATGGGCAGGCAGCAAAAGACATCCTGTTTTACAAATCCAGTGCCTGAGGCTCCCACAAGGGTCACTTGGCAGATACAGGGTGTTTGAAGTGACCTGTCTGTACCATGAGCCTTGGCCCCCACCCTGCTGCACCATCTCGACAGGGTCTGCAAGGTCACGGTTGCCCGGTGCTGGTAACCCCATAGAATCTTGCCTTCATGGAGAACTATCCTTGGGCAGAGGCTCACCCTGGTACAATGCCTGGTGCTCAGACGTCTTCCCCCATTCCAAGATGGAGGGCGGAAGCCTATCAGGTCTGCGACCTCCTTTAGCCTGGCCAGAGGGGAGAGGGTCACCAAATCAGGCTTGGAAATTCCAAATTTCCACTCTCCTGGGCTGATCCATGCTAACCCAATTCAGAAAGTTTCTGGGTGAGCTAATTTATTATCAGTGAGGCACTGCCAACAGAACCCATCTTGAGCCTGTCTCATTGGTAGAGTCCCTTCCCCAAGAGAAAGCCTGTTTGCAAAGCTGTATTAATAAGATCCTAAGAGGACCAGCATCAGGTGAGAAAGGGTAAGGGCAGGGGATGGCCCTTATGACCTGGCTATCAGATCAAAGGAAACGAGGCCAGCCTTGGACAGCCTGGTCCACCATGGGCACTTCATCCTGGGATGAAGGCACACACAAATAGATCTAGATTCTAGAGGACAAAAGCCAGACCACAATGAAGAAATGAGATTTGGGGCAACTAATAATCTCCCAAGAATTAAGAGGTCCTGTGATCTGCTCGGGCCACCCTGGAAGCTACAGAGAGGTCAGACCCCACATGCCTTCCAGGAGAGGGGGTCTATTTGGGGACCCCCCCCCAGAGGGAGCTGGTCCTGAGAATGGGGACCCCAGCCCACACACCAGTAGGCAGGAGAACAAGGGAGGCTGGTGGCTTGTCTTTGTCTCCCCGCTCCTCCGATTGCCTCTGTCTGTCACTAGGAGCCAGTTCTCCAATCCCGGAAGAAATCAACAGCCCCGGTGATAAACGGCCCCGCTTTCGTTATCACTTTTCCTTAAGTTGAGGAGAGCGGCTGATGATGGATGGGCTGGAGTTTGGTTATCAGGGCGGGCTGTCAGCCAGGGGTGCCTATCTCCTCCCACACTGAGCAGGGCATCATTACAGGATGGCATCGAGGTGAAATATGACCCAGGGAATGGAAGGAGAGAAAGAATGGGATTAAACATGGAGCCAATTGAGCAACAATGAGAGAGGAGCGTGAGGCTGGGCCCTTATCGGGCTGGTGACACCTTTTATCTCCGCCTGGTTAGAACGCACAGGACACAAATTGGTCCTTCCTCCCCCATTGTATCCTCTTGTACAAACAGAGACAGATAAAATGTGTCACCACTGAGATAGCATATCAACTTAACCCTAATTATTCAGGGGGTCAAACTAGGAAATAGGGGCCTCATTTCAACAGGTTCTGCCATCTCGGCTCTGAGTCACCACCATGTGAAGAGAAGGGGGGAAGGGAGAAGAGGAAAAGAGGGAGGGGAGAGAAGGAAAGAGGGAAAAGGCAAGCAAAGGGATAGGAGCAAAGAGAAGGCATGAGAAGAAAGAGAGAGAGGATGGGAGGAAAGAAAAAGGAAAGGGGAGAGAGGGGAGGAGAGGGGAGGGGAGAGGAGAGGCAAAAGTAGGTTCGTGATGGAGTTCAGGTATACAGGTGATGCTGATAAACACACAATCATCACCTGAACCGCCTACTAATGGGAAGGAAGAGTGGGGAGCTGATGACTCTCCCTGGGGAGAGACCCAGCTGAAGCAGGGCTGGTGCTTCCTGGGGATCAGACCACCCCCCAGCAGTTTATGGGGGGCTCTTCCTAGCATCAGCGATCCTGTCTGGTGGCCCAGGGACAGCTCCAGGCATCCCTGTATTGAGAGCATTCATTACCCTTTGGGTCGGCGGCGCACCCCTGGACTGATGGGGCCCTCTCAGGCAGGGCCTGTCCGGCCACATATACTGAAGGGAGACTGGAGGGGAGGGTGTAGCCCCACCCACAGAGACAGAGCCCAGGGCCTGGAGCCCTGGCTACTCGGAGTGTCCACACGCTGCCTCCTCCACCTCCTCCGCCGCTCAAAAGCCTTTGCCCCGTCCCCAGCCTTGCCCAGAGCGGAGCTGCGGAGACCCTTCAGGAGGCCAGCCCGCGGAGCTGATGCACGTTCTGGGGGCCGGAGGGCTGCGGAGGGTCAGCAGAGAGGGCTGCTTTAAATCCCAACTGGATAGTCAGCTCCGTGTCTGGCTGCTCCCCCAGCACTCCAAACTTGTCATGGTACAAGAAGTCTATAAGCAGCCCATCAGCTTTAAATATCAGTGTTCGTGAAGCAGGAGCATGGGAGCGGGGGAGCGGGAAGGAGACAGTGAGCGCCTCCGTCCGCCTGCCGCCCGCTGTCGCCTGTCAGGGTGCGCTAATGAATCTCACCAGCAGCAGCCACGCTTCGACTGGGGGGGAGGGGGCCTGGGGCGAGGAGGAAGTCTTCTGGTGAGGGGTCTGCACAGCATTGAAATGTCTTTTTCTGAAGCCCCTCTGCTAATGAATGTCACTGCCGAGCCCCAGAGGTGGGGAGTGGGCTCCAGGCCACGCAAGCCCTCACCTGGCCCACAGACAAAGGAGCTGCCACATATGGGAAGGGAGGGGCTGAGAGCGAGAATCAAAGGCCTGCAAGGGCTTGTCGGACTTCACCAGCACAAGTCACATCAAGTGCCACGGGGGCCTCCTGACCGCATGCTCAGGGGTAAGTCATTTTGTAGCCGGGGGCCTCCCACCCACAAGTCACGCAGGCGATGCAGAAGGGGAGGAGGAGCACCGGGTCAGTGCTGGAGCCAGGGAAGCCTGGCAAGAGCCTAAGAGAGTAGGGTGCAAAGGTCAGGCTGTGGTCCCCTGGGGGGGCCTCTCCCCCAATCTCTGGAGCTCTGCTCCATGAGAAAGAAGTCAGGGCCCCCAATGTCAGGGACCTCAAGTCTCAGCCCTCTGTCCCCTCGGTGTGTCTGGGCAGGGAGCTTGGACCAAATCATCTTGGATCTGCTTCTCATGGCTCAGGGCCAGTAGGGCACCAGACCTGGGCCTTTGCTGGGAAGGTCAGACCAGAGCCTCTGCAATACCCGGGGCACCATGGCCACCCCCCAAGACCCCCTCCCTGTATGGACCCCCACACTTCACCTCTAAAACAAGGGTCTCCATCCACATTCTGTGGGAACAACAGATAGCAGTGCTTCTGTTACACTTGGGCTTCTTAGGTCTGCGTCCAGGTTAATCCTGGCGTATGCTTGCGCAGCTGCCTCTTGGGGGGCCAGCACCCATAAGGCATCTACAGACCTCTCAAAGGACTCCTCTCAGCAGTCTGAACCAGCAGTAGAGGCTGGTGCCTTCCTGGCTGACTCACCGGCCAGGGTCGGCCTCAGCACTCCCCATCTCTGCCAACGCCACACACTCAAGTTCAGGCAGGCTTGACCCATCCAGGGCACCCTAGGTTTTCATCTCAGGGGCTGTCACACAGGTGGGGAGCCCGAATGCCCCCACCTCAGCAGCAGGCAGACTCCAGAAGAAGCCCAGGTCCTGGCATCAACCCCATATCCAGGGAGCAAAGCGAATTTAATTTCCGCTTGGCTCCCGATGGCTGAGATGAAAGGACATCACCTGCGCCGGGGCTGGCAGACAGCGGTTGCTCCTGCTGGAACGTGTTAGGAACTCAGCCAGGCGTGACCTCTCAGGGAAGGGGCAGGAGTGGAGGGCTCTATCCACACACATTCCCTTCCTGGGTCAAGCCCACCCAAGAACTGCTCAAATGCCCATCCTCACCGGCTCTAGGAACAAGTCCCAAAGTTCTCTTGCCTCTGGGGGGGGGCACCTGCCAATAAGCAAGCTGCCCCCTTCCGTGCTCTGGGATGTGGTGAATGAGTCTGTTCCCTGGACCAAACTCATCATGACTTTGGAAGCTCGGGCCTGGCCTCCTTCAGTGTCCACTTCTAACCTCTGCAAGCTGGCTCCCTAAGGCCCTTCCAAGCAGCCTTCTGCGTCCTCTACCCTCTCCTGGCTGCCCCCCCGCCCCGCCACATATTTCCTGAAACCACTGGAACTGAGGGGGATCAAGCAGAAGGGAAAGTGGAAAGTCCTGTCCTTGTGAGGTTCCACCTCCCTTCCCTCCTTGACCTTGACTGTCAGATCGAAGGTGTAGGGAGACAGAATACTGTCAGAGTGCACAGCCTAGGAGGGAAGGGGGACAGCCCTGCCCCCTCTCCCTTGGGGTTGGCAATCCTCAGCAAGCTCTGGAAGAAACCGGGCCTGCCCAAGATGAGGGCAGCCACATGTCATGCAGGCAACCTTTGCAAATAGGTCCAAGTTATTAAGTGTATCATCTGCCCCCTGATAAAGTGACAAACCCAGCACCTGTTGCCATCATTGCTCTCCTAAAGTCTCCTGGGACCTGGGCCACAAGTCCCATTCGCCCAACCTGCCAGGTGCCAGTGGAAAGCCTAAGGATGCTTGGAGAGAGGGGCTCTGGACCAGCACCGCACCCCCAACTGCAGCTGGCATGGAAGGAGGTAGGGTGTGCAACTGGTTCATGCCCTGTGGACCCGTGTGAAAGGAAGTGTGCCCCCCACCCACTCCGAGGCAAAGACATGCCACACCGGCCTCAGCCTTGAAGCAAAGGGGCTGTGGGCCCATTCCTCAGAGCTCCTCCCCAATCTAGGGCAGACCCACAAAGGACCCAGAAGCTGGGAAGCCAAGCTTTTGTTCCCCGGCCTCCCCTGCCACAGGCACTCGCAGAGCTGCCAGACAATGGGAGGGCAAAGGACAGCTGCGCCAATTAGAATGCAGGGCAATTCAGGAGCTATTTAGCGGGATGACCCAGGAGGTCACCGCAGCTGACTCCCATCCCTGTATAAATATTGTATGAGGTGGGGTGTGGGCTCAGGCCCTTCTGGCCAGAACCCATAGCAGGGTTATTTACTCCCCGCACCCCCCCCCACCCCGGCCAGACAGTCGAGCCTGTCCACTAGGCAAGCAGGCCCGGACAACATCCACTTGACAAAGACTGCTGAAGTGGGGAGGTGGGAAATATCCCAGGGAAGGTCGGCAGCCCCCACCCACATGCCTGGGCCCCCTCTGGTGCCCTCCTCCCGAGGTCCAGGCCAGGCGGCAACCCCAAGCCTTGAGGTGGGAGGGTTGGGGGCTGGGCCTCTGCCGTGGGGGTGGGGGCCTGCGCCCTCCTCCGGTGCTGCTCCACTGCACCCTGACAAGCCTCTGAAGCCCGAGAGCTGTTTGCAGTCAGCACCGTGATTTGTTAGTAATTATTTCCACGGTGTCACATTGCTGTCACTCTGTTAACAAAGAGACAGGCTGCCTCGGGCTGCCTGCACCGGCAGAAAGGAGGGCCTGTCAGGCTCGGGGCTGGTTCCCTTTCTTCCCCAAAGCAGAGCCCTCAGCAGACGGATGAGGAGACGCCTTCAGAAGCCACCACGCTCCAGCCCGGACCCTCATGGTTCATTATCCTCCTGCCCCCACTCCACACTCCCCTCACTTCTACTTAACCCAACACAACGAGCTGAGACCACTCAGGAGCCGCTCCCCAAGCTGCCAGAAACTGCCCCAGAGGAGACACCAGGAGGCTATCGCTACACCCTCTCTGTCACTTGAGCCATTTAACACAAAGGCAAATTACCCCAAAGAAACCAGGAGACAAAAGCCAACAGAGACCAACTTCTAACTCCTGTCTCCGCAGGCGCTCCTGGGGGTGTGTGGCACAGATGGGCAGCCTTGACACCAGCTCCCACCCGGTGGCTGATGCCATCCACCCTGGTATACCCGTGTGTCTGAATGCTCGTGTGTGTGTGTGTGTGTGTGTGTGTGTGTGTGAGAGAGAGAGAGAGAGAGAGAGAGAAGAGAGAGAGAGAGAGAGAGAGAGAGAGAGACAGAGACAGAGACAGAGACAGAGACAGAGACAGACAGACTGGGGGTGTCTGAGATGAAAGACACCCACCAGGCCACCCTCCCCATCCTCCATCTGCACTTGCTTCAGAGCTACCTAATGTCTCCATTACCCTGGCTGTGAATTAGAGAGCAGATTGTCAGGGGCTGACAAAACAGGGGTCACTCACCTTGCAGGCATGGGAAGTGGGAGATTAATTCTCTCCTCCACAGACAGAATCAGCCTCCAGGATGCTCCCAGGGAAGCGCCAACCTGAGAAACCCTTTCCCTACCACACAGCAAAAGCAGCAGACTCAGTAGCCCCTGCCAGTGTGCCCACCAGGGTAGGGGCCTGTGGGGAGAGGGTACTGGGAGGCAGCCCCCTACAGAGGAACCCAGAGGAATGTCCCCATCAAACCACACATTCTCCCAGCCTTTCTTCCCTGGAGATGAGGGCGGGTGAAAGTGCAGAATCTCTGGAATATAGGTTCTGCCTGTGATACGCACCAGTAATGACCTGCAGCAAGTCCCTGACATAGCTCTCTGCTTCAGCTGCTTCATCTGTAAAATGGGACTGGCTGTGCTGGGAAGAATTCTGTCAGAGTCAACTAAGAGTGCTTGAGATGTGGGGGGCCCCTCCCTTAGGGGACTGGGCTGCCTCTGGAAGGCACAGGCAATGAGGGGGGCTGGCAGAATTTCTTCCCATCTTCCGAAGTGGTGGCAGCCTTTGGCTCCCTAGGTGGGGCTTGCCCAAGGAGGGCCTTCATAAACTACCTTGGCCTGGCTGGTCCAACTTGCACATGGAGGATTAAAATGGTAAATAAAACTAAGCCTGAGCATAAGTCATGGTTAAGAATTCACTAATGTGAATTGGGCACCGCCCCCCAGCCATAAACCCTTCAAGCTCAGCCGGTGCTTTATGGCTGCATCAGGGCCAGAGCACTTCCCTTTTACCATAGACATAACTGGGGGAACTCGTGGGCAAGTGGTCTCCTGGAATGGAGCCAGGGCCACACCAGCCACTGTCCTCCCCTCTGCTCCCTAGTCAACACGTTGGGGGAAAGGGCCCAGGGACAAGGACCAGATGTCCGGTGCTGGAGATGGGCTGGCACAGCCCAGAGAGAAAAGAGAAGGCCAGGCACTGCCCCAGAGGAGACAGCAGGAGGCCACCACCATATCCTCTCTGTCATTTGAGCCACTTAACACAAAGCCCAGACTGCTAGTCTTCCTCCCTCTCTTTGCTCTCATTCCATTTACCGTGGTCATTGTCCTGTCTCACTCTTTCTAAAGATAGGTTAAGAGTTGAAGAGAAAGGGTGGGACTTGCCCAGGATGGAAGTAACTGATCTAGGATTTGAACTCAGGACTCTGACACTAAATACTAGCAGCCCCACTGCTCCACATAATCTCCCACAACAGCCAGATTCCCCTTCACATATTCAGAATACCACATTCTCCTGCTCTGCTCCTTAGTCTGGCATTCAAGGCCTCTTCATTCTTGTTCTGATCTCTTTCAGAGGGTAGTGAACCAAGGACAGGGCCAGGAAGACCTGACTGTAGAGTCCTCCTCAGCCTCGGTTTCCTCATCTACAAAATGGGGATGAGAATGGTACCTGCCAACAACCGAGGATCCAATGATGCACTTTACAAACTCTGAAGGGCTCGGTCTCCCCAAGCTATGAGCATATGCTACAGGCCACTCCGGTCTCCCTCCACACAGCTTCAAGGCTCTGCTGGCAGGGGGCAAGCAATTGCGGCGGGGGGGGGGGGGGGGGATGACATTTCTAAAGGGCAGAGGAAAAGCAGAAATCCCTGAAGGACTGAGGAGCTAAAATGCCCCCCAGTCCATTGGCCTCCTCCCTTCCTGCCCCTTTGCTCAGGACACTCCCACCATCAGGAATGTCTGCTCTAGTCCCACAACTTAAATCCTACTTCCTCAAGAAGTCTTCCTTAGTTCTTCAAAGATCTCTGCCTCTTCTAATTCCCCCTTGGGGGCCTAGACACCATCCAACCTGTGGATGTCACTCTCTGTGCTACTTTGTTAGAGTGGAAGCTCCCTAGGGAAAAGGGGATGGGGACTTGAGTTGAGGGTCTCACCTGGGCCCAACAGGGCGTTCAGGCGGCATGGGGAATGAATGAGGAAGTTGAAGGTGGCATCTACCTACAAAAGGATGGCTCTCAGGGACGCAAGGCAAATGGGCAGGGGAAGAGTGATGGGCGGCTGGCCTAGTCTCCCCACCTCCCCACCCCCGTCCTGGTCCTGGCTCTGTCCAGATGCCCCAGACATCCTGCTGCCAGGTCTAGACCAGAAACAGCTGCTGGAAGAAGACTGTCTTGGCTCAATCCACTCACCTCCTCCCAGAGGCTGCTCACAGCAGGTGAAATGAATCTTCTCCCTGAGCTCTCACAGGCCTAAGGCCCTGTTAGGCTAACGAGGCCATCTCCCCACTAATGCATTTGAGCTTGGCAGGCCCACGGCCCCCTTCATCAGCTGCTCCAGGTATCTCTTCTTTAATTAATACCACTGCCGAGTCTCCGCAGGGAACGTCACCCACAATGAATGGCTCTCTCTCATTAGAGCTGGGCTGAGCTGATGGATTCGGGATGAGGAGGATGATGCAGGGAGCCACTGCTAACAAGAGACAGCTGCTGCTGCACCCACTATGGGTTCCTGGCAGCTTCTGAGACTCGCCTAGAAGAGCCCCCAACCCCTGAAGGTTAGGCACTGAGCCCCCATAGCTCTGATGAAGGGGGGGGGGAGAAGGGGCTGGAAAGAACATTAGCCCAAGGCATGCCCAGAGAACATGTCAGCAACAGGGCGAGACCTGCCAAGGACAGGCTCCACGGGGGCCACTGCCAAGCTCTCTGGGACTAGCTGATGTTGGGCTTCTGCTCACACCAGGTGGAAGCCCAGGTGCATAGTCAAAGCCAGGGTGAATAGGAAGGCACCCCAAAAATGCAAGTAGTGAACATGCTGGGGGGGGGAACACAGGACTGGAAAGATGAGGGACCAGATTGTAGAGAACCCTACATGCCATATCTGATTCTGGAGGTAACAGGAAGTTGCAGGGAGTGAGGAGAGCTGTGGCATGGTCAGACTGACATCCTGGACAGATGGCTTGGACAGTAAGCAAGGAGGGATTAAGGAGGGGGAGACTTGTGGGAGGAAGCCCAGTGAGAAGACAGTGTTCCATTGGAGAACAACCAGGGGAAGACAACTGAGTGGTTAAAGACTTGATGGCTGCATCACCTGAGGACCAGTTGAAGGAAATAGGGCATGGGGGATCTCAAGAAGGGAAGGCCTGGGAGACATGATGGCTTGTCTTCCAGCTTGGGCCTCCCAGGTAGACCTGGGAGAGAGAAGTCTTCTGACCAGGAAGATTGTCAGAGGCCTCTGGGGTTATCTGTGTGCAATCCAGTCATCTGGACCTACCCTACAGAACCACAGGGTCAGAGTTGAAAGGGAAGCCTCAAGACCTCCTGGTCAGCCCTACCCTACGAGTCCTCATACAGAGAAGTGGGGCCCAAGAGCCTCAGTGAGGAGAGACTATCCCACCCTTGAATACTGATTGCTAGAAAGCTTTCGGTGACCCACAACCTTGGGACAGTCCCTCCTCCAAGTCACTGCCCTATTCTACTGATGACCCACCTTCTGGAAGCCCCTCCTCTCCCTGCAGCTCCCTTTGAGACAGACTCTGGTTCATCAGCTGAGTCAGCCAGAGCTTGAGGTCCACTCAAACCCCTAAATCTTTCTCCGAACCTTCATGTTACATAGTCCCTAAAGTGAAGTTCCAGGATTGGGGGCTCATGGCTAGGTTGGGGGGGGGGTCTTCCCAGTAAGCCCAGCAGAACACGGCTCCATTCACACACTGTCTAGGCTGGATTCTCTCCCCAGGGTCGAGGAGTCTCAGACCACTGGGTTCAGGCTCTTCCTTCTCTACAGGCAGCAAGGAAGCTGCCACCTTGGTATGCATGAAAATCAAATTAGAAAGTACAGGGCCTGGTACTCAGTCGGTACTTATGAAAGACTCACTCCTTTCCTCACTCCTTCCTCTTTAATGCAATGACAAGCTAGACATTATCAGATGCCCACGTTCTGACATCACCATCAGTCAGTCACCTTTGAGCCTCAGTCAGGTGACAGAGCCAGCCTGGGAATCAGGAAGAGCTGAGTGTGAATCCTACCTGAGACACTTCTTAGCCTGGGGCCCTGGGAACCCCACTTACTTTCTCTCAGCATCAGTTTCCTCACCTGTTAAATGGTTATAAGGAGAACATCCACCTCCTGGGGTCGTCATGAAGACCCAGAGAGATAACATCTGTCTCCCGAGTCTGGAAGGGCTCAACATAAACTATCAGGATCCGTATCCTCATTTCTAAGGGACAGAGAACAAAGCCCCCACCCCTTACCTTCCAAAATACCCAGACAGGACAAGAGCAGAAGGTCAGTCACCATGGGGTTCCTCAAGCTTGTTGCCAGTTTCCAGCCCTAGCCCTGTTGCTGGCCTCTGGTCTGGCCTTTCAGACATTCAAAATGAATGGCATCCAGACATCTTCACCTCATCATCTTTCCCCAAAACTCTCCCCTTTTCCCAATGTATATCTTATTGTCCTCCCTGGCCCCTTACTCTCACTCTCCATATCCAATCTGTGGCCTGTACATCTCTTGGATACCCCCCCAATCCCTCACTGCTTTAAGCTTGGTCCACTGTACCAGTTGCTGGGGGGCCTCCCTACCCCATCTCACCCCACTTCAGCCCATCTCCCACCCAGCTGACCAGGAGCTTCTAAAACTCTGTCCCTTGCCATCCCCACACTCAACTAGACTCCAGTAGCTCCCTAACACTATCAGGACTGATGATAAATTCCCCTGCTTAGTCCTCCCAACTTCTCCAGCCTTCATATACCTGGCCCCCAACTGCCTCCACACACTCTCAAGATTCTGCATCTCCTGACTCATGCATGGGCCCTTCTCCCTCACCACCGGGACCCTCCCTCTGTTCCCTCCACCTTCTCCTGCCTCAAACCTGGCCGACCATAGCAGATGACAGGTTCCAAGGGTACAAGGGCTGGCTTTGTGCCTTCCTCCTTTGTGTCTACTCCTCTACCTGTGCCCAATTGGGGTTGCACTTCTCCCTCATTTCCAGGACCAGCTTCCTTCCACCCACTCCTTGCCTGCTCAGAAAGAGATGTAGCTCAGTTCCGCTTTGCTAAACCCTATTTGGCAATGTGTCTAAACACATGCAAACTTAATTAGTTCAGGAGGGGAGCCTGGGCGTTTGTGGTGATGGATAAAAGTAATGGGAAATGAGACAAGTCAGGGCTGGCAGGGAGTTCTCACTCACGCGCCATCTCTGGCAGGCCGCTAATCAGAGGTGACGCGCCTCACGGCTGCAGCCAATCAGCAGCCACAGAATGACGGGCAGCTCGCTAACAGCCTCCTTCCTCCAGCTCAGCAATGGGAACAGAATTTCCCTCTCTGCCCCAAAGACAAGCACTCAAGGCTGATTGTCTCAGAACCAATACTTGGTGCCATTTCCTTCAATCAAAGCAGAAAGAACAAGTCCACCAGGCAGCAGCTTGGGAGTGACAGAGCTAGGGGGAATCTGCCTCGGGCCAGGCCCACCCCACAACAGCCCAGACCCTCATGGAGGTGGTCAGATTATCTAGACCAATCCCCCCCACCCCACCCCAAGGCCTGGATATGAGGATGTCTTGGGCCTTAGGCTAAGAGGTCAGTCACAATCTTGCCCCACCCAAGAGATCTGGGAATCAAAGGGATCCCCTAGGCATCCTGATAAGCTGAAGCAGAGACTGGTCAGACTGAGGACTGCCTCCTGGAGTCCCCGAGCTCCACCCCAGTTGGGGGCCTCTAGCTTCTGTCCCAAGACCTTCCACAAGGGGATATCTCTTACCACTGACAATCAGGGGAGCAGAACCCACCACTATGCCCTTCCACTCTGAACCATCTTTCTCAGAACTGCTGAAGGAGGGAGCATCCTTGCTCATAGAGGTCTAACCAGCTCCAGGAAGAACAAAAGGTAAAAAAACAAGAAATCATCCATGGCCCCCTGGCTACCCCCCAGCCAAGGGATGTAATGAGAAGAGAGCAGGAGAGAATCTCTTGCCCCTCCACATGCCGTCCTACCTCATGGGGCTCATTCCCTCACTCCCCTGCCTCTCTCCTTGGTAGAGAATTCCTGAAACCCCCTCCCACTTCCAAGTGAGGAAACTCTTGTGTAATAACCATAGAACAGAAGGCCACTTCCGTAAATCCCAGTCCACCCAAACTGGAGATCCCTTGTTTGCTGCCACATCCCCAGAACCTAGAGGCCCTTCATTCAACACCCAAATCCCCCCCCACCCCCACCAAAGGTGGGCTCAGGAGGGAGGATGCAGAAGTAGCAGCAGCACAAGAAGCTGGGGGAGGACTAGAGGGGTTGAAGTTTGGGTGTGCTTATCAGCAAGATGAACTATACACCCCTTAATGATTCTCCCTGTCCCCATGAGACAAGCCTGGTGCAGCTCGGGGGCAGGGCTCAGTTCTGATGGGGCCCCACCTGTCTGAGCCTTACTAATCAGGCAGACCCTGGGCCTCAGGCTAGGGTGGGGAGAGAACAGGAGAACACAGATCATACAAGCCCAGTGCCCAGGATGCTGGGGAGAATCTGAACGGCAATGTCAAGATGCAGCCTGCGCCATGCCACTAACAAGTTATGGATGTCAATTTAGCAGCACATGTGTCAAGCTTGCCTCGCTCATCTGTGTGATGAAAACCCCTCCACGAGCCGGTGTGGAACCGAGTGGAGACTCAGATGGGCGGTTACAGAAACGCCACCACATTGGATGCGCTGTCACGGAGCAGGGTGCGGATGTCCGCCTGGGCGGCTTTTATTTTGTTAGACGTTTAATTAAGAGGCTGCCTTCCCAGCAGCCAACCTGGCTCTAGCTGCTAAGAGGCAGAGGCTCCCCACCCCATCACTTCCACACACCTGTCTCCCAGGCAGCCACATGGCTGGCACTGCCTCCAACCCCCCTTCCTTCGGCAGATCCATGATCTTCCAATGACCCCAGTTATCTCAGTGAGTCACACCAGCCCAACCCCACAACGGGCACTTCAAACACCTGAGGGCAGAAAGGAGGCCTCATCCTCATTCAGCAGCATCCTCTCTTCCACCCCAGGATCCCACCTGCCCTAAGAAGGGCCCCACTCAGGAAGAGTGGCAAATACAGCAGTAGGCAAAGCCCCTAGGCTAGCTGGCCAGGAAAACCCTTCTGGGTCTCTTTCACAACATCTCTAATGTCTCCCCCTCCCTGTTTGACCCTCCAGGAGTCTCCCTGCCCCCTGTCTAGGCCCCCAGCCCTAAGGGTCTACATCCCTTTGCCCTCCCCCCATTACATCCTTCACCAAACCACTCTGAAGTCTGTTATCTCCAACCCCTTTTCTACATGATCCCTTCCCCTTAAATATGACCATTTATGGCTCAGACTATCAGTGTACATCTGGGGTGCAGGACGGGAGCTGGGTGAACTGGGGGGATGCTATACTTCCACCTCTTTCCCCTAAGGGAGAAAGTCGGTTGGCAGGGACTCCAACTTCTGAACACTAATATATAATAGAATTCTAGTTCTGGAGTCAGGGGCCCTGGATTCAAATTTCACCTCTGATGTTCAGTCCCTGAAGAATTCACTTGACCTACCAGAGGTTCAGTTTTCTTATCTGTAAAATGAGGAGGTTGACCTTGATGGCTCTGAGACTATGATCCTAGCACACAAGCACTGGGGGGGGGGGGGGGGATGGTTGGTGAGTGAAGCCCTTCCAGCTTGCCCTTCCCCAGGGGGAATGCTCTCCACCTTCAGCTACAAATAATATGGAGGGATCAATACTTTCAATCCTCAGCAAACAACCCCCCAGTCCTCCAGAACCCCTTTCAAACCCTAGGGCAAGCAGAAGCCTAAGAGCCAGTGAGGACAGGAAATATGCTGAGGACTCAGGAACAATTTCCCTCAAGACTACGGAGGGGGCCTAGAAAGATGTAAAAAATGGGGAGCACGCCTCCCATGGTAACCCAGGTCACTGAGGACCTGCCTCCAGAGCCCAGCCTGCACAAACCCACTGCCACGGACTCACTTCTCATAGGCCTGGCATGGCAGCAAAGGAAGGAAGGGGGACCCCTCTTCTCTCAGTCCTCTGCCCTTAAACTCTTCAAAAATGTGGATTTCATATGCCTGGTCTGGGTCCCCTGAGGATCTGCCAGTAACAGAACTTGTTCCCAGGCTAGAAAGAGCAAGGCTGGAAGATCTGGACAGAATGGGCCCAGTTACAGCTGAGTCTGCTTACTCCTCCAGGGCTTGCTGGGGAGCCCCCCCACCCCCAGGATCAGCCCATAATTGGGGCTAGATTGCCCTTATCATACTCACATCACTTTCAAGTCCCAGTCTCCACAAGTGACAAAGATTGACTTGACGCTCGGGTCGAGAAGACCTTCCTTCGCCATCCATTCATCAACCCTCTGGAAAGTACACAAGAAGAGAAAAGATTGGACTTTTTTTCTGATATGAACAAAGGAACCTGTAGCCAGAAGCAGATGAACAAACAGAGCAAGAGAAAATAATGTCTTGGACACAATGGGTCAATGGAAGCAGGCAATTCCTGTAGGGGACAGTGCCATTCCCTGGGGCTGTGGCTCGAGGGCTGCCTTCTTCCCCCTCCTCATTGCCTCAGTGGCATACCACAGTAAGCCTGGGACCTGGGGCTAGAGCTAAACCAAACGGTGTCGAACAGGGACAGGGACCTCTGATTGAGAATTCATTAATTCTTCATCAAGGACTAAAGAGAGCAAGGGAAAAAAGAACCTCACAACCTATGTTTTGAAGGCAAAAGTAAGCTCAAATTCCCATTGCCTGGCAGGTGTCAGGAAGTCAATCCTAGAACTATTTATTGATCACCTACTATGTACCAGTTGTTAAGGATACAAAGGATACAAAGACCAAAACAAGGTAATCCCTAATGTTCCAACCCTACCATTCTACTAAGAACTTCCCTGAGCTCTCCAAGGTGCTGAGGTCTTGCCCTCTCCCATGTCAAACACCTAACCCAAGCCCTGAGCAGGATCATAGTCTGGTTGTCTGGAAATTGGCATCTAAGTATTCCAAAGATGGGTGCTAAGACCTTTCTGCCATGCCAGTGCAACAGCATTTCAACAGAGAACCAAAGGATCCAAATCTGTGATTGTAGAGTGAGACCAGATACAAAACTGAAGGAACCCTGGAGGTCAACACTGCAGACCACAGAATCCTAAGGTACCACAGGAACAGGTCAGGCTCCAAGTATAGACTGGACCACTCTTGGGAACAGCTGCTGGGGTTGAACTGGAGCAAGCATAACTCATTTCAAGGCTCTCCAAGTTGGAAGAACCCTCAGAGATGAGTGGCTGGCAAATCCATTTTCCTGCTGACAAGACCTTCATTGGTTCCTCTACCTTTCCAAGGATAAATTATCATTAAGGCAAGTCAAGAAGTTATTAGCAGCCCTGCTTTAGGGAAAAGTTCCAGGAAATTCCTGGATAACCCAAGTCTCCCATCAGTACCATATCCTGATTCTATTCCATACTTCTGAGCAATTTTCCCAACTCCTCATCTATTTTCTTTTGGTACTGGTGATCAATGACAAAATCACTTCTATTTCTCCCTTCTATCACTTAAACCATGCTTCTCCCTTCTCCCTTTGTTTCTTCAAATAAGCTTCTTTTCTTTTTCTTTGCTGTATGGTTTTACTTCAAACATTTTTTAGGAAAAGGGCCACATTTAGGAAAGAGCTGCATTGCTAAAATGGGACAGTATACACCACTTGCAAATACATGGTCTGGCAGCTACCCTTTCTACAAGACTTTGGAAAATGTGTCCAACATATGGGGCAAACACATCCACATTCAGATGGCATCTGTAAACAACATATTATTGCAGTCTTGTTTCTAATCCATTCTGCTACCCTGACCTCTTTCATGGGTGAGTTCATCCCATTTATATTCAGTTATGATTACTATAACTGTTAATTGTGTATTCCCTCTATCCTACTTGCTTCTACTTTTCCTTTATTTCCCTTTTTAAGAGTCTTTTTGCTTCTGACTACTGCCTCCCATATTCTACCTTCCCTCCTACTTCCCTACTTCTCATATCCAACTCTGTATGAATGTGTATTTTCTTCCCTGCTCTGACCAGTTAAGAAGACAGTGAGGTTAGTCATCAGCTTTTCCTACATCCTCAGTTGTATAAATGCTTCTTTAGGGAATTCATTTATGTGACATAATTTTATCCATTTTTCTTCCTTCCCCTCTCCCCCTCCCAGTGTATTCCTTTTCCCCACCATTCCATTATTTTTTTTTGAGATCATCCAAATACTATAGAATCTGGACACTAGGTCCTTTCTTATTAGACTCCCTCTAAGATCTCTAGTAAAGTTCTAAGGGTTTACATGTACACTCTCTCTCTCTTTCTAAGAATGTAAACATTCCTTTTATGCTTCTCTTAGGTCCTGTGTTTCTACACAGTTCATCATTAGGAATGTTTAAAGGATTATACTCAATGTCATTAAAGGATTTTATACAGTTTTTCTGGGTAGAATGTTATTCTTGATTGTAAGCCTAGATTTTTTACTTTGCAGAATCATTCCACGCTCTCTGTTCTTTAAATATTGTGGCTGCTAAATCTTATGTGATGCTGATTATGGATCCTTAGTATCTGAATTTTCTTTCTGGCTACTCTAATTTTTCCTTGATTTGGGTGCTCAGGACTTTGGCTATAGTATTCCTAGGGAAATTTTCATTTAGAAATTTATTTAAGGAGGTGACCATTGAAATCTTTCAATTTGTACTATGCCCTCTGCTTCTAAGAAAGCTGGAGAGTTTCCTTTTATTACTTCTTGAAATATGATGTCTAGACTTTTTGGTTGTTCTTCATGTTTTTATATTATTTCTCCTTAATCTCTTTTCCAGGTTAGCTGTTTTTCCTATGAGATATTTAAATCTTTTTTCCTATTTTTTTCCAAAGTCTTGTGATTTTTGTTTTTATTATTTCTTGATGCCTAATAGAGGTATTAACTTCCATTTGGCCAATTCTGATTTTTTTTTTACCAATTTAAATTTTATTTTATTTTTCCAATTACATTCATCCAATTGCAAATTTATGAGTTCCACATTTTTCTACCACCCTTCCTTTCTCCCCTCTCCCCATGGTGGCAACTAATCTGGAATGTGGAATCATGTTTAACATATTTCCATATTAGTCATGTTGTGAAAGAGGAATTAGAACTAAGGGAAGAGGGGCAGCTAGGTGGAGCAGTGGATAAAGCACCGGCCCTGGAATCAGGAGTATGTGGGTTCAAATCCGGTCTCAGACACTTAATAATTACCTAGCTGTGTGGCCTTGGGCAAGCCACTTAACCCCATTTGCCTTGCAAAAAACCTAAAAAAAAAAAAAAAAAAACCAAACTAAGGGAAGAGAAAAAAAAACCCTAAGAAAGAAAAGACATAAAAAGAAAATTTTAAAACATGAACACAATATGTTTTGCTCTACATTCAGACTCCATAATTTTTTCCTCTTGATATGAACAGCATTATCCATAGAAGTCTCTCAGGACTGTACTTGTTCTCTGCCAATTCTAATTTTCAAGCAGTTATTTTCTTCAGTAAGGTTTTATGCTTTTACCAAACTGTATTCTCATATTCTCATTCTCTCTCTCTCTCTCTCTCTCTCTCTCTCTCTCTCTCTCTCTCCACCCCCCACCAGAACTTAGTGTCCAATCCACATCTTTCTTTGAAGATTTTCTTGTAGATATTTTCAAATCATTCTCTTCTGTGTTTGTCTTGAGTCACAAAAAAGTACTTCTTTTTGGTTAGATTACTTTTTTTGGTTCCTTCTTCCAACTTAATATCTTGATTATGACCTTTTGTTAGTGGTGGCCTCTTCTTACTTCTACCAGGTAAGTCTGACATCTTAGTTGGGGGCTGGGGGGGGGGGAGCAGATCTACAAGTTTTCAGTGCTCTCAAAACAGTGTGATTGGAGATAGGCCTGCTCCCTGACCTCCTGGTTAAGTTCTATAAGTTACTGACTTGGGTTTGAGTCTGTTGGCTTATTATTTTTGAGTTTCAGCAGAGAGATACTAGATTCTGGCTCTGATAGGCAGATGGGAAGTTCTGTAGGTTGGATCAGAATGACTGAACCCCTGGCTCCACTTTGATGTGGGACTCCTGCCCTGGTTATTCCACTTATAGGCTTATGCATTGGGTTAAAGGCTAGAATTAAGTCACTATTATTCTCTTGGGCTCAGAGCCATATAACTATATTTCTGGAACTTGTTCCTTGCTCAGAACCTAGTGAGGGCCCACAGTGGATCAGGATCATGCCTCTTCTCCCTAGACAGAAGTGCCAGATGGCACCATTACCTGCATTCGGTGCTAGTTCAGGGATCCCCTGGTATTTCTTTCTGACCCAGTGCTTCTTGCCCTGGCACCCTGCCTACTTGGCCAACTTTCAGTCCCTTAGAGCTGGAATGCTCCATGTTGCTGGCACAATTCACACTCCTAGCAACTCTATCTCCAGGGTTAGCAGACCTTTCTGTCTCCCTAGCTGCCTTGGGCTGAAGAAATGAGTCACTGTGACTTTTTTTTTTTAACTTTGCTGATCAGAAGACAGGCTGGTACATTTTCCAGGTCATTGAGGAGGACCCATGTTGGACACAAAGATCCTTTTTAGAGGGGCAGAGCCAAGATGGCAGAGTGAAGGTAGGGACTCCACCAAGCTCTCCAGACAACTCCAAATACTTTTACATAATGACTCTAATCAAATTCTAGGATGGCGGAACCCACAAAAGACTAAGTGAAAGTTTTCCAGCCCAAGATAGCTAGAAGAGCTGCGAGAAAGGTCTGTTACACAGGGGTTAGAAAGGGCCTGCAGCACAGCCTGGTCACAAAGAAAATTGGCTCCAGCCGTCCAGGAACAGATCACCCCTGGGAGCAGGGGTGGTTTCCAGACCTCTCAGCCCAAGTATAGGCAAGGATAACTTAGAAGATCAGCAGGAAAACTCTGCCACACCAGAGTAAGAGTGGAACCCAGTCCAATGCAGGCCTCAGCACAGACCCAGGTCCAGGGGGCCAGGAACAGCCCCGGGGAACCATTCAGCAAGAAACCATCCGGCTGGTGCTTCCAGGATGCTCAGTCCATGGACAGTAAGGGGGTTGGGAGAGATTGCAGAAGTCTCTTTGTTATACCTGAGGCAGGACTCTCTTGTTTCATCCATACTCAGATCTGCGTCACAGTCTGGGGTCCCAGTCTCAGGATAAGTAGCAGAAGCACATCAGAGCCCACAGCCTGTAGCAGAGCAGGGACCCTCCTCACAGTCCAGAGCACAGGGGAGTGCTTATGGTCATCCACAAACTAGAGACAGGCCAGGAGAGCAGTCAGAGCCTCTCCTAAGACACTGGAGTCCCTGGGAGTATCCTTAAAAACAGCTCCAAAAGCCCTCAAAAGCTTTGGAAAGTGCATCCTTCACCCTGGAAACAGAACCCCACCTTAAAAAAGAGTTAAAAATCAAATCATAGGCTGGCGGAAAGAGCAAACAACAGAAGAAGAAAAAGATTCGACCACAGACAATTACTTTGGTCCTATGAAGGATCAAAATACACACTCAGAACATAACAAAGTAAAAAGCTTCTGAATCCAAAGCCTCCAAGAAAAATATGAATTGGTCTCAGACTATGGAAGAACTTAAAAAAGATTTTAATATCAAGTAAGGTAGGTGGAGGAAAAATTGGTTAGAGAAATGAATGATATGGGAAGATCTTGAGCTAGGTGAAGGACATACCAAGAAAATATTGAAGAAAATATCTTAAAAATCAGTTTGAGCCAGATGGAAAAAGCAGTCCAAAAGGTCAATGAGGAAAAGAATGTCTTAAAAAGCAGAATTGGCCATATGGAAAAGGTGAATAAGAAAACTTTGTGAGAAATCAAGAAATAATAAAACAAAATCAAAAGAATGAAACAAAAGAAGAAAATGTAAAAATATCTCATTGTAAAAAACAACTGACCTAGAAAACAGATCCAGAAGAGATAATTTAAAATTATTGGGATATCTGAAAGTCATGACTAAAAGAAGAGCCTAGACTTCATTTTTTAAGAAATAATTCAGGAAAACTGCCCTGATATCTTAGAAGCAGAGGGTAAAACAGAAATTGAAAGAATACCGCCCTCCCCCCCGGATCACCTCCTAAAAGAGATCCCAAAATGAAAACTGCCAAGAATATTACAGCCAAATTCCAAGGAAGGGAATTCCCAGACAAAGAGAAAATTTTACAAGCAGCCAGAAAGAAACAATTCAAGTATCATGGAGCTATAGTCAGGATTACAAAGGATTAGTGGAATCTACATTAAGGGCTTGTAGGGCTTAGAACATGATACTTCATACAACAAAAGATCTTGGGATCAAGAATCAATTACCCAGCAAAACTGAACATCTTCTTTCTGGGGAAAAAATGGTCAATGAAATAAGGAACTTCCAAACTTTCCTGTTGAATGACCCAGAGCTAACCAGAAAGTTTGATCTTCAAGTACAGGACTCAGGTAAAGCATAAAGAGGTTGGATGATAAGGGCAAATTAAGAGGGATTTAATGATGTTGAATCGCATGTATTCCTGCATTGGAAGATGAAACTGATAACTTGCATGAACCTTCTCATTTATTAGAGTAGTTAGAAGGAGCATATATAGACAAGGCAAAGAAGGGAGCTGAATATGAAGGTATATTATTATGATGAGTTAATGAGAGAGATAGGGATAGGAGAGGTAGAATGGGGTTAAGTTATTTCATACAAAAGAGGTAAGGAAAAGCTTTTGCAGTGGAATGGAAAGGTGAAGATAAGGGGGAATGAGTAAGCCTTACTCTTCAGAAATGGCTCAGAGAAGGAATAACATACACACTCAATTGGGTATAGAATCTATCTTACCCTAGAGGAAAAAAGGAGAGGAAAGGGGTGAGATAAAAGGGAAAGGGGAGGGGGAGGCGGTGTAGGTGATAGAAAAATGGGAAGATTGTAGGAAAGGGTAGTTAGATGCAACACACTTTTGAGGAGGAACAGGGTAAAAGGAGAGAGAGAACAGAATAAATGGGAGTGGGGAGGCATAGGATGGAAGGAAATACAGCTAGCACTAGCAACTGTGGGAAAAAAATATTGAAGCAGTTTCTCTGATGGTATTATGATAAAGAATGCTACCCATTCCAAAGACAGAACTGATGGTGTCTGAATACAGACTGAAGCATACTTTTTTTCCCCCTCACTTTATTTTTCTTGAGGTTTCTCATTCTTTGTGAGTGTATGTGTGTGTCTGTGTGTGTGTAATGTTTACTTTTAAAACATGACTTTTGTAGTAATGTTTTTCATAGCCACACATTTTCAACCTACACCAAGTAACTTGCTTTCTCAATGGGAGTAGTGGGGTAGGAGGAAGGAAGAGAATTTGGAACTGAAGATTTTAGAAGTAAATGTTAAAACTTGCTTTTGCATGTAAGCTGGGGTTAAAAAATAAAAATTATATATATATATATATATATAAATTAAAAGAAAAAATGGTCCTTCTTAGTCTGCCATTTTGACTCTATCTCCAAGATGATGTCTGAGGAGAGCCATTTGTGCTAGACTGACCAAGGAAAACTGATGCCTAGTGCAGACCACAATGCTGCAAACTATCTACTGGAACTGGATCTACAGGCAGCTCTTCTGATGGTGGTCACAGCTACTCATAAGAGGTAGCTATCCTATGGGTTGAGTGAAACTTCCCAAACTCCACTCTGGCAACATCTGACTGGGCACCATCAAATCAATGTCATCCAGGGTCCTGGCTAGTTAGACACTAGCCACTGAGTCCCAAATTATTATCACATTCTGCAGATGTCATTCCAACTGGTAGCAAAGTAGCCACCATTCCATGACACCTTCCCCTCAGAGCCCTGACAGCCCTGAGGGCCTGGGCCCACAATACTGGCACTGGCTCAACATCACCTCTTGGATCCTCCTGAGCTGTCACTTCCAGGTCAGCCCTCCCATCCATCCCCTTGAGTATTCCTCCTTAACATACAATGTGACCTCACCCTCCCTTTGGCCTTTTCTGTGTCTTTGGAATATAGCCTTCTAGGACCATGATCCAGTCGTGGGTCTTAACTTACAAAAATCTAAGAGATTAAATGATTGATCTTTGTCCTTTGTTTTCAAAGAAGTCCATGATATCAGGAAGGTGGCGCCATGCCATGCAGGGGACTTGGATTTGAAAGACATGGGTACTGTGCTAAGTCACCAGCCTCACTTTCTCCTCCAGAGCAAAAAACGGCCCTGGATGCAGCGAGAGACCTTGGTCTTTCAAAGCTAGGCCTTTCCCAGTTTGACTGCAACAATATCCATCCAAGAATTAAGGTTAGGTAAGAGAGAGCTCGAGGCCACCATATCCCTGAGTGAGGAGCTCTTGCTTGCTGCCCAACACTGTGCCTTCTGAAACCACAGTCTTTGCTTCTAGACCTGTTCTTGGACTGTGGCTTCCAAAATCTTCTGCAGAATTCAAGTTCTTCCAATATCCTAGCTTCTTTACAGTATCTAGTTGTGTGACTAGATGTAGAGCTTTCTACCTCTCACACCTGAATTGCCATGAAGTAATAATGCTATTATTGGCATAAATAACTTTCTGAACCCAAGTAGAGAACTTATCACTATTAGTTTCATTTTAAACCATCTTTGTTACCATTGAGATTTTCCTAGATTCTGACTATCATACAAAGTGGCAGCAGTCCCTCTAAACTTTAGCCCTCTCCATATTGTACAAACAGGTTTCTTCCTGTCTTCAGACAAATCAATGATAACATAGTTGAGTAGGACAAGGTCCAGAAATGGGATTTTTCCATCCCAGGATTTTCAGCAACCAATCACCAAGCTTTTATTTGTTGCTCCTGTGTATCAGATACTCTCCCAAGCATTGGGGAATAAATACAAAAAATGATTCTCTTCTCCCTGTCCAGATGACCTTACTCTGCCCTATTATCCTCCAGCACACTATCACCCCCCACACACTTGAATTCTATCTGTGTGGAATTCCTACCTGTCTATAAATGTGCCCATCCTGAGGATCTCACCTCAAGGTGCCCCTGCCTGCCTTCATCCCATTTCTCATCTCCTTTGGCTAAACTCCTTAAGAGGGCCAGAGAGGGGCTGCTATCTGCTCTTCCATCTCACTCTCTTCAGCAGTTGGGCTTCTGACCTCATCATTCAACCAAAACTGCTCTTTCCAAAGTTACTAATGATCTCTTAGCTGCCAAATCCAATGGTCTTTTCTCCATCCTCACCCTTCTTGATCTCTCTGCAGCTTTTGACACTGTTGATCACTCTTTTCTAGATACTCCCATTTCTAGGTTGTGATGATACTGCTGTCTTCTGGCATTCTCCCCAGTCTCCTCCTTTCTGACTGTTCCTCATTTTTCTTTGCTAGATCTTATCCAAATGACTTGTGGATCATCTGCCATAGACCCCTTTCTTTTCTCCCTACTGTGATTTCAGCTATCCCTTCTAGATAGATGACTCAGATTTACTTCTCCAGTCTTAATCTCCTGACCCCCAATCTCCAAATGCATGTTGGGCATCTCGAACTAGATGTCCCATAAACTCAAACATCCAAAACTGAACTCATTATCTTTTCCCTCAAATCTTCTCTTCTTTATTTCCTGTTACTGTTGAGTTTATTGCCATTCTCCCAGTCATCCAGGCTCATAACTCCTCATTACACTTACACACACACACACAAACACACCCATATCGAATCAGCTGCCAAGTCTTGTCTTTTCTACCTTTGTAGCATCTCTCACATATGGCCTCTTCCCTCCTCTGACAATGCAGACAGCACGGTCTGTCAAGTAGATCTGTAGGTCCTCATTACCTCGTGCCTGGACTTTTCCAATAACTTACTGGTGGGTCTCAATGTCTCAAGTCTCTCCTCTCTCTCTCCAATCCACCCTCCCCTCCCCTCCCCTATCAAACTCAAGTCTGATCATGTCAGTTCACCCCACCCCCCTCTCAGTAAGTTCCAGTGGCTCCCTGTGACCTTCAGGTTCAATTATGAAGTCCTCTGGCTCTGGCCTCCTCCATGCATTCATCCACCCAATAACATCGGCCTCCCCAAATAAAACCCTATCTCTGGACTCTGACAAACTCTCCCTCCTGGTCTCTGCCTCTGGGTAGTCTTAGACTTTCTGCAAGTCTCAGCTAAAACTCCATCTTTCACTAGCACCTTCCCCAGTCTCACTTCTGAGACTGCCTTCCAGTTATCTTGCATCTACCCTGATACTACTTTGCATGCTGCTGCTCCCATTACATTGCCCTTTGTCTTCTGATGTGCCCTCAGCACACAGCTGATGTTCAGTGGGCTGACTCTCAAGTGATTTTATGCCCACTTTATTTTTTTTTATTTTTTTAGGTTTTTGCAAGGCAAACGGGGTTAAGTGGCTTGCCCAAGGCCACACAGGTAATTATTGTCTGAGACCGGATTTGAACCCAGGTATTCCTGACTCCAAGGCTGGTGTTTTATCCACTACGCCACCTAGCCGCCCTTATGCCCATTCTATAGACCACAAAATTATTATTTTTATTTTTAATTTTTTAAAATTTTATTTATTTTATTTATTTTTAGATTTTTCAAGGCAATGGGGTTAAGTGGCTTGCCCAAGACCACACGGCTAGGTAATTATTAAGTGTCTGAGGTCAGATTTGAACCTAGGTACTCCTGACTCCAAGGCTGGTACTCTATTCACTGCACCATCTAGCCACCCCTAGACCACAAAATTAAAGTGATTGTGACTTGGCCAAATTTCCATGGCAAGAAGGCATTATTAGGAATCAAGACCCAGACCCAGGTTCTCTGACCCATATTCTTTCCATGATACCATGACTACACACTCACACATGCACATTCGCTCTCTCATACACACACTCACTCTCTCTCACACACACACACACACACACACACACACACACACAACCTCTCCCTCTCTCTCTCTCTCTCTCTCTCATACACACACAATTTTTAAAAAGCAGAATGCACATGTGAGTCAAAGATGATCACATCCCTGCCAGCTCCCTGCCAGTCCAAATCCAACAAAAACCACTCTTCCTCCTTAGAGCTAGGAAGGCCTGATCAGGGCAGTAGACACAATGATGGAGAAGAGTATGAAGACTAGCTGGGAGAAGGACAGTCTGAAAAGGATCTCATTCTCCACCCCTACCTTAACCTGTGTACTAAGAGCATGGGCTTGGAAGGGAGTGAGTCATCCCCAAGTTGTTCCCTTTCCAACTCTGGCCAAAGACTGACCAAAATGTCAAGACCACCCAGGCCTGTGCCCAGAGTAGAACTGGGCTACTCTGGTTCAGTTCTACTCCAGAAGTACCCCACCCCTTTTCAGGTCAAGATTTCCTTGGTCAGCACTCCTGGAAGCTGGTGCCAGTTAGGCCTTGCAGGGGGTAGCCCCTTGGTCCACTGACCTCCAGGGGCCAAGGATAGGACATGCCCCCCAGAATAGGATTAAGGTAATAAGCTCAGCAAATGAGTTGGGATAGGAAGTCAAATGCCCAGACATCTGGTCATGGCTGGAATTGGAGCAGAGTCTAGGAGGAGACAGGGGGACAGTGAGCCAGGGACTGACCTCAGCTGTGGTGATCTAATCACCTTCCACCACCACTGGGCGGCAGACCAGTCTACCAGATGACTGTTGGGGCAGGAGGTGAACAGAATCCCTCTGGGAACTGAGTTCAGCCCTCAGACCACTCCGAGGAAGAATGGCCCTAGAAGGCCAAGCACAATTAAGTCAGGTAGGTCAAAGTTCCAAGGCAGTCCGAGGCCTAGGTTTTCCCACTCTTGCCTTATTACTGGCATTTTACCAATGTTTAACCAAGACCTGGAGAGAAGAAATTACCTGCACGTAAGCATGGAAAAGCCAGGACTCTCCCTTAGGACTTTGATGACAATCCAGGGCTCCTTCCACTGCAAGTCTACAGCTGAAAGAGCCCCAGAGATACCTGACACCTGAACCCAAATCTCATTCAGACCTACTTGACACATGATCATCCTCTTCTGAAGCTCTCCCATGATGGAGACCTCACTACCTACAAAGGCTACCTACCCATGGAATGGCAGGATCCACTGCCCTCCACACCAAGAAGTTCGTAGAAAAAGGAGGACAAACCCCAGCTCTATTATACACTTAGTTTATCGCTCTGGATGGGGCACTTTATGCCTCAGTTTTGTCTCAGCTGAAGCCAAGGATCTCTTGGCTCCCTACCCAATCTAAGACTAAGACCCTAAGATGATGCCTGCTGAGACTCAGCAACCTATACAGGTAAGCCTGGCAGAACTCCTAAGGCAAGGGTCTGTTCTGGAAGTCAAAAAGAGGACTGGACAGAGGCTAAGAGACCATTTCTCTCTCTAGGTTATCAGGGAGAACTGAGGGATCCCCCCAAATGGAGAAAGGTATTGTTGGAGGGGGACTTCAGCAAAAAAAACAAAGAGAAAGAATTTGGATGGTGAGAAGGGAATCCTAACCAGTAAGAGGGCTAGAGAGTGAAATTCACTTCAACCCCACCAGTATTTATCAATGCCCTAACATGTACCAGGCTCAATATGAGGTGATGGGTTACCAAGACAAGACCAGCACAGTCTTGGCCCTCCCAGCAGCTTTTGGGTATGGTTGCAATAACTGAAGGGGAAGATGGGGAGGGGAAGAAAGGCCTCCTGGAGATGGTGGTCCATGAGCCAAACCCCAATGAGATGTGAAGAAGCTAAGATGCAAAGGTAAGGGGAGGCCACAGACCTGGAAGATGTCTCTTCATCTAAGCAGAGCAGCATGGAGTGAGGGGAAGTCCTCTGGAGACAGGGGCTGGTCCCAGACTGAAGGGAGTTCAGGAGAGTTTGTGGAGGAAGAATCTGTGGGGCTAAAACAGACTGTACTAGGGACTGGGGGGGGGGGGACCAGGAACCCAAGCAGCCAGACAATGTCCTCAGGCTTGATCAATTGGGTGACCATCCCCCGAGTCATATGACTCAGAGGGCAGCAAAGAGAACTTTTTAGAAGCCCAAACCAGGATTCAAACACTAAAGATCACTGAGCTCGACCTAGCACTGACCAGAAGAGAAGTTAGTTTCCACAGTGCAAAAGATGGGAGCCCTTGGGGAAGTGACCCCGGAATGGGCCCAGATTAGGGGGGGGAGCATGTTTCAAAGGGCAAGAAGAGATAGCATGCCACAGATTCAAATCCCATAAGATATGCTGGCACAGGAAAGATAAAAACTTTTCAGGAGTGGAATTCTTAAGATGTCAAAGGAAATGATTCTTTACTAAGTAAGTACTTAATAAAGGGATGCTGGCTTCAGACCAGAGACAAGGTGGATGCTCACTGTCTGGGGAGGGGAAGGGCAGGCCAGTCTTGGGGTGGGGGCAATGGGGTATCAGAGTGCTCTAAGAAACAACAACCAGGAGGGAGGCAGAGAAGCCAGAAAGGACTTCCATGACCAGGTGCAGAGTGAAGTAAGCAGAGCTGAGAAATCAGTCGACAAAGGACTTCAACAATATCAGTGGAAGAACCCTGACCACAAAACAACCAAAATGGTGAAGTAAGGAAGAACAGGCATGGCCTCAGGAGGTTCCAGAAAGAAGATTCTCCCCTCCCCACAAACTACCTTGCAGGTCAGAACATTGCAAATGACATCAGACCTGCTCTCCCTCTTTTTCCTTGTTCTGTCTGTAAAAGAAAATTCTTTATGATAAAGGCAGAAGCATATGGGAAAATCTAGGTGATGGAAAAACAAGAGACAGCACTAAAAGTCTAACTAAAACTGTTTTAGGTGAAGCAAACTGTCAGCAAGATGGCACCTTGCTAACCTTGATGAGCCCCTAGTCAAGTCAGCCAGATGGACAGATGACTGCACTGAGAGAGCTGGCATGGGTAACCTGCAGATCAGTGAAAGACTATACAGAGGAGAAAAGGGAGGGGGGGAAGGGGGGAGGAGGGAGGGAGGGAGGGAGAGAGAGAGGGAGAGAGAGCGAGAGAGAGAGATATCCAGATTAGTGGAGAGGTGGTGGGAGGATTGGGACATTGATGCATTGCTGGTGGAGTTGTGAACTAATCTGACCATTCTGGAGAGCAATATGGAACTATGCCCAAAGAGCAATAAAACTGATCATAATCTTTGACCCAACAATTCCAATTCTAGACCTATATCCAGAAGATCTGTCACCCAAGGCCAGGCACCCTAGACTAGCTATTCTGGTACAGCCACTAGGATGTGATGCTGGAGCTTGGGGACCCACTGAGAAGCTGTGCCTAGATAACAGACAAGACCAAGATGACCCAAACCCTGGCTAAGGATGGTGGTAGTGCCTGAAAGTCACAGATCCATGGTTTTACCAATAGTTTTCCTGGTTATGAGGGAGAGCTGGAGAGCAGGCTGAGCAGTGGGGAGGAAATGGGAAAGGACTGCAATATAAAGAACAAAATGCAACTTGAACAAATCCTGCAGTGGGGAAAACTCAGAATTGAATGAATGACCAGACCCAAAAGCCACGAGCAGTTCCATCCTCATGAAAGCCTCACTGCCTCTCTTTCCACTTCCAAGGGGAATAATCTTGGCCTAGAAAAGGCAAAGTGTAAATGGCCTTCCCACCCTCCACCTCTGCTGGGCCTGCACAGTCCCCCAAGGTCCGTGCCTCAGAGGCAAACGGGTAACATGAAGGGTAGACCCCCCCCCCCCAAGAACCTTACTGCCTTAGACACCTACTGGACACACATCACCAAGCAAGCCACTCAAATTCAGCCTGCTTCAGTTTCCTTCTCTTTACAAGAAAATAATGGCATCTCCCTTACATGGAGAGATGAGGATTAATAAGATAATGTGTGTAGAGTACATAAAGAGTAACGTAGCTATTACCACTGTTCTAGTAGAAACAACATGTACCAACCTGGCTACACTGAAATCACTGAACTCAACCTGGCCATCCCCCACAGAGGCACCACCTCCAAGCTTACAAACTCTGAGGGCTCCTTCTTGGATCACCATTCCTCCTCATTCCCCACGTTCCCCTGGCCTGCATTTCCAAACCTTGCTACTGGCTACACCCTCCTCATTTACCCATTAGACCTTGGGGAACTAGAAGTCTTCTTTTCTTGGAACCTTTACCCTCTTATTCTGTTGTTGATCTTGCCTAGCAAAGTTTAGCCTTGGATTGCTCCCACCAACCACCACCATAACCCCTGGTCAATGTTCTGCTGGGTCCATCTAGGAAAAACAAGGAAGCCAGCTGATGGGATCCACCATGAATGTGAGCTCTGTAATCTTTGCTGGGCCCTCTCTGCAGTCAGGGGGTGAAGGATGGTACCTCCCTAATCCACTCCCTGCAGCAATACTTTAGTCTTTTCATCCCCCCCTCCAGCCTCCACCTCCCCATCTGTCTCAGTTTCCTCCACTGCAAAATGCTTCCCACAGCTGTTTGAGGATCATGAGATCCTATTTGTAAGCTGTACTCAACAGAGTGCTGGAGCATGGTGGGTGACACATAACTGCATGGCTGGTGTGGGTCCACAGCCAAGGAAGCCTCAAATCCATCTCTGGGAGTGGTGTTCGACAAGGTTCCTGGCACACAGGTCACAAACTTTTAGGATCCAGCAATTCTGCACTAAGTGTGAGTTGGCTCTGGTTGCCAGCAGGTGCCATGTAACACTGACTTAGCACACCTTCCTTGGAGTAGGGACATACAGTTCTCTGCACACTCCACTCGAGTCCTTCACACCTTCTCAGTGGGACCTATGATTCTCCGTGGCTGGTCCTTTCAAACAAATTTCCATCCTTTGAATACAGCATGAGGCTCCCTTCCCTGGGCTTTCCTAGTGCCCAGAAGCCATGTTTATGTCCAATATTGTCCAAAAGGGCTAAAGCCCTCCCAACCCCTGCAGTAAGCAGGTCCTGTAACTGGACTGCACCCTGCTGGAGCCCGAGGCCCAGTCCTAGCATGATCCATAGCACGTCAGGGGGCAGTTTCCCTTGCACCCACACAGTTCTGGTTAAGAGAAAGCCCCCACCCTCTTCTCTGCATCCACCCCATCCACCAAGAGACCAGACACTGGCAGAGAAGCCACATGGATGGGGCGGCCAAGAGCCATTCAGAATGAGGATTATTGGGTCCCCAGGCCAGGACAGAAGGATGGTAGGAAGCCCAGGAGCCGCTGCAGCACCACTGCCTTATTCCTCAAAGGATGGAAGCACAAGAACAGCCGCCGTAACCTTTCCCTGCTCCCTGAGGAGCGAGCCCATCCTAGAAGTGTGGCCTCCGCCAAGGCCTCGAAAGCCTTTAATTTGATTTCCCTCACACAGGCAATTGTTATAATTATTCTGATTAGGAATCATTACCCTGTGCTGCCTGCACACCCTGACAGGCCCCGTGCCTCCCCGGCCGCCAGCAGACAGCCCAGGCTGGGGAGGAGGTGCCGGCCGGCCATCCTCCTGGAGGAGCTGAGAGCAAACAAAGCCGGCCTCCAGGAGGACCCAGGCCGAGGCTGCGCAGTTAATGAAGCCACAAGAAGCCAACATTTACAGCTAAACAAAAACAAAGCCCCAAACCCACTAGGGGCTAAAGGACAGATGTCTGCTCAGCTGGAAGCTCACCTGAGGGGGGAGGGGAAGAGAGGAGGGAAGAAGAGGGAGGAAGGGGAAGAAAGGGGACAGTATGGAGAAGAGAGGAGGGGAAAGAAAAAGGTGATGAGAGGAAGAGGAGGAGGAGAAAAAGGGGAAAGGGAGGAGGAAGAAGGGGAGGAAGGAGCAGGGGATGAAGAGCATGAGAAGAGAAGGAAGGGGAGAAGGTGACAGTGCGGAGAGGAGAGGAAGGAAAGAAGAAGGTAAGGAGAAGCAGAAGAGGAGAAAAAGGGAAAGGGAAAGAAGGAGAGGAGGATGAGGGGAAGAAGGGGACAGTGTGGAGAAGAGAGGGGAAGGAAGAGGGAGAGAAACAGGAAGAAGAAAAGGAAGAGGAAGAGGAGGAGATGGCAGTTGGCAGGACCCCCCTTCCCCCAGGGAGACCCCCAGAGGTCCCGGGTGTGAGTGGTGATCAGTCCCTGGTGAAGTTCAGCCCTCTTGTTAAGAAGCCTGATTGGAGTAGCTGCCCCCGAGGAACCCCGTCCTGGCAGCATGACAGTGAATGGCATTCTAAAATGAAGCCAAACTTGCAATCAAAGCCCCAGAGGGGAGGAAAGAGGAAGAGAGGTTGGAGGACAGGAAGGAAGGGTCACCAGACCTACCTCAAGCACCTGCTGGAGACTCGGCTGGCCATCCACCATGCCTTGAATGATCCCAGTCAGCTGGAAGGAGAGAAAAAAACAGCAGACTGAAGCCCATTCTAGGTAGCAACCCCACCACAGGAGCACAGGCCTTAGGAGGGCTGACTTCCCTCTACTGTGGTTCCCCACTACCTCCCATTCACAATCTGGCAGCAGTCCACCTTGAGATGGCCCATGTTCCAGTTCTGACTCCTGCTCTGCCCAGCACTTTTCATCCTTCAAAGTCTCCCTCAATGACCACCTCCTCCAGGAAGCCTCCCCCAAATGAAAGTGCTCCAGCCTCCTCCACTCTCTGGATCTCACTCGTGTGCAGACATAGCCTCTCCCCTCCATAAGACCATATGGTCTTATGGCAAAGAACCTGTGGTTTTCTCCCCTTGTGCCCATCTCCTTAGGCACAGGAGACCCTTCACTGTTGCTGATGGTCAATGCTCCCTGGAGCTCTCAGCCCAACCCTGGCAGAGGCCCTGGAGCTGAGCTCCCACAGCCCTGCCTCCTACCCCTGCCCTGGCAAGGGGGTACTGCCTGTGTGGCTGTGACCATGTAGGTGCAGGTCCAAGAACAAATGTGGGGCTCTGGCCCATTCTACCTTCTTTTGAAAAGTCTGAACCTATTCTGTCTCCATGTCTTCTTTATTTCTAAGGAGAATTCATCCTGGTCCTCTCCCAGGACATCCTCTTTAAAAACAAAGAGGGGAAAAAAAGGAGAACTAGTTGAGCAGAACTAAGACCTACAATACTCAGCAGGCCCGGGAAGGGACTTGAGCCAGGGAGCAGGCAGAGAATTCAAAATCAAACAGCCATTGAGCTCTCTTGTATTTAAAGAACACCTGACTCTGCGAGGGCAGAACAGGCTGCCGTGCCGCACTGCGCCTCCATTGTTGCTGGCTCCCTCCTCCAGGCGGGCACCTAGAGTTCATCAAGTCATTATTAGGCGAAATCTTAAAGAAGTAGAGGGCCAGGGCCACTCTATTTTATACTCTGGAAACTGTTTTTATATTAATCTGTATTTTAATTGGGTAACAGAGGCTGCCTACAGACTTCCCATGGTCGAGCAGGAAAATAAATTAAAAAGATTAACGACACCATTCTTTTACTCCCTTTTCACCAGCAGTGGGCCCTGCCTCTTCTCACTTCAGAGAGAAAGTCCCCTCTGTACCCTTTCCTTGCCTGGGGAGCCCAAGATAGAGGGGCCAGGCCAAAGGCAGGGCCAAAGTTGGAGGACCCATGGAGAGCCCCAAGCCAACAGGCATGAGCAAAGTCCACTGACCATCACAGCCAAAGAGGTGTAAAAAGATTAGAAAGGTGTGTGGAGAGGAAATGAAGATCACAAAGGGCTTTGAACAGCCACCAAAGGGTTTTATGCCAGATGCCAGAGGTGCGAGGGAGCTGCAGGTGCAGATGATCTGACAAGAAGGGGCAAACATCCTTCCTGGTCAGGTAGCCAACAGGGCAAGTGATAGAGATGTCCCCAAATAAGGGACCCTAATAACAGCCCAGGCCAGGGACAGGAAGCTGCTGGCCCCAATCATCCTGGAATCAGAACATGCCGGCCTGAAAATCCATTCTCTCACAGGAGCCTCACCACAGCCCCAGGAGGTCAGGTGGCATCATCTCCATGATCCAGATAAAGAAACTGAGGCCTAGAGAGGTGAAGGGTAGCAGAAAGAACCAGGAGGGACCCTGCTCAGATGGGAAGAAAAAGCTAGCTTCCTAGGACAGACGAGGAGGTATGAGAAGACATGGAGGGAGGGATAAGCTGGGTCCAACAGAAAACTCGGACCCAGGTGAGAAGTCCAGCTTCCTTGCCCAGTCAAAGCCCAGGTGGAGAGGTGCTCAGAGGATGGAGGGGAAGAGGCCACAGCTCTAAGTACTGTGAGGAAGGCAGCTCCCTCTACCCCCCCAGCTCTGATGCTCCAAGGCAGGAGAATGGATGAGCACCTGGTGTGAGGAAGGTGAGGGGAGAAAAGGGGCCCTGTTCTCCCCAGGCCAGGACCAGCTCAGCCCAACAGAGGCAGAGTGCCAGTTTTACAATCAGATCCCACCTCTGACATCTAGGAGACATGGAAGGGTCCCCAAGCCTCAGTTTCCTCACCTGTAAAATGGGGGCATTCATTCATCTTATCCCTGATTGTCAAGACACTGAGCCTGTTGAAGACCCCAGGGGTTCCATACTATTATTTTGAATAACAAGATTTCTAAAGTCTGTAGTCTGTGAAGCACCCTGTGAGAAAACTGAGAAACTTCCTCATGTCGCAGAAGAGAACTTCAGGGTGAGAGTGCCGCCTGGCTGTGAAGAACCAGTGGCTGGATTTGAACTCAGGCCTCCCCAACTCCAGGTCTGATGCTCAATCCCTCGGGTCCCTTAGTTGCCCACTACTTCTGTGGGGAAGTCCTACTTCTGGTCTTGCCTAAAGTCCTTTCTCTGCCAGGGAGGTGAGGGGCAGGCGAGGGGCTGGGGGGGCAGCTGCCTGTAGGCACATTGCCAAAATCATTCCGGCCTCTGTCCTGGGTGTGCTTCTCACAGAGTTTATCTCCGGCACCAATCATGTTCCGCCAGCAACAGGAGACAGTTTGCTGAATCTCTAAGCGCTCGTCTCCGGCAGCCAATCTGACAATCAGACCTGATCTTTCTTCCCAGACAAAGAGACCAATAAATCTCCCTTCCTAAGCACAGGTGGGAGAGACAGGACGGACATCACACATGAGAACAAACAGCTTCCATCATCCTAGGCCTGGGGCCTGGCCCACCCCAGAGGTGCCTGCTGGGAGGGAAGAGGCCGGGCTTCACCCCCCTGCCCCACCTCCAGGGCTGTTCCCATCCTCCTGGCCCAAGTGCTGGTCAGCCACAAAGGCCTCCCTGATGCTGTCCAGGGGTCTGGGAGGACCAGAGTGAGAGCAGGGAGCCCCTGGTGACCCCAGGGCTCTGAAGCAGCCTGTACAGAGTGGCATCAGTACACATTGCCATTGTCTCCTCTCCTTCCTCTCCCCCTCTCCTCTCTCTCCCTGCCCTGCCCCTCTTTTTCCTTCTCTCTCCCTCCTCCTTTCTCTCTTCCTTTCCCCCATACTTCTACACTCCACCCTGCCTCTCTCTCTCTCTCTTCCCCTCCCTCCCTCTCCCTCTCTCCCTCTCTCCCTCACTCCTACACTCCTCTCTCCCTCCTCTCTCTTCCTCCTCCTCTTTCCCTGTCTCTCTCTCTCCCCCTTTTCCTCCCTTTCTCCCCCCCTTCTCCCTCCTTTTCTGTTTCTGTCTGTCTCTCTCACATACACTACTCCCCCAAAATCTCCCTCAGTACAGATTTTCCATCGGTCATGGGATGTCATGGACTAAATGATTTTCTGTGACTGGACTCAGCTCCTGGGGTGTCTAGCCCTTCCCAAAAGCCCAGCCTGCTCCATGCTCTAGTCTTTTCTCAGAAAGTGCCAGGGAAGGGGGCAAGGGGGTTGGAATAAGGGAAGTGGAAAGGAAGGGAGATGAGAAATGACAACCAAGGAAAGTCTCCACAATTCAGCCTTCTGTCCAGCTGCCATCTGGGGGACCCATAGAAACTTTCTGTTCAGACCCCACTATCTCCAGGGGATCCTGTGTCAGGGTCTCTTGGATCAGCCCAGGTCCCTCTCCCCCTTGGCCACTGTCCAGCAGAGCCTGGGGGAGAGCTGCCCCTGGGGCTGCCCCTGTCCCTCCCAGCTGGCTCCCCCGAACGCCAGCACCATCGTCCTGTAGGAGAGGCCAATGGCCAAGATGAGCTGGGGAGCTCTGGCGGCAGCCGAGGACGGGGGAAAGGGAAGGACAAAGTAGAGGGCACGGGAGGGGGGAGGGGAGGAAGGGAGTAAGCTCCAGGGAGCTTGAGGAAGTGAGAACCCCTACCCCCCCAGGAGATACTATCTAAAAGTGCTTGGCTTACCCCAGAGCACAGTACACAATAGGCACTCTATAAATGTTAGCTACTCTTATCAGTAAGCACAGCCTTGCAGCAGGGAGAGGAGCCAGGGCAGGGCACACCACCCCAAGATGGCAGGAATGCCTGGCCCAGCCATCTCCCTGCGCTCCCCAGCCCCAAGAGGAGGCGACGCAGGGGCCCCGGCAGCTCTGCTTCTACATAGCAGGAATGTCATTTTCTGGTTGGTTAGGCGCTGTTTGCGCCCTGTCTCTTTCATTTATATGGATGTGGGAGAAGGTGACTGTCCAAAAGAGGGCAATTTTTCTTAGTGACATTAGTGGGGCGGCAATCTGAGAGATTCTCGGGGAGACAAAGCTCTGGGAAGCCCAGCATCTTCCACTCTTGGAAGACTGAGAAGAGAGCAGTTCATCTCCAGCACCCCTGGGCCACATAGCCCTGGAGCCAAGACATTTCTGAGGCTCACTTGTTCCTCACAGATCAGCTGGGAGAGAGACCTGTCCAGCTGCATGGGGAGGGCACCCCCTCAAGGCCAGGTTGCTCCAACCCTGCATACGGTAGAACAGAGATAGGGCTGGCCTCAGGAAATCTGGGATCCACTAGACCCCAGGATGCCCTCCAAAGGACTGCCAAGGGCAGAAGGCCCTAAGAGAAAGGGAGAAAGAAAACTATGAAGGTGGCATCCCTGCTTCCCCAATCTCCATTCCTCTCTGCTCACTTCCCAAGCTTAGCCCCACAAACTGGCCTGGGGCACTCATCTGAACCATACCAGAGTGTCACTGGGCCCGAAGCTCCCTCCTCCCCAGACCCCTCCCAGGTCACGCTCTTTACCTCTGTACAGAAGGGGGTCAGCTGAGGGTGGACAGCCGGCTGCACATACATGTGAAATGTGGACTCAATTTCCATCGTCTGACCATTTAACTTCAGAATGGGGAATTCGATGATTTCCTATAGGGAGGAAAAGAGGAAGAGAAAGACAGGTGGAGGAAGGGGGGAGAGTATAAAAAAGTAAGAGGGAGGAAGACAGAAAAGAAAGGAGAGGGAAGAGAGGAAAAGAAACAGGAAAGAGGAAAGAAAGAGGAAAAGACAGAGAAGAGAGGGTCTTTAGAATGATGAGTTTCAATTCAGCAAACATTGATTAAACACTTACAAGTTACAGCCCCAAATAGAGATCAGAGAAGCAGAGAAACCAGGCCTTGGAGCCAGGAGAGCTGTGGATCCAGGTCCAGGGGCAAGTCATACACCCACTCTGTGCCTGGGCCACCCTCTGAGACACCTGTTCCTCACTGCTAGGTGCCCAGACTAATGAAATTACCATCTGGACTTAAAAGAAAATGTGTCCAGCCCCAAGGACACGAAGGTCAGATGAAAAAGTCCCTGCCCTCGAGCAGTCTTCATTCGATGTGAGCAGTGAGAGTCTCTGTCTCTCACGAGGCAGAGAAGGCCAACGACCAAGGGCCAGGGAATAAGAGGCATTCCAGGAAGGATGAGGCATCCCCCAAAGGCCAAGGTTCAGGGAACTGATGGAGGCCAGTTTAGCTGAAATATATGTCAAAGGGACTCCTATGAATTAAGTCCACAAAAACAGACTGAATCCAAATGTCACACCCCAAAAGGAACCACAGAGGATCCTGAACCCGGGCAGCAACGGAGTCCCACCTGGGCAACCACAGAGTCCCACCTGGCTTCAGAAAACTGCCTTTGGAACTGAGTGGAATACGGGACCTGGTGGAGTTCATACTGTCACAGAGTTCAGGCGAGGGGGTGGACAAGAGATCCGAGAGCTCACCCACTGATGGTGTTCCCTCTCACTATTTGTTCCCTAGAAGTCAGCTCCTGATCTAAGGCTGGAGCTCAAGATTCCTAAATGAGAGGGACCAGTCTAGCAAAAGGCGCCAGAAACCTCTGCCCCCACCAGGACTGCTCCCCACCCCATTAGCTCAGTGACGTGGGGTGAGCTAACACATTGGTCACCTTTTTGAGCCTCAATCTCCTAAGACAGAGTCAATCAACAAGCATTTATTAAGCACTTACTGTGCACCACCAAGCACAGAAAGAACCATCCCTGCCCTCCTGGAGCTTCCACTCTAACAGGGAGACAGGCCCATACAAAGAACCTGTGGATGACGCGACATACAGACATGGAGCTTAGCAGGGGCACACAAGCCCTAGAGGGCTAGTAAAGGCCTTTGGGCCCCCTCAACAGTAAAAAAGAAGGGCCTGTAAGTGCCGAGGTGGAGACACTGACAGGACGTCCAGGTGGAGACATCCCAGAGGAAGCTGGAGGTACAGCCTGGACCTCGGGAGACAGATGGAGGCTGGGCCCCAAGATCTGCTTCCCGGGAGCCGCTGAGAATACCCAGAAGGGAGGCTGAGCCTTCTGAGTCAGGGACCACCCATGGACCTCCTGACTATACGAAGGAAACTAACTACTATTAAACACTAGGAAACACTACTATTAAAATAAGGTTTTAAAGCAAATCCAGAGACTTTGAAAAAGGTTAAGAATCCCTGGTAGAGAGAAAGAAGGGAAGAAGACATAGGAGAGAGCCTTGGGAGAAAATCCACAGTTAGTGAGAGGGATCTGGATGTGAACCCGCAAAAAGGGAGAGGGAGGGAGGGAGGAAGGGGGATATGAAGTGAATGAGGAAGGGAGAGAGGATGTGAGGAAGGGAAGGAGGGAAGAAGGGAGGAAAGGAGGGAGGGAATAAGGAAAGAAGGAAGGGAAGGAGGGAGAGAAAGGGAGGGAAGGAAGAGGGAGGGAAGAGAAGGAAGGAAGAAGGGAGTGTAAAGGAGAGGGAGTGAAGGAGGGAGGGAAGAAGGAACATTTATCCAGCATCTATCATGGGCCAGTACTCTGCTCTGCAGGTCGCAAACATCCCATCTAGCTCATAATCCTGGTGTTATCTCTGTTATTACTGATGTAGTATTCCTAGCTCAGATCAACCCTTCTTATAGCAGTGAGCCTGAGGCAAACAGAGGCTCAGCTGACTTTCCCAGAGTCACTCAACCAGTAGGTCCCCCAAGCACAGATTGGCACTCAGATCTTTCGGGCTCCATCCAGCCCATGCTCCATCCAGGCATCCACCCAGCTGCCTCCTGAGTGAGCCAGGAGGAAGTAGTGTCACAAAAATGAGTAGAAAAGGTGATCAACAGTGGCCAAGAGAAGAGGGGAGATGTGCTGATACCTGGGAGCTGGCTTTCTCAAAGAATTGAGCAGGAAAAAAGGAAATGCAGAGGACACAGAGAGCAGGGACAGAAGGAGGATGGGGAAGCAGCCCAAGATGGGGAGAGAAGGGGTTGACAGTGGGGCGATCTGCTAGAGGGGGACGGGAAGGAATGGGGTCAAGGTCCCAGCCATGCTTTGGACAGTAGGCAGGAGGGCAATGCCCCAGAGAGTGGCCCCCTCAGGTAGAGGAGAAAGAAGCCGAAGGTAGAGGCAGGGAGCTCCCTTCCCTGTTCACAGGGCATTGTGTGAACCTACTAGAGTGCAGATGAAATGCACCTTGTGATCCTTCAAGCAATCTAGAAACACAGGACTGACCTGACACTTTCTAAACCTAATCTAATATGGTCCTTGGGCCTGCCAGACACTCACCCAGAGCCCACCTAGACTACATGCCATCCTTAACCACTCAGAAGTTATTATTAATATTAATTTTTAAATGAATCTTTTTTGTAAAGGTATGGGAAGATAGCAGTCCCTCCTGCCCCCCCCCCAATCCCTCTATCCCAGAACTACTGTCCTCTTTGGGGGGAGGAAACACTGGTGGTCCCCCCTTCCCGTGCCCAAACGTCAGCCTCTGCCTGCCAGCCTGACCATGTGTCTCTGCTGGCAGCAAGCAGGAGAACTAGAGAGCAGTGATTCATCAATAAGACTGCCAAGGATACAAATGACCCGCCATCAGAAATGGGCACCGATCTGTTCATAGAAAGTTCACACCATGCCAGGGAGATGGGCTCCTTAATTATTTCTTTAAAAAAATAAAAAGTCTGATGCCAAAAAGGAGAAAGCAGAGACTAGATAAAACCCACTAAGAGCCGCCTCCCCCCGCCCCATTCCGCCCCCCCCCCCCCACGAGCAGCCCAGGAACTTAATGGAGGAGGAGGAGGAGCAGGAGGGACAATTTGTTTGGTGTCTCCAAGATTAATTTGTCTCCGTTATTTAATAGAGATGCACAGCACCAAGGTTCTGGCGTGCAAATGAGCCAGTGGAGTGATGGCTCCTGGAGCCGCCTGCCTCCCCGACCGCTCCGGGAGAAGGGAAGCGCCAAAGTGGGGTGGGGGCGGAGGGGAGGGAGGGGAGGGAGGGGAGAGGGGGGAGGGGAGAGAATAAAAAAAATTATTGCTTTTTAATATTCAAAAACAGTTTGCGAAATTTAATCAAAACAGAGGAAAAGCTAACATTTTTACCACTTTGACATTTTTATTAGCGCTTTCATAAATTTTTAAAACATGAATGGAATTAGTTTACAACAAAAAAAAACTGCCCTGAAAACATCTGGAAGAGACAAATAGGAAATAATAAAAAAATAAATAAAAGCAAACTCCTCCGAGTAAAATTAGCATGTGGAAAAGGCAGCCACTGCAGAGAGGGGATGGCACAGGCGTGGGCCTGCAGGGTAGCCCAGCAACCTTGACAGGCATCAGGGCTTCTTCAGTGCCCCCAATCCCGGGCCATTGGCCACCCCCCCCCCCAACGACACGCACGCCAACCCCAGACCAGCCAAAGGTTCTGCCTAACATCTCTCCTGTGCCCAGGAACCGTGGAGGCCCCTGTCAGAGCCATACTGTGTGGGTGATGCATCTCTTTCTAATCCCACCTCCAAAGTCTAGGCCCGGGCTGAGGACAGCTCAGATCAGTGACCCATCCCAAGCTGGCCAAATGCAGAGGTTCAGAGAGAGGGAGAACCGTGAGTTGAAGAGGATGCTGGGGGTACTGGGGAGAGGAGGCAGAGAGGCAGCTTCCTCCTAGTCTTGGCAACAGACAATGCCCCAGGGGAGGCCTGAACCCACCTGGTTTCCTAACAAAGCAAACATCCAGCTAAATTGCAGGGCTGGTTCTCTCCAAGATGCCTGGTACAGGAGCCGATCTCCTGGTGCTTGGGAGGTCCCCGGGGGCTGGCCTGTCTCTGCCCCCCTGCCCCCTGCCCCGTCCATACCAGAGAGCTTCTCTCTCCCCGCCTGTCTGACAGGGTTTGCTGCTGTGGTAATCTAAGGCAACTCCTCACTAACCATGTTAGTCAGACCCACAATGAAATTTAACCTGTGACACAATGGTACTTTTCATTTAAACTTTCATTTGGAGAGAAGCAGTGTTTGGAGACCTGCAGTTTGTCCTGCTAATAAAGACAAGTGTTGGGACCTTTAAGGGTGCCATTCATCTTTGGCCTTTATTAAATTCAATTTTCTTAAGCCCATGATACATTATGAAATTAGGGGTTGACATTCCTCTGGAAACAAAAATATCTATCAAACATAAATAAAGGGGAAAAACTTGCTATTACCAAGAATTTATGGTTTAAAGTTGATCTCTTTCCACTTTGGTATAAGCACATGGCTTGTTTTAGAGATCCAGAATGCTATTACAGATCTAGAATTTCATTAGTATTTCTTATGAAATGCTAAGCACTTCAGCTCCCAGGTTCCCAGTCACAGTCACTGTCACTGTCACTGTCTCCCTAAGGCCCAAGGGAATAGCCGCTGTCCTCCACCCCTGGCCACCACCCCAGCGAGGCCCCATCAAACCCAATAGGGAAGGGGCAGAGAGAGAAAGAAAGAACCCAGAAGCCCCCAAGAGGAAGGGGGCTGTTGGTGCCTCTCTGCCTCAACTAGGCAGCTCACAGCATACCCAGGGAGCAGCTGGAGAGAGCCAGGGAAGGACCAGAGGGGTAGATGTGGAGTTGTCAGCAGAGAAACCTGGAAAGGAAGGAGGTCAGACCACATGGGGCCTCAAAGGCCAAGCCCGGGGGGGCGGTGTGTGAACTTTACCAGGGAAACAAAATTTTGGAGCCTGAGGATTCTAGCATTTGGGTGGAGTAGGGACTGGGAGTGGGGAGGCAAGAGGCAGCCCTAGGCCCATACAAGGCAGGCCTTTAACAAAGCCCATGCAGTAAGCTGAGGGTGGCCCAGGATGGTGGCACAGAGGACAGATGGGGAACAGAAGAGAGACCCAGAGCCTCCAAGCTTCCATACCCATTCTCAATCAGCTGCCTGGGCCACCATGGATTACAAGGCCCACAGAGGACTGAGATGTCCAGGTCCCAGAGGTCCCAAAGGCAGATGGATGGAGAGAGCCTTTAAGTCTGTACTATGTCAGACACAAGATAAAAAGACAATCCTGCCCTCCAGAAGCTTCTGATTTAATAAGAGACAGCACATTAAGGGGTGGGAGACAAAGGCACATCATGGTGCACCAGACCAGGAAATGGCATGTGGACCAGCCTGGGGGCCAGGTGGGTTGAAGCTATCTCTTGGAACCTAGCACTGTCTCAGGGGTGGTCTATAAGTGGAGGGAAGGGAAGGAAAGGGGGAGATGAGTGCCAACAGTGTGGGGCTGAGGGGAAGTAGAGCCTGGGGGAGATCCTCCCACAACCTGGCTCCAATCAAAAGCCAGGGTGAAGGATGGACTAGAAGGGGAGAGGGCCCAATAAAGCCCCCCAGTGCCCACCCAAGCAGGGCTATCCAAGCAGCTGGCCAGCAAAGCCTCATCAGTTTTGATTACAAGCACATTTTAGATGGTCAACTCCTCAAGGGCAGAGAGGGTCTTTGCCTCAGTACAGGGCCTGGTCCCATGCAGGCACTTAATAAAGCTTCCTGAGGGACAAGTACAGAATACCAGACTATCTGAAGGGGGTGCCTTAGGAAGACCCTGGGACTTGACATCAGGAGCCTAGGCTTTGCCATTCTCTCTCTGGCCTTGGAAAGCTACGCCAATTGCTCTCCAAGGGTCCTTTTGGCCCTGAACCCAGTGGTCTCCATCAGACAAGTATGCCCCCTCTCTAAAATGCCTGGTGGCCCTGGGCTTCTCCTGGCCAGGCACAGCTCCCCCCCCCCCATCTAAAACAGCCTCCACCCCAGAGGAAAGAGCTGTGGGGCCAGCACAGGCCTGGCCTCTCTGCTGCAGGGGCCCAGAATTGAATTTTTAAAAAACAGCATTGGTTACAGAAATCAATCACCCACCACAGGACCCCCCCGAAACAACTCAAAGTGAGGTAAATAGCCAGGTCCAGGTTGTGGCACATCCAGACAGCTTTCCCTCTGCTCCTGAGCAGGCCCAGAATCCACATTTGTGGCAACATTTGCCCAAGTTTTCTCGTTCTCAACATCCCCCAGGCAGCCTTCCTCCACTGCCTGCTTTTCCGGCTAACCCCATGACCAGCAGCCATTCCCAATAATCTTTGGATGAATCCCCCAAGGCAAGGATCTGGTCCAGTCTGGCAAGGGGGCCACCTGTCCAGCCCTATCTTCCACAACTCTTTGCCCCCCAATCCTTGATCCAGCCCCACTAAACCAGCCATCTAGGAGGTATTCCCCTTTTCACCTCTACTTACAGCCTCTCCCAACAGGCTGGAGCAGGGGGGCCACATCAAATGCAGTGAAATTTGAGGTGGTAAGTAAAACATTCTCCTCTAGAGATACAGATAACAACTTCACAGGGACAAAATGGGGGAGGCAGTGGGTTGTTGAAAATGGCCCGAGGGGGAGGGGGAGGGTTAGTGTGAGATCAATATGAATCAACACTGTGGTAAACAGTAATATCTCAAAGATTATGGAAAACAGGACAGGGACCACAAGGCTTGAGAAAGCAAATAAGGTCCTGATTTTCAAAAAAGGAAGAGACCAGTCTACAAAGTCAATGAACTCAACTTGGATTGCTATGAAAATTCATATAAGAAGTAGTTGGCAAAGGGAAGAAAAGGAAGCCAGCCTGGCTTCATCAAGGACAGATCTTGCCAAACTAACCTCATGTCCATTTTGACTCAGCTGCTAAACTGGTAGATCAGAGGATCTGATAGCTGGGGATAGAGCTGACTTAAACTTTTTTACTGAGTATATGATAAAACTGTCACAGTCTATTCTTGGGAAGGAAATAAAGAGATGTGGACTAGACGATAATACAATTTGATGTCTTCAGAACTGGCTAAATAAGTCAGATTCAGAAAATAATGTTTTCTTTTTAATTCTCAACTTAACAGACACCAAATAAAATGGCTATTTCCACATACGTAGTAGGATAGAAAAAGAAGAGTGTACATGAATTTGCAGACCCCTACTATGTACAGTTTGCTTTTCTTTTGAAATATACAATTAGTTCAACCTATCCTGCTAGTCCGTGCTTCTGACCTTCCTACCATCTTCTTTCTCTTCATTTTTAAAAAAAAGGAAACCTCAATGACCCTGGTTTTTTGCTCTTTTCTTTTTTTTTCCCTGCTATTTCCACTCTATCCCCTCTCTTCTGTTCATCTAGCCTCTTTTGGAAAAAAGAAAAGCCAAATATGCAGAGTCAAGCAAAATTAATTCCCACTACGGCCGTGTCTGAAAATGTCTGTCTGATTCTGCATCTCAAGTCCCTCACCTCTCTGTCATGAGGTTGCGGCTATGCTCTGGAATCACAGCTGATCATTGCATTGATCACTGGTCTTAAGTCTCAAAGAGTAGTTTTTAATGGCTCAATGTCAATGTGGTAGGAAGTCTCCAGTGGAGTACCCCAGGGATTGGTGCTTGGCCCTGGGCTATTTAATTTAACATTTCATCCATGACAAGGATACAGGCAGAGCTGGCATGCAACCCAATCTACAGAGGGTACAACATTAGGAAGGGGGGAAGAGTCAGGAGTCTAAAGGATCTTGACAGGCTAGAATATTAGGCTGAGACTAATAAGATGAAATTTAATAGGAATAGATGGAAAGCCTCACATTTAGTTTGGACTTCATGGATTTCTACACCGTGTGTGTGTGTGTGTGTGTGTGAGAGAGAGAGTGTGTGTGTGTGAGTGTGAGAGAGAGTGAGTGAGTGTGAGTGTGTGTGTGTGTGTGTGTGTGTGTGTGTGAGTGTGTGTGTGTGTGTATGTAAGCCTATATTCTACTCTTGTCCACTTATGATGGAAGGGAGGCTCATGGACACCTGCCCTCCATGTTTGTTCACTCTTCATCTTACACACACCAATTCTGTGAAATAGTATGTTTCTTTCCCTTTCTTCTCCCTACTACAACTCTAACCCCTACACGTTCTCATGTCTTTCTTTTCCTAAAATCCTCAAAACCACACTGCCTGACATTTAACTCTTTGTGACTCCTGAAGACCTCAAAGGTCTGAGAACCATATGTGTTTCTTCTCCTATTAGTCTGTTTGTCCTCTCCAAATGGTGAAATGTATTTACTGTGCAGGATTCCTATGCTCCCATTTCAGAATGTCTTGTCCATCTGGCCTTGTCAATCACCAACACTTGGTGGGCCCTTTTGTCCGCTAGAAGGTTATGCCCAATTTCCCGAACTGGTTATTTTTGGTTGTAAGCCTTCCTCTCTTTTGTCTTTTAGGATAGGACAGTCTAAATTTTTTCTTTTACAGTGGCAGTTACCAAATCTTCTGTGATCCAGATTGTGTCTCCTTGGTACTTGATTTCTTTCTGTCTGTTCACTGGCAGCATTTCTTTGGACTGGAAGCTCTGAACTTTTTGACTATCATGTTCCTGGGAGTTTTCCGTTTGAAATTCACCATTGGTTCCTCATGATGATGGTGCTTGTCCTTTATTTTCGAAGAAGACTACAACATCAGAGAAGTGATGCCAGGACATGCACATGAATTGGATTGGAGTGAGAGAGCTACTAAGTCCCCAGACCCACATTCTCTTCCAGAGTCATAGGAGTTCAGGGGCCAGATAGGAATCGAATGCCTGAAGATGGCCCTGGATGTAAGACAATCAGAATTAAGTGACTCGTGTCTGAGGCTGGATTTGAACTAAGGTCCTCCTGACTCCAGGGCAGTATTCTATCCACTGCACTACTGAAATGTTCTAAGAGATCTGGGCAGTTTTCATTTTTGATTTCCAGAAGTGATCTTTACAAACCTTTCCATCCAGTCAAGGATTGTACCAAACGTCTGTAGCAAGTCTACAAAAATTATGAAACAAGCAAGGAGGAGGCAGAAAGCAAGACATGCTAACAGGATCAGAGCAGCCCTTAGGAGCACAGCTGGTCCCCAACTGCTAGCTGGTACCAGAGCTGAGATTCTCTCTCTTAAACTTCTGTCTAGGTCAATTGGTTTTGATAGTATGTACTTTAAACTTTCTTATGGTTTTTCATTCTTTTCATTTTCTAACAAATATTTCTCACCTCATGGAGTTGTTGCTTCCTAGTTGGCCCATTCTGATTCTCAAGGAGTTCAGGACTTGGGTAAGGTGGATCATCATCTGTTTTTAGATTCCTTATTCTCCTTTCCATTCTTTTCCCCCAAGTTGCTGCTTCCTTAACCATTCTGGCTTTTATCTCATTCCATTTCTTCCAGGTACCCCAGAAGTCTTGTGGCCAGGGTACTCTTCCCTAAGGCTCTACCTGGACTGCTGGTGGAAGTACTCTCTTCATCTAGGTTCTCACTTGGGATTCTCTAATTCCACAATCTTTCTCTGCCATAATAAGAATGTTCTTGTTTCTATCTCCAACCCTCAGTTTTGGGCTGAGGGCTTTGTGTTTGGGTCAGACTTTTGGATGATGTGGGTATGCCCAGCTTGCTCTTTGGTCTTAGCAAGGATTCAAGCTTTGTCTTCCACAGGAATCTCTAGCTTGGACTTGTTCTTCTTTAAAAACCTTGAATTTTTTGGAGTTTAACTTAAATTTAAGTTAAGTTTTGATTATTTCTGTTTCCTTCTCGCTGCACAATCCCCAAACCAGATTGGGCTCCATCCCTTGCTTGCCCTGTCAGGCCCCAATCAGATGTTACTGCCTGTGTGGCTGCAGGCATCCTGCAAGAATACAGGGCTCCCTGGCCCTTTGAGCCCCTTGTGGTGGCTTAAATGGGGCCCTGTCCCAGAGGGCACCAGGAGATCTGCTGGAGCCCTGCTGCCTGGGGCTAGTCTGGCACTTTCAGGACTTGGGCAGGACACTGACAGTCTTTGGAATGGACAGAGTTTACAGCTGCTTCTCTTTGTTTCTGGCATGACTAACCTGGTTCATTTTCAGAGATGTGCTGGGGTGTCAGTACAGAATCAGGGCTCCTCAGAGTGTTAACTCACCACCATCTTCCCCCAGTTCTGGGGACACAGTCTCACCTCAGGTCAAGTTATAGCCAGTCCCTTCCTGGGTTATCCCATCCCAAGTATTGCCTCCCTCCTCCTCCTTCCAGTGAATGCCAGAGCTTCCTTATCACCCTTTCAAACCCTTCACAAACATTCTACAACTTCTCTTTCCAGCTGGACTGGACATTATTACTCTCCTGATTTTTCTCCATCTGTCACATGTCCAGCCTCCATCCCCAGTGCCTGGAATGCCCTTGCTCCTCCCTCTGCCTGTCTAGATTTCCCCTCCTTGTTCCTTTGTACTTTTCATTTGTATTGACTTTCTTTATGTTTAGTCTGTTTATACTTCTATGCCATCTTAGCCCCTTGTGAGCAGTGATTGCTTCATTCATTTTACAAATGGCCAGTGCCTGACACTTGACTGACAATGAGAACTATGCCCCAATTGAATAACTGCACTGGGCAGAGGAGGCAGAAGGCAAGGTATGCCAACCACCCAAGGGAAGGGGGCAAAGGGGCATAGGGTTAACCCTGACAACTAGCAAGAGAAGCCGGGGGGGCAGGGGGGTGTGTGGCAGCTCTGATTCTCACCCCAAAGGGAAGGGAGAGGACTGAGGGAAGGAGTCCAGGTCAAGAGAGAAGGCACCTCAGTGTGCCAGCTGGTCTCCCGAGTCCCCTTCCCTTCTATTGACCAGTCCAAAGAGCCACTGTGATCTTGGACTGCAGGAAGACAATCTCAGTCTTCAGGAATAAGGAAGAACCATCCCAGGCACTTTGAAGACCATGTCTGCAGTTTGTACTTAGGCCTGGTCACCACAACTTATGTCCACAGTGCTAAGCACCAGGAATACCAAAGACATAGCTCCTGCCTTCAAGGAGGTCCCTGTCTGATGTGGGGGAGGGAGGATGTCTGTCTGTCTGATGGGGGAGACAACACCCAGAGAACAAGGCCCAAGGTGAATGACAGAAAACTCAAAGAGAAGGCCCTGGCAGGGGTCTGGGGGCCTGGGAGGCAGGGGAGTCAGGAAGTGGAGAGAGGATGCCAGGAGAAGTGTCTTGAGCTGGGAAGAGGAACCTCTTGTGCCCCTGCCCCTCAGCCAAAACTTGGAGGCTGCAAGGGTCACAAAGAGCAGCTTGTGAATGGTTTGGAAAGCTCCACAGATCTGATCTTCGAGATCACAGGGAGCCCCGGGAGTCTACTGAGGGGAGAGAGGGTCAGCCCGGAGCAGCTGAGTAGATGATCCCCAAGGGTCAGTCATCACAGCCTCATCCAGGACAGGGTACCCCAGACTAGCTCTACTTCTGGCACAGTCACCAGGATGGGACACTAGTCGACCATGTGTCTCTGGAGCTTGGAGACCCATTGGGAAGCTGTGGCCTAACTAACAGATAAGTCTGAGATGACCCAAACCCCATGAGGACTCTGGCTAAGGAAGATGGCAGAGCCTGTCAGATAGAGACCTGTGGTTTTACCTAATAATTTCCCCTGGTTATGAGGCAGGATTTGGAGGGTGAGGAAGGGTAGGGGAGGAGGAAATGGGAAAGGACTGTGGTGTAAAGAACAAATACAACTTAAACAAACCCTGCAGCTGGGGAAATTCAGAACTAAATGAATGGTCAAACCCAAAAGCCATTTAAATGCTAAAGAAAGAAAGAGAGAAAAGAAAAGAAAAATCTTTTGTCTCAGTTTCCACATATGAAAAATGGGAATGATGATAAATTATCTACTGCCACATGGGAATATTACTAGATTTTAATGAGATAATTTATGTAAGATGCCTCAAAACCTGGCAATATAAATTCTAGCTATTATTGTTATTAGAACTATTATTAACATTCTTCATCACCATCACCATCATTACCTTCCATTGGTGGCAGAAAGCATATCAAAAACATAGAAAAGAAGGCTCTTGATCTTTCCATTACCCACAAGGGCACCATTGGCATGTTCTATCTGATCATAATCTTCTATCATTCCATCTCTCTGTCTTTACAACCCCAAATCTAGTTCTTTGTTCTCATTGTGACCTCTTATCCATCCACCCCCAGTTCGTTCCCAAGTCATCTGCCACTCAGTCCTGGCTATACTTTCCTCCTTTTCCTATCCTGATCGTTTGGTAAATGCATTCAATTCAGTACTATCTTCTATGTTAGTATCTCTTGTCCCCTTATTCTATCGACCAATCTCACCCTGCCACACCCCAACCTTGGACTACTTCTATCATCTGCTACCTGTGCTCCTAATCATCTGCTAGGGGAAAATCACAAACTATGTTAAATGGGTCTACAGCAAATTTATATTACATCACTGTAACTAAGCCCTCTCTGCAGTGAAGCAATCCTTTACAATCCTAATCAATTCACTATCCCACTCATCACACTCACTCACCTCTCCTCAAGTCCCCTTCCCCCATCTATAAGCCAAAGATCTCAACTTCATCCTTCATCCAAAAAAATAAATAAACCCATTCTCCAAAGACTTGCTTTTATCTCTCTTCCCTTCCTATAAAAATACTCAGACATTGTTCTCCACTATCTCCTCTTCCATGATTGTGTCTCACGAAGAGATGACCCTTTTCTTGTATAAGGCAAACTTTCTATAAGCACCCCGATTTCTGGTTTCAGATTGTCTACAGGACACCAAATTCAAGATTTATGAAAGCTGGTGTTACCAGACTGCAACTCAGGAGAGAGGATGAATACATAGATCTGGGAATCATTTCCAAAGAAATGATAAATGAACCCATAAGAGCTAAACACCAAATAAGAAAGAGGGAGACTTAGTGAATGACGTTCATGAGATGTGATCTGGATGAGGCTCCTACAAAGGAAATGGTTACAGACAGGTGAGGCAAGGAAAAGCAGGGAATGGCAGAATCACAAACAGAACAGAGTAACCTGGAGAAGAGGGGATTCACAGTGACAAAGAGATCAAGAAGGATTCAAAGGGGAGAAAACGCCATTAGATTTGGTAATTAAGAGATCACTGATAACTTCGGGGAGAGAAGTTTCAGTTGAATGAGGAGGTTACATGTCAGATTGCAGAGAATTAGGAAGAAAGTGGAAAGAGAAGAAGGAAGGCATCAATTTTGATGGCTTTCTTAAGTTTAGTGAAGAAGAGGAGGTGAGACATGGGAAGATAGTGGAAATAGATCAAACAAGAGCTTTTTTAAGGATAAGGTGGGTTTGTAGACAATGGGAAAGGAGCCAGTAGATAGGAGAGAACGGGAAATGACAATGTGGGACTTGGAGAAGAAGGGATAAGAAAGGAACCGACTTGCATGCAGAGAAGAAGAGTCAAGCTCCTCATTGTGAGACAGGGGCAAAGAAGGACTTCTGGTAAATGGTCTCAGTTTTTTCCAGTAAAAGTATGTGGTACAGTCTCAGGGACAGCCAGAACACAGAAGGAGAGGGAAATGAAAAGTATGAAGATGAAATCAAGTTTGTTAACTACACAGAACAGGCATTCCAGAGGGCCCAGCGAAAAGCATGTTCAGAAGAGAAGAAGCAGGATACTGAAGGGTCTTGGGTTTATGGCATATGAGGGTCTACTCAAAGAACTAGGTATGTTTAGCCTGAAAAAAGAGGAAAACTCAGCAGGGGGAAGATGATAAGTTTCCAAGCATTTACTTGAAAGGTTGTAACCTGAAAGAGAAATGAAGTTTTGTTTTGCTTGGCATCAGAAGGAAGAACTAGGAGCAATGAGTGAAAGCTGAAAAAAACAAACTGAAGCTCAATCTGGGAAAATCCCCTTGCTATGGGCCAGCCCTGGATCCTCAGACCTCAGACGCTGGGCTTTGCGTGCAGGAGGGACTCAATAGATGTCTGCTGAATTGAATCAGAGGAGGTCAGGGAAAAGGTGACGAAGTAATAGCAGATGGACCATCCACCTGCCTTTCAGGTGGGCAGGGGCTTGAGGAAAACTTGACCCTGGCTTAGCCACCTCACATAATTCTGCCTGCTGCAGTAACCACATCAAACACAACCGAAAGGCTGCAATGTACAGAACACAGAAAGCAACGCTGGTACTAAGAAAGGAGGAAAAAAGCCCATTTTGAGCTATCGCAGGAGGGAGTCAAGCTAGATTAGAAGCAGGGCCAGATGAGGAACTGTATTCAACAATGCACAATCTATCCAGTCACCTTTAAAAATGAAAAAGAAGGCCTCTGAGTGATAGAGGGAGGGAATAGAAGAGATTCCCAAAGGTCTTTGCCACCCTAGGACCCAACAAGCTTATTGTGTGGAAGGAGCTGGTGCTTGCCCAACAGAAGACTCCTCCCTCTTCTCTCAGAGAAGAGGTTACCAGCATGACCAAGAGTGTGGGGGCTTCTGGGAGCAAACTTGAAAGCCCAAAGAACCCAAGTAGGGATTGGGGGAAAAAATACTGGGACTTGGGGCCAGGGAGGGTCCCTCAGTTGAGGGAGGGGGGTCTGGATTCTGAATGGGATGAGGTTCTCCAATGGCACTGGTAGAACAGGGTGTATGTTTTAGAGCAACGTTCTGTGGGTTGGGATGGGGGAGAGGGTCCTGGGGGCCAGTTGTCTGCAGGGGAGGGGTCCCTGAGTGGGAAGATGGTGGTGCTCTAGAAGGCTCCAGAAGGAGTGGGAAGTCTCAGGAGGAAATGGGGTGGGGGGGGTGGACAAGAAGGGATATGTTAGGGAGTCAGGCACTGCAGGGGGGGCATCCCTAAGGGGATACAAAGGCAGGCAGAAAGATGAGGTATCAGCCTGTGCAGAGGGTGGGGTCTCAGGACCTGAGAGATCCAGGTGCCACATTCTGCATAGGCAGGAGCAACATGGGTTTGCTTCAGTTTCTATGGTTTGTATTTTTTTTAAGTCATTTTATGCACAAGGAGCTTATTTCTTAAACAAACACTCGTGGTTTTGATTTACACCGAAGACGGCTCCTAAATAATTTATGGCGGGTTAAATTTATTGCAGAGCCCTGGCTGGCTGCAAATTCGAATTGCCAAATAATTAGATTTTAGGGCCAAGCTTATAAATTATCCGTCGATTTGTCCGGACTTGTTTGTCAGCTGCTTTGTGCTCCAGGTCATCTTTGGCATTGGGCTATTTGTGTTTTAATTGTTGATTTGCACTTTGACAGATGAGAGCGGACGCCTCCAAGTTTCAGGGGGAGGATGGTAGGGAAATAAGGCCTTGAAAAGGCTTATTTTTCCCTCCCTCCCACTCCCCCCTTCCCATGTCAACCTCAAGGCCATTAAAATAGGAAAGAGCTCGAACACAGACAAGTGGCAGAGTATGTGAGTGTAAGTGTGAATGTGTGTGTATGTGTGTGTGTGTGTGTGTGACTGTCTGCAAGAGCGTGTGTGAGTGTAGGTGTGATTATGTATGTGTGTTTTAATGTGTGTGTATATGAGTATGTAGGTGAGTGACTGTGCAAATGTATGTGAATGTGTATGTTAGTCTGAATGTGTATATCTGAATATGTATTTGAGTGACTATGTGTGCAAATGTCTGTGTAATTATAAATGTGAGTGTGTATATATGTGTATAAGTGTTTGAATGTGAGTGTATAAGTGTGTATATGAGTGACTGTGCAAGCATGTGTGAATGTATGAAGGTGAGTGTGAGTGTGCGTGTGAGTATATGAAGGCAAATGTGAGTGTGAATGTGTGTGTGACTATGTGCAAGTGAGTGTGTGAGTGCATGAGAGTGTATGAGTGACGTGTGTGTGTGTGTCTGTGTGCACACACACCATTCACTTTAACAATGCTGCAACTCACAAATAAAGTCCAATGATGGCAGCTCCCTGGAAAAATGCCCCTTTCGTGGATACCCTGTGGGTGAGGGTGGATGGATGAACCTGAATTCCCAGCCCGCTAGTGCGTGGCCTGCCCCTTGCAGAGTGCTGAGACAGTGGTAGCCTCTGCTCAGCAGATCCTTCAGGACAGAAGCTGGCACCAAATGATTCCAGGGGAGCTACCTGTGCATATACATGGATCGTGAAGTTAACTGAAACAAATCTCAGGTACCAGAAGGAGGAAGCCAGCCCCCAGGGTGCCAGGAGGCAGGGAGAGAACCTGGCCAAATCCAAGAGCCGGCTCCCCCGGGCAGGAACAAGGCTGTCACGTATGGGCTCCTCCTCATGCCTACTGCCCTTGCCCTTTCTCCCCAAAGGGGGGACCCTCTATTTGCCTCAAAAAGAAAGCACAGACCAAGAAGGTTCAGCTAGAATCCCCCTCCCTTGGGAGACCAGAGGCATGATTCTGACATAATGCACCTGACCCACAGCACACTCCTAATCAGCCAATCCAAAGTGGATTGATAGGCCCAGGGGTCAAGTGACTTGCCTAGGGTCACACAGTAAGTGAATGATTTGGTTGCTGAGGGGAGTGGGGTGGTGGGGAGCCCTGAGGGATCCTAAACAACTGCTTCATTGACCAGACTAGGCTGTGGTATTGGGGGAAGGGGCAGGGTATGCATGCTTTGGAGGGCAGCGGCATGCTGCGTCCCCCCTTCCAGCCAGCCCAGGGTCCCTGGGAGTTGAGGAGGGTAGTGACACAAGACAGTCACCACCACAGAAGGACCCAGGCTCATGCTCTCACAGCGGCAGCAAGTGGCTTGTCCTGAGCTTCTGTCCCCAATACCTGATGGGCACCTTCAACCTCTCTGTTGAGAGAGGAGTGCAAGCAATCTGCCCAAGTCACCCAGGAAGGCAGTCATACAAGCCAAGTCACAGAAAACCCACCAGAGTTCTCTGCATATGACTTCAGGAGCTAGTCCCTCATCCAGGCCACAGCCCATAGGCAGCCAACCTGCCCAGACTGCCCACCACTATGGGTTGCCCAGCCAGCCCGACCCTCTCTCTCCTTTCTCAATTGCCAAGGGCCAAGGAAGGTGGCATGAGGCCCTGGCTGTGAGGGGCAAACCCCTGTGGTCACCTGCAGAGAGCGCCCCCACAGCCCAGAGCACCCCCCACCCTGCTCCATCTCCTAGGCATCCCTTCCTGCCAAGACTAGCCTTCAGCTCTACTGAGACAACAGGTGGGCCAGGATTCTCTGACTGCCTGGTAAAGCCCTTACCAGGATTCCGGGATCTGTCGGAAGAAAATCAAGAGTTCCCCAGGCCCCATCTGCCCATCTCGCCAACATATCAGGCAAGGGGGTGTGCGGGCAGACTTAGGCTTCCTCAATTTCTTCTCCTTCAAACCCTTCCTCAACCTGTGGATCCCGTCCTGTGAGAGGGTACCCCCGGGTCTTACCAATCTTTGCCCATAACCTGCTGTGGGGGCTCTTCATAACCCATCAGCCTCTAGTCTGGTGACTCTGGGCCCCCAGACCTCCCTGGGGCCAGGAGGGTTTTCCCTTGGAATCCACTCTCCCCAGAAAACATCAAGCAGACCCTGCACTAAAGCCACAACCACCTTCCAGAAGAGCCCCAAGCCCAAATTCTAAAGCAAACTTGTAATCCAGAGGAGTCGCTTACAGGTTTCCACTCAGCAAATGGGTAGGGAGGCAAGGGGCACAGGGAAGCAGGATGAGGAGACGGGGGCAGAGGAATAAGTGGATGGGGGCCAGGAAAGGGACAGGGACGTGGGGGGGGACGAGGGGACTGTCCCACAGTATCAGGTCAGAGCTGCCTTAGGAAGTCCACATGCTCTGCCCAGACTCCTGGGTACTATTCCAGAGTCCTCCCCTGGAGTTTTAAACCAGCCCTTCGGTCCTCACCTGCAGAGAACGTGGTCCTGTCTGCTAGTCCTCCCACCCACCTCGGTGTCTGCAGCTCTCCCTTTCTTTAATCCCAGTAAATGAGGCATACTAGTAAGAACTGGCTCAGGACCAGAAATTTGGCTCTGTGGTACCTGGACCTCTGGAAGCAGATACAGACAGAGGCTGGAGGGCAGGAGGAGAGCAGTTGCCCCCAAAGGTGATGGGTTCCCACCTCTGCAGGTTCCATGGGAGGGGCTGGCTACCCCAGTTCCCGAGAGGAGCCCCATGATGCCACCAATGAGCTCCTCTCACACCAGCTCCTCTGGCTGTCTTCAGTCCTCAAGTGAGTAGGCATGGGACACCAGGGCAGTGTGCACACCCACAAGAGGGCCTTTAAAAGCCATTGGCTCATTGGCCTGGACTACACAGAGCAAGCAGCATCCACTTGCATCTGAGGGCCGGCCCAGCCTCCCGGGGGGCAGCTCTGACATCCTTTTCCCATACCATCTTTCTCTCTGGCCTAGAGCTCCTAGCCCTGTTCTTTATCCCCACTGTGTCAGCCAACCCCTCAGTTCTTCCCAAAGCCATCCATCCGACCCTAGCCTCCCTATTCCCTTCCACATTCTGACCTCTTGGTGAATCAGTTCAAACCTATGCCAGCCTCTTCTCAAGTCCCTTGCCCCTTCATCTGATCACTGCCCTTGCCCTGCCAGCCTCAGCCTTGCATGACTCTCACCATCCAGTCCTGCCTGTGCTCCCATTCAAGAGCTGTAAATGAAGCTGGAGAAAATCAAACACTGCAATGATGGAGGGAGTCTCCTACAAAAGTATGTCCCATAATCTCATTTGAACCCTCGGTGCCACAAGGCAACCCTTCCACTCCCCCTAATCAATTCGCTTTTCCCAGAGAGGGGCCTGGCCGCCAGTTTGCAGGGAAGGCCCTGGCGCTCTTCCTTTAAGTTGGGAAATGAAATGCAAAACTGACATTAATGTAACATTATGGTGGAGATTAAATGCACCCAAATCAGGAAATTCAAAGTTATGCTCAGTATGGCCTCGATAACTCAGGCTCCCCCGGCGCATGTCGTATTTCCTTTTAGCGCAGAGGGGTTATACATTATGGCATTATAGCTGGCGCTCTCTGCCAGGCAAAAGGGGCTGAATGATGGGTGGAAGAGCTCTGGGAGGGGGCTTGCAGGCTCCCCACTCAGGAAAGGCAAGGTCACTGTGAGCTCCTCAAAAAGAAGGGCCTTCCTCAGATCTCTGTGGATTTTCTCATAGTCCAGTTCCCCCTTGGCTTAGATTCTGGCTCCTGGTGGGGGTCTCCCCCAGTGTTGGGTGGGTGCTTGTGGGTCAGAGCAGAGCTTCAGGAGGAAAATTGCCATGAGAGGTGGGAGGGGGAATGAAATGATGGGAAGCATGCTTAAGATTTGGGGCCTCCCTGGAGACCACTGCCCTGCTGACTGCCTTCTGGGCCAGGCACTGTCAGTCTAGCAACCCTCCTGGATTCTCTTCACACGCTCCCTCCTGAGTCTCCTTGGCCCTGCCCTATGTAATTAGGCATGGAACCCTCTTCTCTTCCCTCTCCTTACCCTCCCTTAGCTGCCAAGGATTCCATTATCATCTTGAGACAGATGCTTCCCACACCCAGATCTCTAACCCCCATCTTCATCTGAGAGCCAACATTGCCAGCTTCCTGTTGGGCATCTCCTCTTGATGTCCCAGCACAGGCTCCCCACACTTAACAAGACCAAAAGATCATTCAGTATTTCCCCTTTTCCAGACTTCCCTATTTTAATGGTGGGCACCACTTTGTTGTTTGTTTCCCTGCTGGATCAAAGTGGGGAGAAATTCAAGGTGGGGAGACACCCTCCCCCCCCACCAGCAGCTCTTGCAATAGTTCAGGCATTGGGTGATGATGGCCCTCCCCAGGGCTGGGGCAGTGTCAGAGGTTACAGAAGTAGAAATGACAGCGCCTGAGAATGGCACCCAGGGTCTGAGCCTGGAGAGCTGGGAGGGTGGTGGTGCCATCCCCAGTAAAGGAAGGTTTGAGGAGCAGGAGGAAGGGAATGAGTTCAGTTGTAGACAAGTTGAATGTAAGGTGTCTATTGAACATCTAGTTTGAGATGTCTAGTGAGCAGGTGGGGATGGGAGGCTGGAGGTCAGCAGAGAGGATAAGGCTGGAAAAACAGACCATTAGAATCCATGGGAGCTGATGGGGAAGAAGAGAAGAGAGTCCAGGATGGAGCCTTGGGGACCTAGAGGAAAAACCATCAGAGGGAACTGAGGTGCAGTTGACAAACGGCAGAAGCAGGGGAGAGCAGAGAGCGCCAAGGGACGAAGGTGATGAGCAATGTCAAAGGCTGCAGAGAGGTCAGGAAAGGGGAGGATGGAGAAGAGGCTGTTGGATTTGGCAGCCCCAAGAGCCCTGGTAACGTTAGAGAGGGGGGTTTCAGTTGGATAGTGCACAGGGTTTGGAAGAGGGTGAGAGGAGCAAGGGGAGAGGTGGAGTGAGGTAACTGGCAGGCAAGGAGACATCGGTGAGCAACGGAGAGACTACCGGGAAGTGGGCATGCTGGAAGGGCAGCTGCTAGAGAAGAGGGATAGAGGGTGGAGCTTGGCTCTTCACCTGAGACATGAGTGAAGGGGGGAAAGGGAGGGTTCACTCTTTATAGGTCGGCTTCTGATCCAGCAGATAGGGACAAGGGGTCTTATGGGAGGTCTGAGGATCAAGGAAAAGCTTTGGAAGAGGCCCTTTCTTGCCGAACCATGGCCAGGCCCCCAATTCCAGGGGTGCCCCCACCCAGGGGTGTTCTCAGTCCAGGTGGTCGGGCCTAAATCCAGGTCACATTACAGCCCCCAAAGGAATTCCAAAGCAAAACTAGGCAAGGGACACTAGCACAGGGTGGAAACACCCAAGGGAGGAGACCCGGCTTAATTGGGGGAAGGAGGGAGGACAGGGTGTGGGGAGAAGAATCTTAAATTTCCTTCAATGTTTCCAAAACACTTTCCTTCCTTCCTTCCTGGTGGAGGACTGCCAGGATGCCCAAATCTAAGCCAGCTGAAGGCTCAATGATTCTGGAACCTTCCAACTGCCCACCCCCTTCTCCATGACATTCCCCCACTCCAGCCCTAAAAACAGCGATTGAATGGTTCTCTTTATAAGCAAAAGTCATTTATGGCAGATTAACCTGAATTGCAGATGGAGTTTCTGCAAACTTTCCTAAGGAAAGAAATTCCCATTGGACTCAGACCAAACACTAGGAAACCTCCATCCCAGAGGTCATTTTTCTCTAAAGTCACAGACCCTGGAAGACAGAGGAAGAGAGTGGAGACAGCCTGCACGGCAGCTGGGCAATCTGAGAAACACCAGCGAAGCCAGCCTGGAGCCCCCCTCCCAGTCCAGGTCAGGGACATTGGCTTGGGGCCGTAGCACACACCAATGTGCTAGGTGAAACCCAGTCCAAGGAAAGACTGGGCAACAGGGCCCAGCCCTGGGGCAGGACAAACAGAGAAGTGAATTTTCTGTCCACTAGGAGTGGAACAAGAGGTGTTTCAGGCCCCATAGTTAGAGGAAATAAAAATGTATTTTGAAAATCTAACATCTTCTAATGAAAAAAAGATTTCCCAGGCCATCAGGGTTTCCTCTCCCAAAAGGGACCTAAAGTTCTGGTCAAGAAACTCCCCCCACCATCACCACCACACATCTGGCTCCAAAATGACCTTGTACCTGTGGATTATGCAGGGATGGGGAAGCTGAGGCTGGCTGTCCTCAGTTGACCATCTCCAGGCCTCCAAGGGACTAGGTCAGTGTCTGCTTCCATCCTTCCCTCCTTCCCCTTGTCTTGAGTGCTCTTAAAGGATGGCGGCGGGGGGGGGGGGGGGGACTCTAATATTTTGCAAGGTCTGGAGCCAAAGGAGTTCCCTGAATATCCTGCTCCTCTCCTAAGTCTCCCCATTCCTCTCTTTCCCAAGACAGGTCTCAAAGCACTGAAATCCAGGTCCGTGAAGACACCAATGAGAAACTAAGGCTATTTGTGGCTGAACTGAGCTATCTGCCCAGCTCAACTGGACACGTTCTCCATCCTTCCACCTGCCAGTTCAGGGAGCAAATCCTCCACTAAGAGGCTGATTTTTCAGGTTAAAAACAGCACAGCCAGGGCCAGAGAGCAGGGACACTGGAAGATCCCACTTTGAGGACTCCTGGTTCTTTTTAACTGGGGGGAATCCCTTTCTGCCCTCTGAGACTGGGGTCTCAGCTCTACCCCAGGCACCTGCCAGGAACTCGAACCCAGAGGTCTCTGAGAAAGACTGTGGGCTTCAGTTAGTCCAGGTCTCCTCAGCCCCATCAGAAAGAGGCTGATCCAAGAGGGTTGCACTGACTCAATGTGGGTCAACTCTCCCTGGGCCCCCATCCTCTTTCAGATGTTGGCTGACTGAGCCGGTCAAGGATCTTCTCCAGAATCCTGGAATCTCGAGGTCTCAGGATTTCCCCCTTTGTCAAAAAATAGCAGGCCAGGAGCCCCTTCCTCCCTGAGCTCTTCAAAGCAATAGCTGAGGCATTAAAAGGCCTCGACTCACAGCTGCTGGTAGCAGGGTCCGATGACTATGGCCTTACTACTCAACTAGACCCCTGCCCTTACAGAGTCCCAGAGAACATCCCCGAGGAAAGAGTGACAGGAAGGGAGGAATCTGGCCCACTATTAATGTCCATCCCCAGAATAGGAGGGTCTATATGAAGAATGATGACCCATGGAGAGAGCCAGTGTCTGCACAGCTCCTGCCAGCTGTCCTCCCATTTCTGGGTTGAAAAGTCCCACACCCCTAGATAATCTTCCTGGCATTACCTGGGCGAGGAGTGACCAGCCCAGAATTAGAGCAGGACCTTTCCCATCTGCAGGCACTCCCAGAACAACGTTCTAAGATGCTCATGTGGAAAAGCAGGTGCCCACCCTCCCACCCCCCTGGCATCTGTCTGAAGGCCTCCATGGACAGGGGCCTCACCAACTTGGCTGCCAGGTCAGCTCATCCCCAGCCTCTCCTCTCCTCCACTCCTGCTCCTCTGACAGAAGCCTTCCAATGCCTGAGGCTCTCAGGCCTCCTTAACACCCCCCCCCATTCTCTCAGAAGTCAGTCTACAGGCAGCTCAAAGCTCAGAAGGAATTCTCTACCAGCAGAGACTTGAGGGAGAAAGGCTGCAGAAGGCCAGAGCTCCAGTCTGGGGGTCGCAGACCCCAGCCCTACTGCTGAGGACATGGACAGTCCATGGATACCAGTCATGGACAGAGGAGGCCCAAGAGGTCCACTCCTCCTCAAACTCAGTCATTTCTCTTTGGGATGAGGACCTGTAAAAGACACTCAGGAGAAAAGGGGGCCACTTATAACTGTAGGGTGTAGATCTCTTTCAAGAGGAGTTGGCTTGAACCCAAGCCCATTAAACTGGCTGGCATAGTCACCCCACCACCTCCGCAGTCCCCCAGCATCAGGCCATGGGTCTTGGCATTACCGGGTCTCATGCACCCCCTCAGAAGGGGAAGGACAGCTCAGGTCTCTTATGCTGAGATCTCATTCTACAGATGCATTCCACAAGACTGAGGAGCTCGCTCCACTGGACAGTCAACTCCACCAGAACTGCTTAAGCATCTGCTGCATACAGCCTCATGCAGGCCTCAAACAATTTCCATTCTATCAGCAAGGACAAAGTGCACAGACAGAAATGATGGTAATGGGGGGGGGGTGGAACTTGAAGGGGAAATCAGAGACCCTAAGAGGCAGAGGTGGCGCGCTCCAGGAAAATGGCTCGGCCTAAACCAAACAGTAAGACCTGCTTGCCAGCCCAAATGGGTCTAGAGGTCCATGGGGGCTTGGCACAGGCTGCACAAGGACATAACCCTGGGTGGGGGGGGGGGGGGGGCTGGACAATGCAAATCTGCTCTGGGGCTTTTACTTTTCTGCCTGTGGGGAAGCATTGTTCATTAAAACACTTTATTTATAAAACTGTATAAGGCTAACATCAGGTGGCAAAGAGCTTTACTTTGCTGACTAGCCAGAGGAGTTTGCTCTGATAGTTTTCTATAAAGTGAATGAAACTGGAATGAAAAATCAAAGCTGGCTTTTCTCTAGGCCTTTCGGGTTCTGTCATTTGAAAGACAGGGAGGGGCGGCTAGGTGGCACAGTGGATAGAGTACTGGCCTTGGAGTCAGGAGTACCTGAGTTCAAATCCAGCCTCAGACACTTAATAATTACCTAGCTGTGTGGCCTTGGGCAAGCCACTTAACCCCATTGCCTTGCAAAAAAAAAAAAAAAACCTAAAAAAAACTAAAAAACTGAAAGACAGGGGCTAAGATTCCCTCCATTTGACAGCTGAGGACACTGAGGCAGGTAGTGGGGAAATGCCTGGCCCAGGGCCACACAGCTGGCCTCCAGAGGCACTGTGCCTATACCTAGGGCACCCCCAGCCACCTCCTACAAGGACTCTCCCTACTCCTGGATCCCCTGCCCAGCCTGGCCTCGGGGCCTTCATGGTCAGCCACCCATTGACAGAGCTGTTTGGTCCTCAAATGGCCTCCAATGGGAGGGAACACCCAGGGCACCTCAAAAATAGCATCTCAACAGATTCCCTCATGCCCCCTTCCTTTGGCTGCCCGGAACATGGCATCCCTCCTCCCAAGTACTTCCCCAGCTCACCTGAGCCAGCCTACACCTCAGGGAACCTCCACTGGGCCAGGCCAGCCCCTCACCACCCAACAAGCCCACTGCTCTCCAGCACCAGCCATCATAGCTGGCCCAAGACTCACAAAGCTTACCCCACTACTCCATGCAGCAAAGTCAGCCCATCAACCATCCACAGGGCCCTACTGCATACTGAGTGGGCCCACTCCAGCACGTCCTCACCACCACACCCCAGGACCACAGCAGCTCACAGAATCGACGCAGGAATGATAGCACAGTGTCTGGCCCCCTTTCTTCCAGCCTCAGAGCTGGGGGCCCCTCCGAGGGAAGTGGCCAGGCCCACCCCCACCTGAATGAGAATTCTCTCTCCCATCTCCCTGACAAGCCTCTGCTCCAAGGCCTCCCAGGACCCCTGAAGCAGCTGGCAGGGGGAAAGGAGGTCTCCTTAAAGGTTCTGCCTGCTCCTAGCTGGTTCCTGAATCTAGACTCTGGGACCATGCAGAATGCGACGAGTCTCCCTTCCACATGACAGTGCTTCACACACTTCCCACAGTCAAAAATACAAAGATTTGCAGCTGGTCATTTGGTCCAAGACCCACACTAGACAGAAGAACCAACTGAGCCAACAAGCATCTGAAGAAGCACTGGCTGTGTGCTTCACAAACATCTCACTGGATCCTCACAACAGCCCTACAATGGAAGGGCTCTGATCACCTCATTCTACAATTGCGAAAACTGAGGCAAACAAGGCTAAGGGACTTGCCCAGGGTCATCTAGTGAGGCAGTGCCTGAGGCTGGATCTGAACTCAGGTCTTTCTGACTACAGACCCCATGAGCCACAGTGTCCCTAGTCGGCTCCAAGTAGGGACTGAAAAAACAGGGGTCCTACCTCAGGTCTAGGGTAGGCTGGACATATAGGAAGGGCCCTTCTAAGCCTAGAGACTCAGTGATTTTTACCACTGCAGCTAGAGTAGCCCATTGTGGGAATTGGGAGAGAACAGAGAGCAGAGAACAGGGGTAAGTGGGTCATCCAGGCGATGAGAAGGAGTGGAGCTAGCCCTCGGCCAGGGCCGAGGCAATGGGGAGCCACAGCAGTCTTTGAGGAGAAGAGCGACATGCTCACAGTATTCAATGCCGTTGCTCAATAAACATGTATTAACTGACATGGGAAGCAACAAGAGGGAAAAACTTGAGGCAGGATGGCTGGTGAGGGGGTCAGGACAAAGGCTGCCAGCACCGGAGGGTTGGCTCTGCAGTGGGTGCACCCCCCCACAGGCCTTCTCAAGATCACCTCTAAGTTGGGGGGAGTCATACCATCAGGCATGGACAAGCAGACATTACTTTGTACACTAGACGGATGGCTTGGGGACAAGGGGTTCTATTTGTTCTGTGATTTTCTTCAAGTTCCCGTTACTGGCACTGTGGCTGCCCTCACCAACTTCATCCAGGGCAGGGTCCCAAGACCAAGAAGTGTGGGCATAATTTGGCTGCCTGTGCCTGTCCCAGCTGGGTCAGATTGCCCCCAGAGCTGATTCTGACCCCTAAACTGATCAAAATGCAGGTGCCTTCCCCAAAAGAACTCAAGAGCCTGCTGCCCACAAGCACCAGGATTTCCAAGACACAGCATAACCTAACCCCTAATGGTCCCACCATTAACGTATTTCCCAGTAAGAAAGCCGCAATGGTCCAAAATTGCCACCAACTCTCAGGACATGGCACCTATGAGCAGCCAGAGGTGGCAACATAAGAACCCAGAGAATCCTAGAACAGCCAATGCTCTTCTCTGGCCAGTCATCCTCCAGCCCAACCCGTAGTGAGCATTCCCCAGGGGCTAGAGAGAGTGCCCGGGGTCTAACAGAAAGAAGCATGTCAGAGGAGCAGGGGCCATCCCCTACCCCACCCCCAGTGGGCATTCCCCAGGGACTGGAGAGGGCCCAATCGAACAGAAAGAAGCGTGTCAGAGAAAGGGTGGCCATACCCTCGGGCCCCTGACAGTGCCCACCTCCCACCCCCAGCCCAGTGGGCATTCCCCAGGGGCTGGAGAAAGCCCAGGTGTAACACAAAGGAGGGGCCACACCCCTAGGCCCCTGACGGCACCCACCCCATCCCATGCTCGAGGCCCCTCGCAGTCACCTGAGGATGGATCTGCGGCTTGTCACAGGTAGCCTCGAAGTCCAGCACTAAGAAGTAGTGGTATCTCTGCGGAGGGATGGCTGCCATGGCCGCCATGGCCACCCCGAAGCCGTGAGTCGCCAGCGTCTTGCCGGAGATGGAGCCGAGCTCCGGGACGAAGAGGAGGAGAAAGAGGAAGAGGAGGAGGAGAGCCCAGCACTGTCCTCGCCTTCCACAGCGAGTCTGGAGAGAGCCTCACTGTCCCAGGACGGCCAAATGCTGCTACCATTGAACACCCAGAAGTCTGGAGGGAGGAGGGGACAAAAGACATGCTGTTACTCTCCCCCCACCACCAACAGGAGGCTCCCTGACGTCCACGAGCCCTCCCTGGGTGCCTGACTGCACACAGCTGCCCAGGGCTGTGGCCCAGAAGAACCCCGGACAACCAGGCCCAGGCAGGGTCTCCCCGAAGCACTGAGAAAGACGTGAGAGACTGGCAACACCCCCGACCTTGCGAACACACAAGCGGCTTGGACAGCCACAGAGCCAATAGTCAGGAGAGAGGGAAAACCAGGTCACTGGTCACTAAGTCATCACATGCGTCTTAAACACCCACTATTGCTAGGTACTGTCCAAAGAGGCCCAAAATAGCCCCTGCCCTCAAAGAGCTTCCAGGCTAAGCAGGACAGCCAACACCAGGGGCAAAGAGCGCAGAGCGATGGCATGGAAGGCACTAGGTGTGGGAGGACTTGGGGGGGGTCTCCTGTACCAGTGAGGGGGGAGGAGTAATCCCCTGGAGGACTGGGAGTTTGGGGAGGACCCTGGCAGTAAGAGAGAGTCACTGGAGCCTCACCAGCAGGGAATTTCCTAAAGGAAATTCACTTGCACCATGCTGTGGAGCATGGACCGGAATGGGAGGGACCTGAAGTAGGGACACCGATGAGAAGGCCTCACATGGGTGAGGGAAGTGGAGCCCGTGATAGTGCCAGGAAGAATTTGGGGGCGAGATGTCCACAGAAACCCAGGAGAGAGGTTGTGGCTAGATAGAGAGGAGAGGAACATGCTGTCAAGGATACCCTGACTCTTCCACAATCCTCCTCAGCCTCTCCAGACACACAGGACCCAGGGGGCCTGGACAGGAGGATCAGGAGGGCACAGTGGTGAATAGGCTGGTCAACTCTGGCTGCCTTGGTTCCTGGGCCAAAAGTCTGATAGGGCAGCAACAGCACCCAAATGCTCGGATTCAATTATCTAAGGCGGTTCAGGAAAAGAAGGAGAAATTCCTGCTTCCAAGTTCCCATAGTGTCCGTTGCACCAAAGAACAAAGCCAAGAGCCCTTGGAGTGGGGGCTTCTCTCTCAACATCCCCCACTGTGCCACTGCCCCTCACTCTCCCTCCTTCCTAGCCCCAGACTGACTATTCTCATCAACTAGATCAAGCCTAGAGCCTTCAAGGGAGGTATATATGGAGCTCCAGCGGGCTATGGGGCATGGGGCAACTGGGAGAGGCAAGTGCTAAGGGAGAAGGACAGCCCCCAGGACAAGAACAAAGGGGACAGGGCATCTCCTGGGGGTCAGCCTGAGCCCCCCCCCCCCCCGCTTTGAGGCAGGCAGAGTGGTCTACAGGACAAGAATGAGGGGAATAACTCAGTGAGGTAGCAGGGCAGCCCTGTTCAGGACATGGGGCCAGTCCCCAGAGCCAAAGACCCTCCTGCCAAGCTTGGGCCAGCCAATGGTGATAATTTTCCAGCCCAGTTTGGGGTCTATTTCCCTTTCTATGAAATGGGTTTTCAATGCAATCTGGTCAGTATTACCCCAGGTCCCACCTGAGGAGGACTCGTTTATAGCCTTTTCAAGTCACAGCACAAAGAACCCATAAAAATGCAGCTGTTGGCCCTGAAACTGGCTCAAATTTCCCTGGGACTTGGGCCACAGAGTCTAGAGGCTGGTGCCCCCCCCAAGGCCATTTCCCAACATCCATATCACCAGCAGGACCCCCCAATACACACACACACACACACACACACACACACACACACACTGATAGGATCAGGCCCAGGGCTAAGTCTGGACATCTGCCTCCTCTGCAGAGGCCAAGATCTGCTCCCCTGGATAATGAGGAACTGCACAGGTATGTGTGGACAACCCCACAGAACCCCCAAATCTTCCCAGAGCATCTCCTCCAATCCAATCCAAATTAGAAAGAAATGCCCCCTACAGCATGGCCATCAAACAAATAGGCAGCCCCTGCTCGCAGCCTCGTGGGATGGGGAGATCACTCTTTTCCTTGGAGCAAGCCGGGCCACACAGGGACAGTTCTCAAGGTTTGGAAGGTCTTCCTCCCATCCAGCCTCAGTTTGTTTGTCTGCACCCCCCACTTGTCCACCTAGTTGTGGGATCAAGCAATGGGCCTGGACTCCCAAAGCCAGGGGAAGCCAGGTAACCTCAGCAGACTACGGACCTCCCTCGGAGGCCCTGTGACTTCAGCACTTCCAAGGGTTCAGCCACACTGCAATGATGATGGAATAGGGAGACTTTTACCCCTGGCCCACAAACTGGCTTACAGCCCAGGGAGGGGGTCCAGCAGCTCCAGACCTCCAGCACCTGCAGAGTCGAGATGTGATTCTTACTTATGTGCAAAGGGCCTTCCTAAAGGAAGGCAAAGTTGGTCCCTGACCTCAAGAGGCTGCCCAGGGAGCAGCATACAGACTCTAGGTACAAACAAGAGAGGAACGGAGTAGCCCAGAGATGATGCCAGAAGCAGCAGAAGGTGAAGGCAGAGACAAGGAGAGAGGATGGGAGTCGGGAGACAGAGGAGTAAGGAGCCAAGGATAATGCCCCAGTTCTGAGTCCGAGCCACCGACAGAGGCCAGCGTGGAACGCACCAAATTCAGGACGTCTATGGACATTCTGCTCAGGGTGATAGAGATGCAAAACTGGAGCTCAGAAGAGAGCAGAGGGCTGGAGGGTACAGAATAGAGAACTGTCAGCGAAGATACACTAGGAAATCCCCACGGGAAAAGGCAAAAGGGGAAGTCAAGAGGGCCAAGTACGGAGCCTCGGGGGGAGTCCCACATGAATGGCCTCCAGCTTCAAGATGACAGAGGTGCCAGAGGCCGCAGAAAGGCACAGGGTGAGAAAAGGGTCAGAAAAGTTGACCCTGAAGAGCTCCCTGGCAACTCTGGAGAGGGCTCTCCCCACTGAATGGCAGGGCTGGAGATGAGAGTGTAAAGAGTAAAAAGAGAGGAAAGCAAGCGTTGGAGAGATGGAGCAAAGCATAGAGTGGAGACCGATGGACAAGTCAGAATCTTTACAGCGTGGAGTGACTAGCCCAAGGTCATGTGGGCAGGAAATAGCAGAGGCAGGACTGGAACTCAGGTCCTAGGCAGCTTCCACTGCTCATCAGCAGGACCTCTGCCAAGACAGCATCAGCCCAGGTTTGGAACAAAAGCCCAAATGACCAAAGAAGGGACACAGATCAGTTCCACACCAGACCACACCAGGCCAAAGACCTCTTCAGATGAGGTAGAGGGAACCATCGATGGACACTCCGACAAGAGACAGGGGCAAGAGCCCCAGGGGACCCAGGCCCAGAAGCTTCCAGCTTAGCCCCCTCCTCAGGTGGACCCACAAACCCATCTAGGAAGCCAAGTGAGGGGTGGGGAGGAAGGAATCCAATGAGGCCAGACCTATCCGGCCAGGGCGATCGGAGCTAGAGTGAGGAAGGGCCTGGCCCACCGCACCCACCCAGGCCACATCTGTGCACAGTATTTACACAGCCAAGAGAATGGCTGCTCAAAAGCCCTGAGTGTGTATCAGGTAAATAACACATGTGCCAAAACACACATTTAATGAGGTAAATAATATGCCTTTAGAAAAAGACTCAATCTGTATTTACCTGAGAGACTGAGGAAACGAGCATCCCCAGGCTGGAGGAGACCCACCGAGGGGTCAGGCTCAGCCCGGCATCTTGGGTAAACAGACATTTCACTGCATTCCAATACACAGAATGGCTGGCAGGGGAGGAGGCAAGAGAAAGAAGGAAGAAGAAAGAGAAAAAGGAGGAGGCAAGAGAAGGAGGGAGGAGGCAAGGGAAGGAAGGAGGAGGCAAGGGAAGGAAGGAGGTTAGGGAAGGAAGGAGGTTAGGGAAGGAAGGAGGAGGCAAGGGAAGGAAGGAGGAGACAAGAGAAGGAGTGAGGAGGCAAGGGAAAGAAGAAAGAGGAGATAGGGAAGGAAGGAGGAGACAAGGGAAGGAAGGAGAAGGCAAGGGAAGGAAGGAGGAGGCAAGGGAAGGAAGGAGAAGGCAAGGGAAAGAAGAGAGGAGGGAAGGGAAGGAAGAAAGGGACAAGGGAAGAAAAGAGAAAGGTTGGACTGGGGGAACGTGCTGACTAACAGAAGGATGTGGAATAGGACATGAAGAAAGGCCAAGAGGATTATGAAGCAACTCTCTCAAGCTGTATGGCAGTTATAATTTGCTCCTCACTTGAATCAAACATATTCTCACCATGACTTGGGCTCCTCCACCCACACAGAACCTCTGCCTATACCAGAGGTGCCCCACCTGAAAGGATGCCAAGAGCACTAAGAATAGCCAGGAAAAGCACTTCCTAAACCATAGGACACTGGATTGTGACCATCAACCTGACAAACCCTTCTGACCCCCTTAGGGCCCTGGTGTACTAATCCCTTACAGTCACGAGTCAAATAGAACTCCAGCAAATACCTAGGATGGGGAGGGGGGTGATTTACCCAAGTCACATGTTCATATATCAGAATTACAGAAGCAGAATGGACCCCTAAATTGGAGTCCTGCCCATTTTATAGATGGCATAAAAATCACAAAAACCATTTATACTAATTTGCCCTTCACCATTATCTTTATTAAAACCTAAATTCCATGGGCCTCTCATTAAGGTCTAAAACTGAACTCATTCTCTGTCCCCCTCAAATCCTGTCCTTTTCCTTTCCTGCCCCAACATCTTCCCAGGTACCCAGGCTGCCCACCTTGGTGTCATCTCTCAGACCCCCTTCACTCAGTACTATCCTGGGTTAGGTTCTCCATACCAACTGCAACAGGCTGCTAGTGGGTCTGCTCCCCAGCCTCAAATCTCTCTCCACTCCCATAATCCTCCAGAGGAACCTGAGTGATTTTCTGTACATGTGAAAAAATTTTAAGTCCTGAGGTAACTCCCCAGCACCAGAAAAATAATGCCACATTTTCCCCCTTTGATGATCCAAGAAAAGCCAGGCCTGCTAAACATGACAACTAACATTTATCAGAGATCAAGGAAGCACCCAAAAGACTGACATCAGGATCACCTCCCTCCCTGCCCAAGGCCAGAGTCTCTCAAGCCTCCAGGATCAAACCAGCACAGAGGCATCAGCAGCCAAACTCCCTTCTGACCACATCACAGCAAAGAGGCCATCCCTCCTCCTCCTCAAGCCCTCAGAGGAGGATGCATCAGGAAGCTTCACCTATAAACACCCCCCTACCCCCGCCCCGAGTGTCAAGCCTCGGTCTGCCTCTCTGCAACCTCTACTCATTGTTCCTCATTGTTCAGTCCTTGAGGGTCAAGCTGACCAAGGTCAGACAACCCTCCAAGGACTTGCAGCCGGCTGGAGTGGCTTCTCTTCTCCAGTTCCCTTAGTGGGGTCTCAGATGGCTCGGTCTCAAGGCCCTTCTCCAGTCCAAACATCCTTCTCTCTATTTTCTCAACTGATCCTTCCTCAAATGGCACAGAATCCAACACAATCCACCATGACGACTGCTCTTAGCAAGCATGGAACTCATCCGGCCCTCATTCTAAACAACAGCTCCATGAATATATGGATTATAACCAAGATAGAGAAGCAGCTAAAAAAATATGTATATGTATAGGGGGTGGAGCAGAGAAAAGAGGGGAGAAAGAAAGAGGAGGTGAGGAGAAGGGGGGGGAGGAAAGGAAGGGGAAGGATGAAAAAAGAGAAGGAAAAGACAAAGGGAGAGAAAGGGAGAGGGAGAGAAAGAAGGACAAGAGGGAAGTGATAAGGGCCTGCATCAGATTAGTGGTAATCACGTAAGAGAAAACAAAGCCCCTGGCAGTGGAATCTCTAGCCATTTGTTGAAAAAGTGCTCAAACAGAAACAAAGCATTCCCAAATGAAGTACTGCAAATTATTAACACCATAGGAAAGATTACTCTAAGTCACTAATATTAAATATAAAACAACCTTGAAGTTTCACCTCACACTCATCAAACTGTAAAAGAGTACAAAAGACAGGAATAGTCAGTGTTGGAGAGGTTGAGGAAAGACAGGACATTAATGCAATAATAATGGAATAGTGAATTGGTCTTACCTTTCTGAAAAACAACTAGAAAATATACAAAGAGAAGAACTAAAATGTTCATAACCTTTGACCCAGAGATCCCACCACTAGGCATTTACTCCTAGGAAGTCAACGATAAAAAGTAGGATGCCACAGACATCAAAATAATCGCGGCAATATTTTTGGTGGTAGCAAAGAACTGGAAATTAAATAAATGCTCATTATTTGGTGACTGGCTAAGAAGTTCTATTCCATGAATATAAGGAAAGGTAAACATGAAGCGTGGGAAGACTTATTTGAAATGATTTGATATGAAGTTAAGACCAGGAAAACAATTAACACACTACAACAGTAACAAATGAAACCCAATACTGTGAAAATGAAATGACCAAGACAGGCCCAAAGAAGAGGCAAGGGAAGAGACCTCCTTCCCTTCCTTCAGGGAGAGGTCACAGAAGATGTGGCTGAATTTATTAGTTTTGCTGAACTGGGTTTTGTTTTGTTTTTAAACTATGTTATAAGGAATGATATTGAACACATGAGAAAAGTAGGTGATTAAATACAAAAGACAAAAGATATTTTTTTAAATGCTTGCTGATGATGAATAAATTCATCTCATAATTGTGCCTTATGAACACCAGCTGTAAGGCTTTCCATCTTCCCTAAGAAGTTACCCTGAGGTAGAAAAGCTATGGAATGACATTCATGAATATATCCAAAGGAAGGTAACTGAGACAGCGAGATGAAGAACATGCCACGCTCTGACAAACATTTTCCTGAAAACCAAGTATACCAGATCCTCTTCTTTTTCTCGATCTTCCCTCCTGGTAACCCTTATTAGAAGAGGAAATGACATGGCCAGAATCTGCTCCTAATGTGTCCGTGCCAACTTTCTTCCCAAAATGCTCACAATCTCTTCAATAACATATTAATTTTTGCCTGGAATTGCAATCAACTCACCAGCCTAGAGAATCTACAAGCTCCCCCTGGAAACACCAGGCTCCTAAACCTGAAGCCTCAAGTCCCCAGGGACTTGGACAAGGGAGATGGACCTGTGATCCTACAAAACATATCCCGACTCCCTGGGTGAGAGATGCAGGGAAGGGGAGAGAGCACAAAGACAGATGTGTTTCCAGAAGTGCTTCCACTTGGGAAGCACCGTCTCCTAAAACTCTTAGGCTGTCCTCGGGGTATAAAGTGATGTTTTAACCTATAAATGGGGCCAGGCACAGCCCAGACCACGCCAGCTCCTTTCCCTGTCCTCACCTCGGTGGCCAGCCGCATCCAAGGCAGGCCACTACTTCCAGCATGCCATGGAGACTAGTCCTGCACACATACCAAAACCTGCAGGAACCCAAAGATGCAGGCACTGGGGGGAACCCAAAGATGAGGCCGTGAATGACAACTGAGAGCAGGGGCCTGGCCACGCCCTACAAGTCTCCCGAGTCTTGTCTTTGCCATCCATCATCATCAAGCTGCACACAACGAGAGGAAATGTGTCCCAAGATTTACCCAACATTTACTAACCAGTCTGCAACTCCCGAAAGCCTGGGCAGCCTCCATCTGGGGTCACAGCTGGGAAGGAACAGTTGTTTTTACCCACTTTATTTCAGGCCACACATGGATCCACCAGCAGCTTAATCTTTCTGAGCATCCTGGACGACAGAATAATTGCAGATCGGACAGATCGCTGCCGTTCCCCAGCCCCAGTCACGCAGCCTTGGAGATGGAGGCTCAGCTGTTGCAGCCTGGCACAGCAGGCTGGCTCTCATGTTCAAACCCCCAGCCCTGGTGGGGGGGGTGGCAAGCAGCAAAGGACAGAGGCTACCCTGAGCACAGACCCTGTGAGCAAATCGAGGAGAGGAAGGGAACTGCCCATCCCTTGACCACTCTCCCTGATGATGTGGGAAAAGTATTGCTCTGCCCCATCCTTCCTAGGTCAGTGGCTACCACACTACTAGCTTATCCACCTGCGGATAAAGCCCCTAGACTTGGACCTCCCTCACATCAGGGACAATGAGAACTGAAGGACAAACAGGACCAGGAAACCAACAATAACTCACGGCTCTATGTGATGTGAGTATCATTAGCCCCACAGGCTGATGATATGAAATGACTTGTCCAAGGTCATATGGCTGGCCTGTGGCTCACAGACCACACTGAGAAGGCCAAGGTCAATGCAGAAAGGGCTCAGGGCCTTGGAACCCTGCTAGCATTCTCCCTGGGCTACAGAGCTACCACCTACAACTCAAACTCGCCCTGACCATATGCTTCAGTTTGTGACCTGGCTGATTTGGGAGCATTTTTCTCTATTTGACTATGTCTTCTTTGGGGACCATCCTGGGGTGACTCCCTGTGTGCACACCCTGGAGTCTATCATAGCACTTGGTCCACAGGGTTACTAAACACTCCCCAAATCTACAATTCAGGAAACAAAGTCTGACTCTGGCTAAAAGCAACCACGACAGACAAAAGATTAGCCCTGGATCCCCGGTCAACTACCTCTCCAGCAGAAAGGCTCTACATTTATACCCCTGAGGGCTGGTGTTTCCAAATATCCTGCCAAATATTATTCTAAGGGAAGAAATCTTTCTATATTTCAGTGGGGAACAATTAGGCAGTGGCCAAAAGGTATAAGGTGCCATGGAAAGCATCCCCAGGAGCTCAGGTAAAAATCCTCACCTGGGCATCCCCTGACAAGGTGGGCACTTGCTCCTCCTCCTCTGTATCCTGATGAGGCCACCAGCTCAAAAGGCTTGCCTGGCCCCAACCCTGGACTCTACAGCCATACTCCCCAGAACCTAAAACTGCTGGGCTAGGGTACTGGAGCAGCAGGTTGGGTTGGTCTCTACTCTCTTCCTCCCTCCCTATGGGAGGAGATGAGAGCATTACCGTGGGCCTGGAATACTATTAAAAGGATTAATTTAGGGACCCATGTTTGGACTGTCACATCCAATCACTACTCACAGATCTACAACTTCCCAAATCAGACACATGCAAAGGAGAATCAATTGCAAGGACACCGAGGGTCTGAACAGGCATACTAATGGCCTCTCAAGTCACCGAGGTGCCTGCCGGCAGCCGGCTCTGACACTCCCATAAATTATGTGCCTCCGGATTGTACCTGGGACTGCAGGGTAAAGACACCAGGCTGAGCACCCACCAGGATGAGCATTGTCACCCTCCCAAGGGTCACCCCAGGGAGATCAGGATGAAAAAAATACCTAAATGTGGGGGGTCTGGTGGGTAGAGCTGGGGCCCAGCTGAGGCCAAGTTGATTCTGACAGCCCCAGTATCCACTGACTGAAGGTCCAAGCTGACACCTCCCTCGCCTTCCCTCCAATGAAGAAAAACTGTATTGGCAAACGAACACGATCCCATCCTGCATTTCTCCCTCCATCTCTCAGCAGGCCTGGACAATTCAGGTCAGCTTCGCTGGCCTCCGTTTCCTCACATGGGCAATAGGGATAAGGAACTGGAAGGCCCTTTGCTAAGATGAAGGACCACCAAAGAGGGCAGGGACACTCACATTTCAGGGAATGTTGATCAGGAAGCTACTCAACAGACTGGAAGCTGAATTCTTGGGCCAAAGAGCTCAGATGTGTGACACAACAGTTCCTGGCCACAGGTTTTCCCTGTTCCAAAAAAGAGCCATGCTCTATCTAATGGGCTCCTGCCTGCAGCCAGATGGTTGCTGCCCATCATCCTCATTTCCACTGCAGGACCACAAAGACAGAACAAGGGGGACAGGGGAGAGGGACTCAGATGGGCAACTTGTTGCTGCCCGACAGCAGGCCTGCTGCTATGCCCTTCTCCATCCCTGACAAGCAACCTGTCCTCGCCCAGCTGGAGAGGCCAACCCCAGGTACTTCAAGATGAACAGCCACTGAGAACCTCCCTTCACCAGTACAGTAAGCAAGGGACCCTCCCTTCCATGAGAGACGCAGGGCACAGCATCTACCCCCCCTCTCCTCAGGACCCCCTGAATAGATGCTCTCCACCCACAGAGACTGTGGTCAGGGAGACAACCATGGCTCCATCCAAGGAAAAACCTAGGATAGCCACATGAGGGCAAAGAAGACCACAGACTGGACAAAGCCTCCACCTTCCTGAGTCCAAACTTTTAACACACACGATCATCAGTCACTTCCAAAACCAAATGCACAGCCCAAGAAACATCTGTTACTCAACATACTCCACACCCTGACACCCCACTCTTCTCTTGGCACCATCCCCCCCCCGCCATGACTGGTACCACTGGCTTCCTTGCTGTTGCGAGCCTCTCTCAAAGCCTGGACTGTGTTTCGTCATCTCTGGCTCTCGTAGTTTCCTTCAAGTCAGAGCTAAAATCCCACCGTCACAGACATCTATTTCTTAGTGTCAGTCTTCCCTCTGCCGAGGACCCCCAGCTTCTCCCATCTGCAGCATCTGCCTTGGTGTCTCCAGGGCTTCTCCCAGTACCTCCTGCTCAGAGTCACTCTGGAGTCAAGGCTTGCATGGCGTAGAACCTCCCAGACCATAAACACCAATGAAATGCAAGTGTTTGGAGGCCAGGCCTGCCTGTCACGCTGGTGAGACAGTGGCTCCGTTTAGAAATGAAGGACCTTTCCAATCACTTCCTTCCCCACTCTGGCAACCCCGGTCAGCTGGCTGTTCTTCATCTTCGGCTGGAATGCTTGGCCTCCTCCCCTCTGCCTCCCACACTCAGTCAAGGCCATCCCGCAGTCCCTCAGCTGCCATCATCTTCCATCTCCTGGAAAGAAACGTCCACAGAGAGCCTGCCGTGGACATGGCGTGAAGGACTGTTCTACTGTGTACTGTTCGTACTTCTCTTACCACAGCCAAGATCCTACGGGGGTGTCTGCTGATTCAGTGGAGGTCTGGGGGAGGGAGAGGAGGGTATGAGCACTCCTATAGGAACTCCTGTGTGTCAGCCACCATGCTAGGCCTTGATAAAAATGACCTCATCTGATGCTATTAATACCAAGGCTGACAGATGTTCAGTGACTTGCTCAAGGTCACCTCAGGAGGATCTGAACTCAGGTCTGCCTAACTCCAAGCCCAGCACTCTTCTCACTGTGGTTCCCCAAGCCTGTCCTAGAGCAGCTGAAGTTTTACCCTTCCTTCTAGTAAAACTTTTCTTGTTAGAATCAGAATCTAAAAAGACTTCAACCAGCTAGAATAACCTCATTATGGGCCCACCACAGCAGGGATCCTCCCCAGCTTCAGGCCAGCCACCTATCTGACAAGTACTCGTTCTGGGTCTATGTCTAGCAATAAAAATGCTGAACAAGTCTAGGAAAAATTAGATATCAACTAACATCTCACCCCAAATACAATGATATGCTCCAAATTCAATATTAAACATCACTCCACAAAGCAGAGGGACAAAGAAGAAAATACCTTTCATAACTATGGATACAGAAAAGAATTCAAGAACAAACAAGAAACAGAGAATCTGATTGGGAAGACAATTTTCAATTCACATAAAATTAAAAAGGTCTTGAACAAATCGAATCAATGGAGTTAAAATTAGAAGAGAAATAACTGAGTTTCTCTGATGAAGGTTTCATAGTCAATCTATACTATTACATACTGATTCAAATGTATAAGAACTAGAGCTATTCCCCAATAGAAATATGGTTAAAATCTATGAACCTACAGTTTTTCTTGTGAACCTACTGTTTTCAAAGGAAGAATTTCAAGCTATCAAAAATCATATTAAAGTGTTCCAAATCATTATTAGAGATATACAAATCAAAATAAGTCTGAAGAATTCTACCTCCCACCCATCAGACTGGCAGAGATGGCAAATGAGGGAAATGACAAATGTGAAGGGGCACAGGGAGTAGAGCTGAAAATTGATCCTGCCATTCTAAAAAGCAATGCAGACCCATGATGCCAAAGTCACTAACCTCTGCCTACCTTTTGATATAGCAACACCACTACTACGCCCATACCCCAAAGAAAACACAGAGGAAAAGGACCTAAATATACACAGCTCTTTTGCTGTGTCTAGGAATTGGAAACTAAGGATAGTGTCCATCAATTGGGGGATGACTGAACAAATAGGGTAGGGAAATATAATCACTATACTTTAAAAATGATGAAGGGCATGGTTTCAGACACATGTAGTAAGACTTGTATGAACTGATGAAGACTGAAGAGAGAAGAATCAGGAATACAATATATGCTCATGTTGTTTCCCACAATGGACTATAAACTCGTAGAGAATGAGAAGTTTCATTTTTGTCTTTCTATCCTCACTCCCTAGCTCAGTACTTAAAAAGCAAAATAACTCTGAAAGACTGATAAATGAAATTACCAATCATGATCACAGAAAAGAGATAATCAAACATGCTAGCTGCTAATCAGAGAAGTAGCCAATATGGGAATTTGTATTTGTATACAATTTGTATACATATAAATTTGTTTTTCTTTCCTTTCTTCTAAGAAGAAAGGGGATATAGAGAAATAAGAGGAGGTTTAGGGAAAAAGAAAAGAAGGAAAGAATAGAAAGAAGGAAGAGAAGGGAGGGAGGGATAAAAAGAAAGGGAGGGTGGGATCATTGAAGCATCTTTTCAAAATGTACAGAAGAAAACAGGAAGAAGCCCAGAAGGAATTCCAAAAGTAGAACAGCTCAGGTGGTTTCTATGTTGAATTTATTCTATACTTTTGAAAAGTCAGTTCTATAAAAGAGGTTCAAAGTTGCATATCAAAATCCTTTTTTTCTGTTCTACTATGTATATTTCTAATCTTTGTTAAATTCAAAATTTTTTAATAAAAATGCTGATCAGAGCAGAGCAGTTTGAGCCCTCCGGGCTGACACTGGGCATCTCAACCAGGTCAAGTCGGAGGCACTGAAGCCGATGCAGGAGCCCTACCAAAAAAGAAGAGGATTAAATGTGAGATGGCATTTTCCAAGTGAGCCCATGCTGGCTCCTGGTGATCAGTTTTCCTTTGCTAAATGCTCATAAATGGATCGGCTGTTCAGAACTTGGCCAGGGAGACATGCCTATATTACCAGATTTTGAAATTATGGAGCTCACTTACCTTTTTAAAAAAATCAAGGCAATATTTTTCTCTTTCTAGTGGCTTATCTCTTCTCCCCCAATCCCAGCATCTGAAAGATCACCCCCAGTGGCAGTTCAGCCATCACATCTGCCAATCCTTTCCCTGGTGTCTCAAGCCTCTAGGTTTAATAAGAACATATTTCAAGTTCTCTCCCACAACCTGCCTTCTTCTTAAGCTCGATGTTTCACTAATTATCACTCTCTAAAGACACTATGCACTTTCCCACCTCCAAGCCTTTGCTCATCATATTGTTTTTAATTTCTTGCCTTCATTTCCTCCTGCTAAAATCTCTCCTATTATTCAAGACCCATCTCTGGCATTGCCTCTGTGAAACTTCCCTAATGAACACATGCATCCATCATCCAAATGAGAGTTCTTCCTCATTTGAACTCCTTTCATTTGTCAAAAAAAAAAAAAATCTCAGCATTTCAGAATTAGGACTTCAGTGATCATGGTGCTATCCAAACTCTAAGCTCTACAACATAACTTCAAACTTAATATGACCAAAGGACAGCACTTCAACCTTTCCTTCCAAACCTCCCTCCTCTCAATGTTCAGATATCCATCAAGGGCACCACCATCCTCCCAGTTCCTAGGTTCATAGTTTCATTTCTTTCTCCACAACAGACCTTTTTCTACTCAATCACCTCACTGGGGAGGTCTTCAGACCTGACTAATCAGTCTCTCTCTGCCTCAAGCCTCTTCCCACTCATCTACCGAGTAACCAAAGGTATTTTTCTCCTGCAGAAGTTTGACTGTGTCACCCTCTCTAATCAAAAGAAACTCCAGTGATTCCTTACTGCATTTAGGGTCCTCTGACATTTAAAATCCTTCAAAAAGTGAATCCAAGTCCCTTTTAGCCTTGTTCCACCTAAGTCCTTTTCCCATACCACATTATAGACCAACTAAGCCTCTTGATGTTCCTCATACCTTCACCTCTAATTCTCAGAACACCCAAGTTTTCTTCAAAGTTCATTTCCAGTCCCCCTCCCCCAACGAGGCCTTCTTTCCTTCCTTCCTTCCTTCCTTCCTTCCTTCCTCTCCTGACCAATGCCTAGCAGTGACGCTGTGTGCTAATATGTGCTCATGTTGTTTCCCACAATAAACTCTTAGAGAATGAGAAGTTTCATTTTTGTCTTTCTATCCCCAGTCCCTAGCTCAGTACTTGAAACAATGCAGATATTTTAGGAAAGACCCTGGACTCAAAGCTGCAGGCTGTCCTTTCGAGGGAGTTTTACCTTGGCAAAATGTTAAAGATTTTTATCTGTACCCACAGGCTAGTTGGCAGTGAAGGGGACCAGGAATACACCAAAGGCATTAGCCCTCAAAGTAAAACAGGGCAAGGTCAACAAGAGAGTGTTTAACTGAAAACTGGAGGCCAGGGTGCTGAGGGGGAGGGGGTGGAAATCTTGATTTTCAAATCACAGATCCACACCCTCAAAATAACTGACTTCAGCCCCTCATCCATGCGAGTCAGACTACAAGAATGATTCTGACCTTCCCTACATTGGCTCACCATCCAAAAAGCTACATAAACAAAGTTTAAGTCAGCACCTGACAAAGAAATCCATCCCAAACCACTTAAAATTCTAAGATCATAGGACTTCATAGGACATCTCACTCACTCTCAGAAACTCAAGGCAACAAAAACAAGACATCCTCAAGCCCACATCCCAGGGATTTTTTCACTATTCTTTTATCACTGAACCCCTGGCCTACTGATCAGCCTCCTAGGGTAGTCTTCTAGAGGCTGGGAAATATTAGGAAGCCCTAGCCTCTACTAGGACATCTTTCCTTCTTTCTCCAAACCCCCTGCCTCCTGTCACACACTTCCAAGGAGACCATTCGCCAAATGAACCCAGCACAAAGAAAACACCACTTTTCAATGTTTTTAATCACTTTTATTTAGAAGTTTCAAGCTAGTAAGATATAGGGAGCTATGGTGCTCAACTCTCTGACCTAGCCAGCTGATTATTTACAGGATCTGTGGGTAGGAATTGTTAACGAGCTTTTAATTTGGAGCACTTCAGTGGAGTCAAGTGCTCTGAGCTCCAATGAACCACCCCCGAATCCATAAAGGAAGCCTTATCAATCACTTCTCCGCATAGCAGCCAAGTGGTGGGTTTCTAACCAAGTTCCCGGATATTCACATTACTGAAGTCACACTCCAAATCACTGTTTATAAATGGACTTTTAAGTGATAGGGAACTCAGGTGTTATAGACTTAAGCTCAAACCACCAACCCACTAAAACAAGGTACGCTATGTATGATAAAGTCAGAATAAAGCCGTATTTGATGATGCCAAATCCTGTTAGAAATTCCACAATCAAAATCAGTGAGCCAATCCCCACCGACCAGAGTTTAAATACAGTCTAGTATTTGACCAATCAGATTCCTGTGGCACTGCCATTCAGAAGGGGGCCCCAGTAAATCTCTCTGGCAAGAGCTGATGTTAAGGATGTGATCAGAGACCATTAACAGAGGTAAGAGTTCAAACGGTCAGGGCCAATGGTTTTCAAAAAGACATCGATTCTGTCCAGTCCTAAACATAGGAGTCCAAACACCAAACCAAGTCCAAGTCTTGCAAGTCCTTCAGTCTAACCCAGCAGCGATTACGGCGATACCACAGGGCCTGCAAGCCAGTTGAGACCCAGCCAATGCCCAAGTGCTGGCCATGCATTCACTGTAAAAGGAAACTCACACCTGTATGTATTGTGGACATCTGAGAAGGAGCCAGTCCCCAGTCAGAAGGCTGCCTTCTCCAGTCCCCCTGCCCGCCATCACTGGATAGACTAGGAGGACAGAGACGCTGCCTTGCTCTGGGATCTCTCCCCTGGGGTCATAGATTAAAGAGTCCTCCCGGGCAGGATCAAATTGTCCCCAGACCTCTTGACTACCCAAAAGAAAGAGTTATGAAGTCATGATGCCCCACCCCCCCCAAAAAACACCACACTCCCCTTTTCTCCTCCCCACCAAAAGAAGAGAAAGATGATGATAGGAGTGTCAGTGGGGATGAGCCTGCCTCCTGTGGCTCAGAGGCCACTCAGCTACCATCCTAGGGTACCCCCCAGTACCCTAACAGCACCCATAGGACAGAGGAAGAGGTGTGGAGTGCCCCAACCAGAGGCTCCCTGTAAGACACTTATTCTCTCAGAGGGAGGAGCCCTCCTAATACCTAACCTTCCCCCAGTATGAGAGTCTCCCCGTTCAGACCCCTCCTGGGGGGGCTCCCCAATCTGATACCACTGCCCCGGGGTGAAGGATGCTCCCATGCAGGCCCACCTCAACTTCCACCTCTATTAATTTTTTTTTCCCCTAGAGGGAAGAACGTCCCCTTTATACCTAACCCTCCGGTCCAGAAGGAGGGGCCCCCTTATCCAGACCTCCCTCTAAACTCATCCCCCCCCCCCAGGGGGAGCCCCCATCTATCCAAACCCTCCCTCGGCCCCGCCCCGCAAGAGGGAGAGGGCGGTCGCCATGGCAACCCTGCTCGGGGCCCCGCCCGCAGTAAGGTACCCGTCGCCATGGCAACCCCTGCCCGTACCCCGCCCCTCCCCCCACACCCCCTGCGCGCGCCCCCCGCCGCCACGTCCGCGCTCCCGCCACCGCCCCGCGCGCCCCCGCCCCCCGGGCGCCCGCAGGCCCCGCACCGGCCTCCCCCGGGCCGCGGCGGATGAACAGGCGCAGGACTGCGGGCCAGGCCCGGGTCCGGGGGAAGCCAAGGCGGGGCCGGCTCCGCCCGCTGCCCGTCGCCCCCCTCGGCGGCCGCGGCGGCGACAGCCCGCACCACGAGTCCCCACAACACACCGACTCACCTCCGTGCCCTCTGACCCCGCGCGGCGCCGCCGATGGGCGGCCGCGCCGGCCAACCGCCGAGCCCGCCGCCGGTGCCGTGGGCCAATGGGCGGCTGGGGGGCGGGGCTTCCTTCGCCCCGGCCCTCGCACCTCCGCCCGCATGCGCGTCACGGCGCCCCGCCAGGCCGCTGCCGCCGCTACGTCTTCTGGGGACTGTAGTCCTGGTAGGCCCGTCTCCGGGCGGCCCTCGGGCCCACTGCGCATGTCTGCTGAGGGGCACGTGGGCCCCGGGCCCCGCAGTCCGGGCCGCGCCTTACGAAGTCGGCGGGGCGCGGGCCCTGGAGGGGGGGGCGGCGCTGGGCGGCCGGCCCGGCGCGCCCCTCCCCCGGAGACCATGCCAGGCGTTGCGGGCAGCTGCCGCCGCCCGCGTCCTCATCCTGCCCTCCAGCCCGGCCTTCACGCAGCCAGAATGGGCCCGGGCGCCCCTGGGGACTCCAGGCCTAGGCCTGGGCCTGGGCCAGCCCCAAGGCCCTGCGCCTTGTCCAGACTGTCCGAGACTTGTCAGACTGTCCGAGGGCCGGAGAGCAGCCCGGGCCCCAGAGAAAACCCCGCCCTCGAGGACTGAGGCCCGGCCCTGGACACTGGGGGCCTCGTCCACCCGGGGAGACTGGGGGGGCCGAGAGGGCAGAGAGAGGGCAGCCGAATAGTGCTGCAGACCTGAGACAGATGGGGACAGACCCGGGCGTGGGGGGTGAGGCGGGCTCGGCCAAGTGGGCAGCGCCTGACCGAAGCGGGGCAGGAGCTGCCCCCGTGCCCATCCCTCCTCGGGCACTCGCGGCCCCGCTGGCTGCTCAGTTTCCTCATTTTGAAGCACCTACCTCCAAGGGCTGTTGTGAAGATAAAGTGAAACAGTGCTTGTAAAGAGCGCTGTGTGACCGTGCTGCCTGTTCTTTTAGACGGCTGCGACAATCTGGACAGCCAGACTAATCAGAGACTAACTGGGAGGTTTATTGTCACGGTCCACACATGAGGAGATGAAGGCCTGAGCAGGGGTGGGGTGGGGGGCAGCTGTGTCAGTGGAGACATGGGGAAAGATTTGAGAGAGACTAGAAGATTGCAGCATCCTCAATGATAACAGGAAATTCATGGAGAGAGAAAGATTTGGGGAGAAAGAAAATGAGTTTGATTTTTAACATATAGAGTTTGAGTTACTTGTGAAGGAATCAATTTGAAATGTCCAGTTCTCAGTTGGTGATTCCTAAGGACAATGACATCGCATCGAGGTGACTAGTGAAGCCCATAGAAGCTAAAGAGGGTTTTCTTTTTTTTTTTTTTTTCTGAGTAGGTTATGGAGAGAGGTTGAGGGAGAAATGGAAATGGAACTATTGTGTCCACTCCTGTCTCTTAGGAGAAAAGTTAGACTTCTTTTTGTCACATTCTTCAACCTTGGCAGCACAGGGACAAATTTTCTTATAATTTAGGTTTGACTCATATCTTACCCAAAAAGGGATCTGATGGCATAAGGGAGTAAGGAGGTACTTGATGTACAATATAAATCAGGGATTAGAGAAATAATTTATTCCTACATACAAAAGGAATACTAAACATACTAGACTCACAGTTTCAATTAGCAGAGGAATAGAACTTTTCCTCTCTTCAGATAAATTAGTACACTTCCATTACTCAAGATGAATTACTTTGAAATACCTCACTCTAGCACCCACTTGGCTTCTCTTATCCCTAGACAGTTATTAAACTATGGCAGCACAGAGCAAGGAGGGGCACATATACTCTGTTATGTATGATTCTTTTTTTTAGGTTTTTGCAAGGCAAATGGGGTTAAGTGACTTGCCCAAGGCCACACAGCTGGGTCATTATTAAGTATCTGAAGCCAGATTTGAACTCAGGTACTTCTGACTCCAGAGCTGGTGCTCTATACACTGCACCACCTAGCCACCCCCTGTTAAGTATTATTCTAATGGAATACTAAGAAATGACAAGCAGGATAATTTCAAAAAAAAAAAAAACCTGGAAAGACATGAACTGTTCCAAAGTGAAAAGAGCAGAACCAGGAGAGCATTGTACACAGTCACAGCAATAGTGTCTAATAATCAATTGTAACTAACAGCTTTCCTCAGCTATACAATTCCAAAGGACTCATGATGAAAAATGCTGTCCACCTCTAAAAAAAGTGAATGCAGATCAAAGCATACTATCTTTCACTTTCTTTTTTCTTCTATTTTTTTTCTTTCACAGCATGATTACTATAGAAATGTTTCACATGATTGCACATATATATCCTAAATCAAATTATCATGTTAGGGATGTGGGAGTTGAGCATGGGAGAGAGGAAGAAAATATGGAATTCAAAATGTTTTTAAATGAATGTTAAATATTGTCTTTACATGTAATTAGGAAAAATAAAGAACAGGTCATGCCAGCAGACCAACCTCATTTTCTTTTTTGATAGAATTACTAAACAAGTAGATGAGAAGTAAATTGTGGATACAGTTCATCTTAATTTTCACAAGGTATCACAGACTTTTCTTGTGGAGAGCATGGAGAGATATGGATGATAGCACAAGTAAATGATTCAGAACTGATTGGATGACCAGATCCAGAGAGTTGTAAATGGTTCAATGTCATTGTGGCAGGAGGTCTCCAGTGGAGTGCTGGGGGTGTCTGAACTGTTTAACATTTTTATACATGTCTTGGATAAAGGCACAGATGGGATTCTCATCAAATGTGCAGATAACCCAAAGTTAGATGGGATAGCTAACACACTGGCCAACTGCACCAGAATCCAGTAGACTCCTGATAGGCTAATACATTAGGAAGAATTGAATAAGATAAAATTCAAGAGGGAGAAATGTAAAGTTTTCCATGGACACCAAACAACTTAGCTGTCATTCTCAGTCCACAAGCATTGAAAAAGAATCTATTAACTAAGCATCTACAGGTTAGTAACAGGTACTAATCTAAACCCTGGAGATACAAAGAGAGGCCTTCATTGGACTCACAGCCAAATGGGGGGCAAGTAAGAAAACAAGTATGTGCTAGATGCATAGTAGATGGAAGTTTACCTTAGGAAGGGTCCAGCACCTGCAGGGACTAGAAATACCAGGGCAAAAGAAACAGTCCTTGACCTTGAAGAGGTCTACTAAAGAGGGATGGGTAGTAGACAGTTTGAGTGTATATTAGTAATACAGCATGTACATAGATAAATACAAATTAAATTGAAATACATAAAAATAATACAAGTTAATTTTAATAAGAAAAATGGTTAAAGGGGGAGGGGAAGAGGAGGCAGCTCCTAGCTGTTCTTTGAGACTGAAAAATAGGTGAGGAAGTAGCCAGAATTAGAGAGAGATGAATATATGAATGCAATGGAATACTATTGTGGAGGAGTCATAAGAATGGAGAGATTTCCTGCAGGAAGGAAAAGTGGCAAAGGCTTAAAATTCTACAAAATACTGTCTCCTCCCCACCCCACCCCCAGAAAATACAAAAGTTATTCAATGAATATATATAGGAGGGGAAAAAAGGAAGATACAATATCTAAGAATTTTCAAAAGGAACTGATGAAAGAGGAGATGAAGAAAAAGACACTTTGTTTAAGAGGGGGGTTCCACTAGAAACCTCAGAAAACGTTTTCTTATTATGATAGGAACAGAAGCCAGATTCAAAGGGGGCTAAAAGACAAGTAATGGACAAGTTGGAAAGGAAGCTGGAAATACTTGAATGTATTTAAATATAGAAAAGTTTTAAAATACTAAGAAGGTCCTAAAGTAATGGGTTTTAATTTTTTTTAAATGCTGTATATGTGATTGTATTGATGTAGAAAACTCATGGGGAAGAGTATATCTTAACTTTGCAAATGTCGGAACTCTCTTTGTAATGCAGAACCATAGCCAGTTCTCTAGGACCCTGAGAGATTATGTGACTAATCCAGGGTGACTCAGCCAGCACATGTCCCAAACAGGATCTGCCAAGACCAGCTCTCTAAACTCTATGCCAATAGTCTCTTGTTCCTTTTTTTAAAAAACATTTTTTAATTTTTAATATTTTTTCATTTTAATAGCATTTTATTATTTCTAATTATATGTAAATACAATTTAACTCATTTTTAAATAAAAGGTTTGAGTTTTAAATTTTTTCTATTCCTCCCTTCCCCCCCCAAGACAGTAAGCAATTTGATATAGGTTTTATATGTATGATCATGTAAAATTTATTTATATGAGTCATGTTGCAAAAGAAGCAATTTATAAAAAAAATACATTGCAAAAGAAAAAACATTACAAAAAGTTTAAAGTGAATATAGTATGTTTCAATCTGCATTCATATTTGATCAGTTGTTTCTCTGGAGGTGAAGAGCATGTGTTAGCATTATACTGCTGAGGAGAGCTAGGTCAATCATAGTTGATCATTGAATAATGTTGCTATTACTGTGTACAATATTCTGGTTCTTCTCACTTCATTCAGCATCAGTTTATGTAAATTTTTCCAGGTTGTTTGAAATCTGCCTGCTCATCATTTCTTACAGCACAATAGTATTCCATTGCATTCATATACCACAACTTGTTTGGACATCCCTGAAATAATGGACATCCCCTCAGTTTCCAATTCTTTGCCACCACAAAAAATTGCTATGAATACTTTTCTACATGTGGGTCCATTTCCCTTTTTTTTTTTTGATCTATGTGAGATAAAGCAGTGGTCTCTTGTACTTAAAAAAAAGATCTGTGGGTTTTAGTGGACCACAAGCTCAAAATGTAGCAGCAGAATGAAGTGATAATCCAAACATCTAATGTCATATTGAACTGCATTAAGAAAAGAATAGGAAAGTGAAAGCCCCACTGTCCTCTACTCACTTTCAGCCCTCATCTGGAATCTTGTGTTCTGTACTAAGATCATGGTTTAAGGACAACATTGATAAGCTGTTAAGTCTCTAGAGGAAGGGAACCAGTTTGATGAAAAACTCTTGAGATCCCATAATATGAGTGGAAGAAATGGGGATGTTTATTCTGGAGAAGGTAACAGAGAGATCAGAACCTCCCCTAATCCATCCATGGAGGTTGGGGAGATTGGGCTGGTTCTGTTTGGTCATGGAGAGAAGGCTCAGGAGCAAGGGGGGAGGATGCCAAAAGGAATTCTAGATATTCAGAATGACTGTCCCAGTAATCAAGAGTTGCCCCACAACAGAATGGACTGCTCAGAAGTGGTAAGCTCCCCTTCCTGAGAGGCTTCAAAGTAGAGACTGGGCAGCCACTTGTAGAGTCAGTGATGGTGAGATTCCTTCTGTGACAGAGTTGGCCTGGCTCCCCTCTCAGATTCTTGGACTGTCAAGGCTCGTGCATCAGTACTTACTTCTGGACTTAGTCTCCAGACCCCAAGCCATTGGTCCTTTTCTCTTCCCCATTCCATGTCTTGCATGATTCAATAGTTGGATGCTTTTAAATTGGATATTAGAAAAAGGAAAGCTCTTAGATCCACTTGGGTCCTCTTCCCATCTTCCATCTCACCCTTCCAAAGTCTTCCTGGGGGGGGGGGTCAAAGGATCACTCACCCCATCCCTCCTCATCTCCTGTCTGCCAACTGGCTCTCAGGCTGCTACCACCAGCCAGTTCAAGTCTGGATCCCTGACCATTCATCACCCTGGTGACCCGCTCCTGAACTGAGAGACAGATCGCCAGGCCGGGAGGCCAGGGTGCTAATGGCCTGTCTCATCTTGGGTAGCCCTCATGGGGGCCTGTTTAATTTCCCCTTTGATTTTAATATAGATTTATTGAAAGTTTCAGTCCCCCAAACCAACTACTGCAGCAAATTGGTGCTCTGTGAAGGCAGCCAGGCGCCCATAAAGCTGCCAGGACCTGGAACGAATGGCGCACTCTGGGAGGTCAGCACTGCCACAGAGGTTCCCTGGGGACCAGCTGCCACATTCTCAGTGGTTTTCTGATTAGCCCCTTTCTTCTGGGCCATTGAAGGCTTCCCCCTTTAAAGTGAAAATCAAATGGTACCACCTGATCAGCAACTGCCACTTTGCCAGTCTCTAGGAGACCCCCCTGCTCTTTCTGACAGGGTCCCAGTCAACTCCATCCCAATCTAGTTGTATATACTTTAAGCATTCAAGCAATAATTGACCAATCAATCGCAAGTCAGATTCAGGATGTACAGGAAAGTGTCATAGTGCCAGTGTCATAGATCAGAATCCTCTCCTTACCCTCTCTATTGAACTTTCTTTAGGACCCTATTGGAGTATGGAAGAGGGCTCAACCTCAACTGGAAGCCTGAGTACAGGAGAAATCACAGCCCCCAGTCTCCTTGGGGAGTCTCATCTAGTGGGAGTAGAAGTTGCTGTGAGGGGGGAAGTAAAATGCCTTGAAAACTTTGTCGAATGGAAAGTAGCTTGTAAACTGCAAAGTTGGGTCTGGAGAAGCAAGACTGGGAATGTGACAGACTGGAAAGACTGTCATGTGAAAAAGGGGTGATTCTTTCTCTGCTTGGTTAAGGGTTGGGGGGGAAGGGGAGAGAACAAGAAGTAAAGTAGGAAGAAGCAAAGGAGTCCACTGAAGTTGGATGGCAGGAACACAAGGAGAACCATCCCAGTATGGAAGGGGCTGCTGCCTGGAGATGGAGTGACTCTTCCTCAGTGGAGGTCTCCCAGCAGAAGCTGAGCTATCTGAGGCCGCTTACAGATCTAGGTTTCTAGGGTACTGGAGCCTTTGTCAAGGGTCTCCCACAGTATCATGGATGAACCCATACAGAGCGCACAGGGAGTGGCTGAGGGAGTCAGATGTATGTTTCAGGAATTAATCAATCAATCAGCAAACATTTAAGTGCCTACCATGTGCCAGCCCTTGTACCCAGCAAACAGGAAGTGTTTCTAGATGGGAGTTTGAGGGAAGGCTTCTCAGGAGCTCCCAAGCCTGGAAGGCAGCAAAGTGCACTGGCTAAACCTAGAGTCCAGAAGATCTTCAGCCAAATCCCACCTCAAACACTTCCGAGCTGGATGTTTAAGGGCACCTTCCTTACTTGTACAATGGGAATATTCCCATGAGTTATAGAATTGTTATGAGGTTCCATTGAGTAACAATTGACAAAGTCCTTGACAGGTTAAAATTCTCTATAATTACCTACCATACTTATTAAAGAATCAGCCACTTGGTTGGCCGATGATTTCACTTTTTTTTTAACAAGGCATTGGGGTTAAGTGACTTGCCTAGGGTCACACAGTTAGACAATTATTCAGTGTCTGAGGTTGGCTTTAAACTCAGGTCCTCCTGACTCCAGGGCCGGTGCTCTATCCACTGTGCCACCTAGCTGCCCCCAGTGATTTCTTATTACATAACTGACCCTTGCCTCCTGTTCCTTCATAGAGTTCCTTGAAGCTCCACCCCCATCACCTCTTCCAAGGTCCAAGGTGGATAGCCCCTCTTCCAGAAGGCCATCTCTCTCCAGTCTGGGCGCTTCCTCTTCATTAGCAGTTTAAGCAGAGCCTTTAGGCTAGGACTCTTGGACATTTCTCTCATTCTCCTATGCATTAGTTCTTTTTAAATTTTTAAATTTATTTTTTCAATTATATTTTAAAATAGTTTTCAGCATTCATGCTTGTAGTTTTCTCCCTGCCACCCTTCCCTCCACACTAAGATAGCAAGTAATCTGATATAGATTATACATGTGCTATCATGTTACATATATTTTCATGTTAGTCATGCTGTGAAAAAAGAATCAGAATTAAATAGGGAAAAACCACTAGAAGGAAAAAAGCAAAAAATAAATTTTAAAAAGTGAAAATAGTATGCTTTGATCTACATTCAGATTCCATAGTTCTTTCTTCAAATGTGGATGGCATTTTTCATAATAGAATTGTCTTTGATGACTGTTTTGCTGAGAGGAGCTGAATTGATCATAGTTGATCATTGCATAATGTTGTTTGTTGTTAAAGTGCCCAATGTTCTCTTGGTTCTTCTCACTTCACTCAGCATCAGTTCATATAAGTCTTTCCAGGTCTTTCTGCCTGCTCAGAGTTTCTTATAGAGCAATAATATTCCATTATATTCATATATCACAGCTTGTTCAGCCATTCCCCAATTGATGGACATCACCTCAATTTCCAATTCTTTGCCCTACAAAAAGAGTTGCTATAAATATTCTTGAACATGTGGGTCTTTCCCTTTTTTATGATCTCTTTGAGATACAGACCTAGTAGTGGTATAGTTGGATCAAAGGGTAGGTACAGTTTTATTGCCCTTTGGGCATAGTTCCAAATTCATGCATTAGTCCTTTCTGCATTTTTTTCTTTCCCTCAAAAGATCATAAGCTTTCTGAGGAATGGACCTGTGTGAATATTATCTCAGCATAACAGAAGCTTAATGAGGATTTGTTGAATTGAACATAAGTTTAGTTGGGAGATTCCGTTTCTAGGTACTGCCTCCCCAGTTCCTTTCCTCAGTTACTTAGTAATTGTATTAATTTTGAAGTTGCTTATCTAAACTCCAAAATAATGTAAGGCACTAGAAGGCAGCTTTGGTTCCCCCCGCCCTTAATAGTGGGTGTATTGGTTAGTCACCCACGCTGCAGTACTTCACATTCTAGGCTGGTTTACTTATTCCAAGCTGCCCTCACACTGGACCACTACCATTTGGTGTTGTTATTGAATCATTTCAGTCATGTCTGACTCTTTGTGACTGTAGTTGGAGTTTCCTTGGCAAAAATATTGGAGTGGTTTGCTATTTCCTTCTCTAGGATAATTTATAAAAGAGAAAATCGAGGTAAAAAGGGTTAAATGATTTGCCCAGAGTCATCAGATAGTAAGAATCAGAGGTGAGATTTGAACTCAGAAAGAGGAGTCTTCCTGACTCCAAGCTCAGCCCTCTATCCACTGTGTCACCTAGCTACACCCACTACCAAGTAGTTTCATGCAAATTCTCTCAACAGGATATTTAAGTTGTAGAGAAATATACTCCTCCTACTCACCATCCTTAACTATCAAGCCCCCACTAATATGCTTCCATTTACACCTTTAGTTACTCAAAATAATAACACCTTCTATTAAAGCAAATGCATGACTTCAAATATTTCATCTACACATTTCACTGGCTAACCCTCATGTATGGAATTCTCTTTTTCCTTATTTGCATCTCCTGGCTGCCTTGATTTCCTTCAGGTTCCAGTTGACATTTACAAGAAACCTTTTCTAATTCCCAAACCTTTCTTCTGATGATGATCTCCAATTTTGTTTATACATAGTTGTTTGCATGAAGTCTTTTCCATTAAATTGTGAGCTCCTCGGAGCAGGGACAGCTTTTATTTTTACTTTATTTGTAACCTCAGCATTTAACAAATAGTGTGTGCTTAATTAATACCTGTTAACTGATTTACTGACATCACAATACACACATAAACTTGTACCACAATGTCCTATTAAGTATCTTTGGGGAAAGTGAGCAGACCTATAGAAGACAGTCAAAAAAATATGAATGAGGAAAATCTATAAACTCAAGGTAACTCACTACTCTGGGATTGTAAACTTCAGTGTTATTTTGGGGGAGGGGTATTAGAACTATGGATTAAAGTTCCTGAATAAAGGTAGCTTTTGTGTTGAGCAGATACTTTCATTGCTAAGGCGAGATGATACCTATAGCTTCACTAGCACTCACTAGGCATAATATCTCAGTTGAATTTGTCAAGGTCATGGAATGACTTCCCTGATTTTCTCTTTTGAAGATTTCCCTCTATTCAGTCAGCAACAACTGAATATACATCACTTTCTACTTCAAGTTTAGGTGATACAATTATGAAATCTGTCATTTCACCTCTCTCCTTTTATCTTTTTGAGTTCAGACACTGGGTCTTCTCTGCAATGACCCCACCTTAGGATATGATTAAAAATCACATTGTCATCTTCTGCCTATAGTCAAATAAATTACATTTCTCCTATAATCCTAAAACAATTCAGACAAATATCTCTCCAGCTATACTACTATGTCACAAAAGTCAGAACAACAAATTTCATTAACTGTTTCTGTTAAAACTCTAAGTAAAACCAATTTAGTGACTCCATAGGAACTTTAAATAGACAGTAGTTTACATCTGTATCTCCAGAACCTAGGATATAATAATAACTTCATTAATATTTGTTAAATATAATAATAATAACAACTTAATATTTGTTCAATGGAAGAGAGAAAGAAACGGGTTCTGAAAGCCAGAGATGAGGAATGATCCATTCCAGGTGAGGAGTACAATCTTTGCAAATGGGAAGGAAACAGGGAACAACATGCTGAATTCTGGCAACAATTAATACACCAACTTTGATAGAACATGAAATGCATAAAAGGATAGTACAATGAAATAAGATTCTGCAGGTAGATAGGAACCAGACTATAGAAGACTTTGAATGTCCATCTTTTTAATTTAGGATTAGGTTCAGCTTGGCAAAGTATGAAATCTGGGTCGCTCCTTTATTTTTCATAATATACTATCCCATTCCCTTCTTTCAGTTTCTAGTGGATACCTGATTGTCCTCTTTATTCAAATTCCTTTCCTTTTTTTCTTTTTAGTTTTTTTTTTTTGCAAGGCAATGGGGTTAAGTGACTTGCCCAAAGTCACACAGCCAGGTAATTAGTAAGCGTCTGAGGTCAAATTTGAACTCAAGACCTCCTGACTCCAGGGCCAGTGCTCTATTCACTGCACCACCTAGCTGCCCCGTTCCATTCCTTTTTTATGTTTAAAGGTCTTTCTCCTGGCTACTTGCAGAATTTCTTGTTTTTCATTGGAATTGTTCAATGTAACCACTCTATGTCTTGTGGTTTTAAGCATAGTGAATTTTTTTTGGAGGTGATCCATAGATTGGTTTTCCATAGAACCTTTTGATTAGTTTTCTATATTCCCAAATTCTAGGTAATTTTCTTGTTTCATTTCCTTAAGATGTTCAGTTTTTATGGGTTTTTGTTTTTTTTTTGATTTGTCAAGTTTTCCAGGCACTCAGTCAATAAAACATTTATTATTTATTAAGTGCTTACAGTCACTGTGCTAGGCTCTAGGGATACAGATGTAAGGCACTATCCTGGGGAGGACCAGGAAAGACTCGTTACAAAATGTGCCTGTCTCTGCTTTGAGGCTTAAAGGAATCTAGGGAAGATGAGAGCCAGAGATGAGGAAGAAGAACATTCCAGGCATAGAGAATGCTACCTTCAGCAAGAGGAGTGTTGGAGCCAGCTCCTGGGAGATGATTGTTAAATTTTCTATGTAAGCATTTATATCTCAGAAATCAGCAAATATTACAAATCCTGGCTTGATTTATTGTTTGGATGATTGTATAGACTGAGAAAATGATGGAGAAAATGTTGACAATGCGGAATAAACTTAAAAGGGGGTTATTCATACCACCACCCCCAATCAGTTGTTAAACATTTATCAGCATACCCAGGGCAAAGGCATGCAGCTAGGAGACCCATGATCCTTAAGTTGTCTCTGTCTATCCTGTTCTTGGAATCACTGACATTTTTTGTCAGTGTTTTGTACCTGTATTGAAATTAGGTATTCTTGTAGTATTATTTCTTCCCTCCCACCATTTGGGTAAAGATCAATGGAGAAAAAAACAGAAAGAATTTTATCATTAATTTAGGCTGCAGACCATCTGTAAATGGAAGGAAATAGAGGAGGTCCAAGAACAGATCACAAACCTGGTAAAGAAGCGTGAAAAGTGATGGGAGATTTGAATGATCCAGACATCTAGATGTCTACTAGGATTTTCTCCCCCTTTTCTTCTCTCCTTTCCCTCCTTCTCCCTCCTCTCTTTCTTCCTTTCTTTCTTTTTCTGTCTGTCCCTCTCTCCTCCCCCTTCTCTCCCTCCTCTCTTTGTCTCTGTTTTTCTCTGTCTCTATCTGTCTATTCTTTCTGACTCTATCTCTCTCTATTTATCGCTCTCTGTCTCTATCTCTATCTGTCCCTCTCTGTCTCTTCTCTGTCTCTGTCTCTCTGTGTTTCTCTCTCTCTCTCTCTGTGTGTGTGTGTGTGTGTGTGTGTGTGTGCATGTGTGTGTGTGTGTTTTCGCCTCTCTCTCTTTCTTCATTTTTCAAAAGGTAGAGGAATCCACAAAAAGAAATTTCATTTTAGACATACTTCTCACTAGCAGAGAAGAATTGATTGTTAGGGTAGAAATGATGAGAACCTAGGGTAAAGTGATCATTCTATCCCCCATCCCCCGAAAGTCTGCATTAGAGAAAGAGAAAAATCTGGGCAGAGTCTGACATGGCGCCTCGACTTTGGCAGAGTAGATTTCAAAGAGTCCAGAGAAAAGAGAGGAAGGCTCCCATATACTAAAATTCTATGGGGGTGGATTAGCCCAGAAAGATGGAAAACTGAAGGATAAAGTTCTGAATGCTTTTTTAAAAGGAGAAGGTTCTGATGTAAATGATAAAGGGGACTGGTGTGGATGCACAGAAAATTTACCAATTAATTTAGATATTTAAAAGATGTGTATGGATGATATGAGGAGCAGTAGGTAACAAAGGAGAGATACAAAAATATGGTACATTCCTTTAAGCATAACATCAGGAGTGTGAAAGCTCAGAATGACCTGTGGTTGACAAGAGAAGATAAGGACAACAAAAAAAGAGGCTTTTTAAAAAGCTAGATTGTGGGGAAGAGGAGGATTCAAGAAATGATTGTACCACACTGTTCAGTCTAGATGAGACAATAAATCAGTTATTAAACATTTATTAAGTCCCTACTATGTGCCATTCATTGTGTTAATCACTGATGATAAAAAGAGGGAAAGATAATGTTTTAGGGTTAATAATAGGCTTGCCACAAATAAATGAAAAATGCTAATTAAGTACTTACTATATTCTGTGTAACACATGCTCCAGGGCTACTTTCCAATACCATCTTGCTAGGTTAGATTTCCAGATTATTCTTACCTTAGAGCTCTAGAGATAATGTTTGAAGATTGGGAGGGTATGGTTTCTGAATACTATTATCCAGGAGCCCCCATAAGTGTGTTCCTTACTGATTATCAGCCAGACAGAATTGTCTTTTAGAAAGTGGCATTCATTAATGTTGTAAGTTAAAAGCAGTTGGTACAAAAACATATCCCCCAAATTTCAAGCTTTGAGAGTACATATGACAAAGGAGTAACTCATAGCTACTAATTAAATGGAAGTCCTTTTTTTCCCTTCTTGGAATACTTGTGGAGTTTCTCTGCTGCTACCTGAGGGCTGGACCAACTGTGGAGTCTTGAAACTGGATTTCTCTCCATTGTGAAGAACTCAGGCTCCCTGAAGTTACCTTTCCTTGCTGTATCTAGGCTGACTTCTCTCAGTCCTAGTTGTAAGCAGTGTTTGTTCCTGGTCCACCATTTGACATGATATGGTCAATGGGGTAGGGGAGAATGGTACAGGTACAAGGGTCTAGCTCCTCAAAGAGCTAACTCTCAAACTAATTGTGGAAACGCTCCTTTTGTAATCCTCTGCCATGTTCTACATAGGTCCAGAGTTTGTCTAATTCTTTCAACTACTCCCAATAATATCTACCGTTTACAAAATACTTTAAAATTTGCAAAGTATATTACAAATGTTATCTCATTTTATTCTCATAATAACCCTGGAAAGTAGGTGTTACTATCATCCCCATTTTACTGATAAGGAAACCAAGACTGGGAGGTCACATAGCTAGTAAATGTCAAAAGGGAGGATATGAATTCAGATCTTCCTGGTTCCAGGTCCAGTATTCTGTCTATTATATTGATGTCTTTTTTATCATCTGGCTTTGTCCAATGACTTGAAATATTCTTCCTTCTTCCAACAGGCTCAGGATTAAATCAAAAGAGGTGTCTAAGAATGGTTTGCCTTATTTCACACCTTTGATTGCTTGGTTCCATAATTCAATCAAAAGGATATTCTCACTTAAAAAGATATTACAGGGGGCAGCTAGGTGGCACAGTGGATAAAGCACCGGCCCTGGAGTCAGGAGTACCTGGGTTCAAATCCGGTCTCAGACACTTAATAATTACCTAGCCATGTGGCCTTGGGCAAGCCACTTAACCCCATTTCCTTGCAAAAAAAAAAACCTAAAAAAAATATATTACAGCTATAGCCTATTGTTAGTAATATTAATTGAATTTATATATGGGACATCCCTCTTACTGAAACTGGGATACAAATTTTACACAACCAAGACAGTATCTGCCCTCAAGAAGCTTACATTCTAACAGGGAAAGAAACATATAGGGCAGTCATGGAAGGGAATTATGATCTAGATAGGAAATCACAAAACTGGTGAACAGAACAAAAAGGCAGTTGAGGTAGTCAGGGTGTTACTTCGTTTGCAGTTCCCAGAGTAAGGGGGAAGGCAAGAGGAAAGGGGTTGGGGGGGAGGGTACATACACAGGTAGTAAATGGCTGAACAGAGAGGAGATTGCGTGGTCCCAGGGAATGTTTCACTAAACGTCTCAGCTTGGCCAACCTACGACTACAGAGGGGAGTCAGAGCTGCTCAATTCTAATTTAGCTCCACCAAGAAGAATGACCTTTGAACAGGAAAAGACAGAGCAAACATGACTAATAGGGAGTTGATGCCTGAGATAAGTAAAGATCTAGTAAGAAAGCTGTCTTTGATGAATTCAAGTCATCTGGCCTGGTTGAGCTACATCCTGGAATCCTCGAAAAACTGTCAGAGGTGATAGCTGAGCCACTGTCAGAGACCTTGAAAGATTGTGGAGAACAGAAGGGCTGAATCACAGACCTGAAGAAGGGTGATGTTGTCCAGACCTTCAGAAAAAAGAAGAGAACTCAGTCTGTAAACCATAGGTCAGTGAGCTTAATGTTGGTTCCTGGGAAAGTTCTGGGAGGCAATATTAAAGAGAGGTCTAACAAGCAAGTAGAAATGGAAATGGTGATCCCAAAGAACAGCCTGACTTTATCAAGAGCAGGTCTTGTCAAATGCACAGCATTTCATTTTTTGATAGATTTAATAGACTGGGAGATCAGGGGAAGGGGACTGAATATAATTTATTTAAATTTAGAGAAGCATTTGACAAAACATCTGATGCTATTCTTGTGAGAAGATCATGGGTGAACAGTAAGACAATTAGGTCAATTCAAACCTGGTCAAATGACTGGAAGTCAGTAATTAATGGTTCCCTGTCAAACTGGAAAAAGATTTCCATGGAATACCCTGGGGATATGTGCTTTGCCTTGTCCTGTTCAACAGAGAAGTAGTGAGTTCCCCTCTCTGGAGACCTCCAAGCATAGACTAGATGACCCACTTAATGGAGATAATGTAGAGGGATTTCCTGCTCATGTATATGGTAGAATAGATGTCAAACTAATATAGAAATATGTTAAATACAATTCCACATGTACAACCTATGTAAGATTGTTCACTGTCATGGCAGGGGGTGATGGAGGGTATTAGAAAAATGTGGGATCAAAGCCTTCAAAAGGATGAATGTAGAAAATGCCTTCGCATGTGATTGGAAAAATAAATAAATAAACAGGATAAACATTTAAAAAAAGAAAAGAAAGAATAGCTGCTAAAGAGTTCCCTTCCAGCCTAGAGACCCTGTGGCAGTAGATTCAAGATACCTTGAATTTCTTGTCATTGGTGTCCTCAAGTAATGGTCATGGAGGGAATTCCTACTCTGATCTCTAGTTGGGGGTGAGGGGCATCCTATGCTGAGTCTGGTGTTTAATGGTACTTCAGTAACTTTCATTCTGCCCTGCTTCTCCCCCTCCCCACCCCTTTGGGAGTCCCAGTCAAAGATCAAGAGCCGACAGCATGACCACTTCCCTGGTCCCCACCCCTACACCCACAGGAAACCAACTTTGTCTTTTTAAGCAACTAATTTGTACTTATTTAACCCCAAGTTCCCCCATCAGACACTTAAGGGGATGCCAGAAAAAGACATGAAAGGGATAACTGGAATGCTTGTTCTCCATTTCCAGGATTTTACCTTGCCCAGAAGGCCTGCCATTTAGTGCCAACCAATTCAATGGAACTCTCATTACAGGACTGTTACAGTCCTAGGAATGTCCAGGCTTTGACTCTGTCTTCATCACAGGCATTACTAGGCTCAGAAGGCTGCTCATGGAACCAGCATACCTGGTCAGATGCAATGAGTGTTTGGCTAAGGCTGCGCTGCATATTCCTTATTATTGGGGTTAGGGCAGGAAGGGCCAGTCTTCCATGCCTCAGTGTCTCCTTTGTGACCTCTGTATTTCCTCTCCTTCTCTATCTGGGATGCTGTCTCATCACTTTCCTAGATCCCTTCAGGTGGTCTCTTCTCACCTTGCGGTGTCTCCTCTGTTGCCATGGTTCCCTTTTGTCCCCCTCTTTACTTTTTCCTTATCCCCTCAATCCCTTCTTTGTCCTACTCTTCATCATTTCCTGCCCCCTCTGGGTTTCTTCCAGGGCCCTCTAGGTCTCCTTTTCCCTCTGTGTCCCCTTTCACATCCTTTTTTCCCCTCCACGCCCCTGTACCCCTTCCTTCCCCTTCAGGTCCCTGCTTTGTCCCCCAGTCTCCTGTAGGTCTTCCCTGCACCCACAGGCTCTTGAATATGGGCTGCCACAGCAGCTCCCATGAGTCACCCTGCCCCCACTGCTGCTGTAGCCCAGCGGCACTGCCTCAATAATTCATCTTAATGTCTCTATTAAACAGGGTTATGACCAGGACGAGACAAGGAACAAGGTCTTTTGAGTGTGGAAATATGGCTCCCCAGGCCAGGACCTCAGGGATCCTGCCTGCCTAGAAAAGGGAGGGCAGGCCCAGCTGCAAGGGCCATTAGTCTTTTCCTCTTTGGGGGTCCAGCTGGGCCCCCTTACTAGGTCCCCAAAGAGATCCAAGTCACAGTAAACCCAGTGACTCCTTCTAACATCACTCTTCCTGCTCCCTTCTGCCCACATCACCGGATCCATCATGAACAACTGAGGTCAGGGGTATAGGAATAATGTGCTTGGATAGAAGCCACTAAACTGGGATAACCTTTGGGCAACTATAAAAAGGAGCCCCAACCCCAGTCCAATACAATTAAATCCAGTAGAGAGGACAGAACTCTAAGCTTAGAGTCCAGACAGGGTCAGAGGTAGGATTTGTATCAGTCAATTGAAGTGTTACCCATCTGTTAGGTGGGCACTGTTGCTCTCATTCAGTGGGACCCTGCATCTATCAATATCTTTCTCTTTCACAAAAGGGCCCTCCATTCTTCTGGAAGCTCTTGAGCCAAAAAGACATTGGACAGAGGACAAATTATCTCTAGCCTGACCAAAAAAAGCAGAGTGGTTCATAGCTGACAGGGAAACTTTGCTCCCCTGTTGGGTCTCAGCTTCTCCCAAATCCAAATCTCTAAGCTCTTCTTCCTTCCACCTTCCTTCAGGGAAGACTTTACTTTCATTCCTGGCAGAAAAGAAGCAGGAGTTTAGGGGCCATAAGTCACTCTACTCTTCCCAAGGAGAAGATTGGTACTGGGATAAAATTATATCTATCTGCTCTCTTAAATATTATTAGTCTAGGGGATGTCATCAGGTTCAAGCTAACAACCGATAACTGCTTCATTAGTGAGGGGAAAGGAGGTCCCCAAGTTCTATATTCAAGGTTTGATTCCTTTTCTACCATACATCAGTTCTACCATAAACACACATAACACTTAGCCAAGTAAGCCCATTTATCCAAATTGAAGCAAAACAGAAATCAGAGATGGTATAATCCAGAGTAAAGGTGTTCTCTCAGGGGCAAAGTCACTGAGCTCAACCAAGAGAGAAAGATCAGGATTTCACCCAAGAGAATTTCCCCTACAGACTTCAGAGGAGCAATTTGGAAAGAGAGACATGATGGAGAATGTTGACTTCTCTCCAGGCTGTATTAGCCCTTCTTGCCCTCTGGTTAGCAGAGATGGGGCTTCCTTCCTCAGAGATAGAGTACCTGTGAAGACTTTTACCAGGGGCCAGGAATATAAACACAGAAAAACAAGTTGGTTACTGCTCTCAAGATGAAATATAGAAGGAGAAGTAGACAGTGAAGGAGACTGGATTGGAGGGACCTGTGTGGTAAGTGGGATGGCAATCAAAAAGTAAAGAGAGCGGGGCTGACAGGCCTTTTCCTGCCATGGCAGTTCCTTTTATCTCACAGTAAAGAGAAAATAAAGGACAAGGTTTGGGGAAACATCCATACATTCTTCAAGCTATCAGAGGAAATAAGGAATTTTCTAAGGAAAAAAAGAGGAAAGGCTAGCTGGATGACCCTGGGCAAATCACTTCATCCTGGTTGTCTCCCCCCCCCCCCAAATAAAACCAGAAAACAAAAGAAAAATGAGGAAGGCATTTGATGGGAGAGCAAAGAAGAAAAAATTCCAAGAGGCAGAAGAGAATCCAGGGCTGGATTAGCAGATTAGAAGATGAGACTGAAATACAGGAGAAAGTAATGACAAAAGGACCTGAATCACTGGAACTAAATTACATTTTAGAAGCTCACCCAGAGAGAGTGAAGCAAGATCCAGAGGAAGAGCTAGCTGCTTTTCCATCAAGGGATGAGGAGAAGACTTATTGATATGGTAGGGGAGGGAGGGAGAACATTCAGACAAATTGAAGAGATGATCTGCTGTCATCTGGGATACATCCGTAACATGCAATGGTGGTGTTGTCAGACCTTAAGACCACTCTCTACTTTTGATGATTCATGTGGGAATGAGTAACAGTGCCCCAAAGTTCCAGAGAAAATCTCTTACTCAAAGTTGAGCACTGGTTCATGTCTAGAGCCTCCCCTAGAAGAGAGGGGAAGGGTCCTTCCTAGGATGAAAGGAGGGCTTTGAAGAATTTATGGAAGAACTGATGGGATCAGGAATATCAATGACATTTTTTGTCATTACTGACAATTGAAAGCAGAAACTTCCAGAAGAGAGAAGAAATTGGAGTGGAAAGTAAACATCTGGTCAAGAAAATGGTGCCTAAGAAAGAGATTTGGATTAATGGATCATGGCTTAAAACATGGCAATGAGGGTCACTTGTGCATGCCTAATGAGGCATTAGCAAGAATTTGTAGGATTACATTTTAAAGAAGGAATCTCAGCATTTGGCTCAATCAGAAGTTGAGGAAATGGAAAACAAAGACTATAAGCAGCTGCCTTCTTGGGCAAGGTGATGCTGGTGTCACCAGAAATAGAAGATGTTGGTTTTGTCAAGATGACAGTGAAGGCTGATCATGCAGAAGGAACTGCTGGGGATATAGCTGTAAATAATAACAAATGATAATAATAATGCAATAAATTAGAAGCTAAAAGCTTTGCCCTTGTGTTCAGAGGATCATCACAAGTATAGCATGGGGAGGAGTGGTTAGAGTACAGTTTGTCCAAAAACAATCTGGGAGTTTTAGTGGACTGCAAACTTAATAAGAATCAATATGGAGATGAATTTTTTAAAAGCCGATGTGAGGGGTGGCTAGGTGGTGCAGTGGACAGAGCATGGGCCCTGGAGTCAGGAGTACCTGAGTTCAAATCTGACCACAGACACTTAATAATTACCTAGCTGTGTGACCTTGGCCACTTAACCGCATTGCCTTGCAAAAACTAACAAAAAAAATCCAACATGAACATGATTCTGCATGAAAGGAGATAGAGCTTTCAGGATGAGGGAAATGAGAGTCTCTAAGACCTCTGTCCTGGTCAGACCACATCAAGATGGCAGTGGTCAATTCTGGACACTACAGGTTAAGTATATTCACTGATGGGCTAGAGAAAGTCCAGAGAAGAGAGTTAGCGTGGTGAAGGTCTTGCTACCCGGAAGTTGGATGAACTGACTCTGCAATGGTGAGTTCTCACACCTCATAGATCTTCAACCAAAGACTGGATCATGATTTTTTGGTGATGTTAACAGGGAGTTTCTGCCTCAGGTATGAGTCAGATTCAATGGATAGATGAGATCTGAGGTTCCCTTCTGCTGTGAGTTCTGTGACTCTGAATCTTGCAAATCTAATCAAAAGGGCTTTAACTTGCAAGAGGGAGAAGGGAGAGAGAAAACTACCTCCAACCCTGCAGAAAACTAGGGACCAAAGAAAGGATGTCTCCAGGAAGAAAAATGGCAGCAGTAGGAGCAGGAGGAATTCTGAGAAAGCTAGAGGAGGAAAAAAACACCAAAATCTAATGAGGGAGCAAGGAAGAAAACTCATGGCCTCTATTATGGGAACATGCATGTTTAAAGAATGGGAGACAAGCAAAAGGAACCTAAGATACTAAAAAGGAGGGGATCTGACTTCAGAGAGGTCATGAAGAGCATGCAGGGAAAATTGTCCAAGAGTTACTGGGGAGGTGAGGACAGAAAACATTTTGGTGAAGATCAACAGAGAGAGGAAACAGAAATAATTGTGTTCGCATAGAATTAAATGGCAGACCAGCTATTCTTCCACTTCATTCTGTAAACTACAAATCTATATTTTCTTGTACATAGTTAATGGCTCCTTCATTAGACTGTGAGCCTCCTGAGGCAGGGACCAAGGCTGTCTTGTTTGGCCGCTTTGCCTTTCTTCACACCCCAGCGCTTAAGACAAACCAAATCAATTGCTGCTGTTGAACTAGACAGAAGGAAAACGAGATGAATAGCTCAAGAGACAGATCACAAATTTTGCAGAAAAGCACAATATAGTTGAAGGACACCCATTCTATGGTCCTCAGCCAGAGTTCTCTCAGGGAGTGGGGCACTTAGATGACACAGTGGATAGAGCACCAGCCCTGGGATCAGGAGGATCTGAGTTCAAATCCAGCCTCAGATGCATAATACTTACCTAGCTGTGTGACCTTAGGCAAGTCACTTAACCCCATATTGCCTTGCCTAAAACAGAGCAGATAAAGTCTTGTCTTGCCTTAATGACAGTTTCATGTTTCAAATGTAGAGGAACCAACAAAGTATTTTTTCTTACCAAGAGGAGGAAGAATGAGCTGCTGGAGGGAAAATGATGACAACTTTGGAGGGAGGAAAAACCATTACCTATTTCAAAGAGTTCAGAAGAAGCATAAGTAGAATCCTCTGAACAAAAGTTCTGGAGTTAGACCAGGAAAGATGGAAAACTCTTAAGAATTAAATCCCAAATTGTTGAAAACTACTGCTGCATGTAGCTGGAAAAAATTAATAAATAAAATAATTGGGGGGGGGTGTCAAGGCAATGGAGTTAAGTGACTTGCCCAAGGTCACACATTAAGTAATTATTTTAAGTGTCTGATTTGGATTTGAACTTAAGCCCTCCTGACTCCAGGGTCAATGCTCTATCCACTTTGCCACCTAGCTGCCCCATAAAATAGGTTTTTTTAAAAAATGAATTAAATCCTAAGGACATATAGGGAAACAATTCCAGTGAAAATGAAAAATGAAAATTGTTTAAAGAAACTGATATGGATCTGTAGGGAGCTCACCAGTCAACCTGGATTTAAAAAAAATATTATAAGGAAGATTTGATAAAAGAATATAACAATCAATGAACATTTATTGAACATCTATCGTATGTTAGGCATAATGGGAGATGCTTGGGGGGGGTGCAAAGATGAAACAATTCCTACCCTCAAAGAGCTATATTCTATAGAAGGAGACGATAGGTACACATGCCAAGTGAATACACCATAGGTACCAGACAATTTGGAAGTAAGGTTCTAAATATTGGGAGGGCTTGGGAAAGAATTCATATAAGCGATGAGCTGAACTCAGAAGGAGATGTGGTATTCTAAGAGGAAGGAGAGCAATCCAAACATGGGGGAGAGAGATACGAGAATGGGAGGTGGAAGGTTGTAGGTAAAAAGCAGCAAAGAAATCCAATTTGACTGGCCTGAAGAGCATAAGAAAGGAAGGAATGTATAAATAAAACTAGAAAGTTTTGAACTGGACATCCCATAGTAATTTCAAACTCAAAATGTCCAAGACTAAACTCATTATGCCCCTCCCCCATTCCCTTTTCTTTCTATCAAGCACATCACCATCCCTCAAATCCTTTCAAGCTCCCAATGTTGGCATCACTCCTCGCCTTCTCACTACCTCTGGAACCAGGTGAAAATGTTTTAAAACAGGAATTTGCATTTCACTCTATAGGTAAGAGAAAATGACTGAAGTTTACTGATCCATAATGAAGTGATCCAACCTGCAATTTAGAAATGGTACTTTGGCAGAGAGACCCACCATCCGGGCAAGTACAGTAGTTCAAGTATAGGGTAGTGAGGGCCTGTATCAGGCTGGTGGTGCCTGAAGACTTTGTCCTTGAAGACAAGGGAGCTTTTTTTTTTTACAAGAGCTGTTGTAAATATAACATTGACCTGATTTGAAAATATTATTGGATTGGGGGGGGGGAATGTGAGAGATAATGAGAAGTCAAGGAGTGATATTTAGGTGGGAAACTTGAAAGAATTTGAGGGTTGGTGATGCTCTTGTAGAAACAGAAAAGTTAGGAAGAAAGAAAAAGGAATGGGATTTAGTTTTGTGCATGTTGAATTTGAGATTACTATGGGATGTCCAATTCAAAATAAATAACAGTCATCTGAAAATGGGAGGCTAGAACTCAGGAGGGAGATAAAGACCTGACGTTGGATTTGTAGATTAGAGAATCATCAGCATAGGAATGATCATTGAGCTCAAGTGAGCTAGTGAAGATAACAAAAGGAGATTGGAAGGATCAAAGAGGGAGAGGACAGAACTCTCACAGTTAATGGCCACAACCTGGAGACTGAACTGGAAAAGGAAAATGAGAAGGAGCAGTCACATTGATAGGAGGAGAACTAGGATACAGCAGTGTCATGGCAACCGGAGAGGATGGAAGTAACCACATGACATGGTCCTGTAAGCATTGTTAGGAATGCTGAAGCTCAAAGGGTGCAGAGGCTGGTGGGGGAAGGACAAATGAAAGAGATTTTTGTGTGTGTTTCATTTTTAGCAATATTAGGCAAAAGACCAGGAAGAAGAGGGAACAGCAGCATTCCCCAAATTACTAGACCTATTTCCAGCTTAGTCCCTGCAGCCATCATTGAGAGGAGAAGCAGTGAGGCATCTGAAGGGAGAGAAGGGAGGCACCATGAGCCAGACAAGTCAAACCACCATGACCTTGACTACCACCTCTTCCCAGGCAACCTAGAGAGGTGGTGAGAGGAGGAAGAGAAACGGTGGTGGAAGGGATGATTTGGGGAGGGGAGAGTCGGTTGGAATGGCTTCTGCAGGGAGTGAAATGAGGAACCAGTTAGGGAAGAACACAAAGATACCTTTGCTTCAGTTAAAATTGATCACATAAACTGATCATGGACCAAGTCAGCACAGTTGGGTGGCTTCCTGTGTAAGTTTTGTTCATATGCTTAAAGGGCAATCAAGTTGTGCCTCCCCTTTGATCCAGCAATACCACTATTAGGTCTGTATCCCAAAGATCACAAAAAAAGAAAAGAGACCCACAGGTACAAAAATAATTATGGTGGCTCTTTTTGTGGTGGTCAAGAATTGGAAATTGAAGGAATGCTCATCAATTGGGGAATGGCTGAACAAGTTATGGTAGATGAATGTAACGGAATACTATCATGTTATAAGAAATGATGAGCAGGTGGATTCCAGAAAACCTGGAAAAACTTACACAAATGGATGCAGTGAAGTGAGTAGAAGCAGGAGAACATAGTCCACAGTAACAGTAACATGATGATCCAAGACAGTTCGAATGGACTCACAATGGAAAATACTATTCTTCTTCAAAGAAGAAATTGAGGGGCAGCTAGGTGGCGCAGTGGATAGAGCATGGGCCCTGGAGTCAGGAGTACCTGAGTTCAAATTTGAACTCAGACACCTAATAATTACCTAGCTGTGTGGCCTTGGGCAAGCCACTTAACCCCATTGCCTTGCAAAAAACCTAAAAAAACAAAACAAAAAATAAACAAAGAAAGAATTGAGTCTGAATGCAGATTGAAGAATATGGTTTTACTTAATTTTTTGAGATTCTTTTCTATTTTTCTGATTCTTCTTTCACAACATGACTAGTATGAAAATGTTTTACATTATTGTGCATCAACCCTTAGAGAAGAGGTAGTAAGGGAGGGAAGGAGAAAGAAATCTGAAATGCATGATTTTTTAAATGAATGTTTTAAAATGGTCTTTTCATGTAATTGGAAATTTTCTATTTAAAATTAAATTATAATTTTTTAAAAGGACACTTGAGCAAAAGAGATAGAGATGGGAGTAATCTGGGGCTGGGATTTGGCAAAAGTAGATGACAAGGAGAGTGGGCATCAGAGAAGCAGTGGTGTCAATGTATGAGGAGCCAGCCCTACTTGAACTGGCTCAGCAGCTGAGCCATTGAATCTCATAGGACACTGGTCCAGTTGAACCTACATGGGAATGCCATAGCCAAAAGAGAATATGGGGCCTCCCCCAAAAGAGAAGAAGACCCCTGTGGCAAGGAATTTTGTCTCTCTTCCAGGTATGCTTCAAGTTTGAGGTTTCTTCCCATAGGAGAGAGTGTACCCCCTGGTTTGGGGAAGGAAGTGTATATTTCATAACTAATTTCCTTACCAAACCTTCTCAGGAAATATCCCTTCATAAAAGTTAATTGATGTTAACTGGAAAATCCATATGGGGGAGCACATCAGATAGGGACTTGTCAGTGATAGGACTGTACTTAAAAATTGAAACCCTTCAGGTTTACTCCTAGTACTCAGAGAGAGGAAATAATGAACTGTCCTCTAGAAGCTATCCTGTCAGTGTTAATTGGATTGGAAGAATGAGCCCAGGAGAGGTAGTGCCTTAATGACTGGGATGGAAGCATAATTCCCAAGCTTAGGAAATGTTGATGACACCAAAAGGTTGGAGTGGAACTAAGAGTGGAAACACACTGGAGGGCAGGATTATGATCCCCAAACATCCCAACAAGCTAGAGGGCTGGGCTGAATCATGAGACATAGGACCTATGGAGTCTTATACAAATTGTTTTTTATCAACTTCACACATAAATGGGAAAGGTGGCGCTAAAGAGCAACGCACCAGTCAAAGATCTGAGGGTGATAGAGGGCAGCAGTAGTGAGATATGACATTGAAGGACCAAGTCATCTTGAGCTGCAATCAGATGGCTAGAGATTGGGGGGGGGGGCATGGTCCCTCTGTATTCTGTCCAATGAGACCCATCTGAAGCAAAGAAATTCAATTATGGTCACCTCAGTTTAGGAAGGACATTGCTAAGGAGCAGAAACCCAGAAGAGGGAGAGGGCAGTAGTTAGACCAGGTCAAGGAAGGGCCTCAAGTTAACCCAAGCAAAGATTAATTGAAGGAACTGAGAAGGTTTACGCTGAAGCTGAGAAGACTTAGGGGTACAAGTGTCCCTAAGGTGACCTTCAGGCAACAAGGAACTGTCTATCAACTGGGAAGGCCTGGGGTCTCAAGCCCTTTGTCCATAGCTTATCTTGACCCTCAGTAAGTTAATAAACATTTATTAAACTCCCATTTTGTATGCCACAGTGTCTTCAGTCCTTAGCATTAAAGATACAAAGAAAGGCAAAAGACAGTCCCTGCCCTCAAGGAGCTCCAGGTTTGGGGGGGGGGGGCATTTTTAATTGAAAAGAAAACTAACATTTTGGAGGAAGAAGTAAAAGGATGAGGATGCAAGATGGAGAAGTCCAGAGAAGGGCCTGGGTCTTCCTTTATTAAATGGAGGTTCTGAGAGGAGATTTCCATCCTCCATTTAGAGAGGAAGGGTCCAGGGCTAAAGTGATGTTGCCTCTCATTTAGGGCCCCATAAAGTCTGCCATTTCTGCTCCCTACCCATTCAGACTCTGGGCTTGGGTGAATATTGTTCCCTTTTCCTCCACCCCCCACCCCCATCCTTAAGCCTATCAGTTCTTTCCAGAGGTGGTTTGAATATTTGAGTCTAGAGACGTGGAGCCCCAAGAATCATTCGTACACACATCCAAGCTCTTCCTCTAGTTCCTCCTGGGTAGTTGAGTGGTCACAGTGGATAGAGCGCAGGTCAAGGCCTGGAAACCTGAGTTCAAATCTGGTTCTGGGACATTACTAGTTGGGTGACCCTGGGCAAGTGACTTAACCTTGTTTGCTTCAGTTTCCTTGTTTGGATAATAAGCTGCAGAAGAAAATGGCAAACCACTCCAGTAGCTTTGCTTTAAAAAAAAATAAACCCAAATGGGGTCACAAAGACTCTGATAGCCCTAAAAAGACAACAAGCTAGGTCAATTGCCTCATTTATAGGTGTATAGTATAGGTCAAGTCACTTAATCTCATTGCCTTAAATAAATAAAATTGAAACTATAGGTGTATAGATGGGTTCCTAGGCTGCTTCTCTGATGCTCCGTGCAGCCGCTAGCCTAGGGACACAGGAGAAGGTCAGGATTTCTCTTCCCTAGTCAGAGAAATTTAGGGAAAGTGTTGGGAAGAAAGGAAAGGTCCCAGCTTTCTCTCCAAGTGGATGCTCAACATCTTTTCTTTTGGGAGCCTGACCCTGGGAGGAATGGGAAGAGGCTCGCCAAGGGAGGTGGGAAATGGGAGAGGAAGGGAGGTAAAAGGAGAGGGAGAAGGAGAAGAGAAAGGCCAGAGGGATGGAACAGTAAAGGGTGACCTGGCATGGGGATGCAGGTTGGTCACTCCTCTTCAGCTGCAGGGGCAAGATTATTGGACGGAAGGGGAAAGGACAGGGACATGGGCGTGGGGGTGGGGAGAGGGCGAAAGATCCAGGGCCAGGAGGGGGTAGTGGAGGCAAGGGTGTGGTGATGGGGGCAAGGGCAACAAGACTCGGGTGGGGCAGGGGTCTGGGGAGAGTGATGGGGTCGGGACCCACGGGGGAAGGGCAGCAGGGGAATGGAGAAGAAAGGGGTCCAGGGGCCACAGGGGAGCCAAGATTCCCCCCTGACAGAGATGGAGGGGGCAGTGAGCCTGCTGGATGCACTGTCCGAGGACACCCCAAACCGGGAAGGGGCTGGCATGCCCACAGCGTAGGTGGTTGAGGGAGGGAGAAAGGGAGGGAGGGAGGGTTCAGGGACATCGGGGAACGAGAAATCCCAGGGAGGAAGCGGCCCCATTAATAAACCCGGAGGCGCAGCGGCGCGGGGGAAATTAATGAGCGCTCGGAAATCGCTGAGCCCTGAACCCGTTTTTTAAATCTGTCCTTAACAAGAAAAATAAAGAAAAGAGACTCGGCCAATTAGGAGGTAATGGAGACATTGCAGTAGCTGCAGTGACAAAAAGCAGGTGAGGGAGCCGGCTGAGAAAGGGGGCCCCCTCCCCTCCCTATCCCCCCCACATTGCCTCCCCCCAAGCTTGGGCTAGGCTGCGCTGCTTCTCAGCTATCATTCGGACAGGGAGGGGTCTGCAGCTCCCGGACCCTCCAGGGACCTCCAGGTTAATTTAATGCAAACAGCATTTATTAAGCTCCTATTGTATGCCTGTCACCCCTAACCCAGAGGCGTGCGCTTTCTCCCGGAAGATGGAAACATCAGGCCCACAGAGAAATAGATACAGACTAGAAAAGTGAAAGGGGGGAACCAGGGATAGGGAGGGGGCGGCAGGGGCTGGGGCTCTATCATCCCTTCACTGCACCTGAGCTTGAAGGGAGCTCCTTTCGAGGCTTCTGAAGCCCCACCTGGTCCCCCATTCCCCCATTCCCACCGCATTCGGCGTCCAGCATCCTCTACCTGGGAGAATGTGGCAGGAGGCCAATGACCATCAGGACTCCAGGAAAGGACTCAGGTGTCCCAGAATACCTGGGTTCAAATTCCCACTCTCCGTCTGGGCAAATCCCTTCTCTCTCAGCCTCGGTGTCCTCAGCTGAAGGACTTCCAATTCTGGATCTCTGATCCTAAGAAAAGCTCCCCAACCTCCTCGGATAGCCCTTCCAGCCTTCCTCATTCCTCCTGCTTGACCGCTGGTTGTTGTGGTTCAATCTTGACCCCATGTGAAGTTATCTTGGCAAAGATACTGGAGCGGTTTGCCATTTTCTTTTCCAGCTCATTTGACAGATGAGGAAACTGAGGCAAACAGTATGAAGTGATTTGCCCAGGCTCACCCAGCTAATAAATATCTGAGAGGGGCGGCTAGGTGGTGTAGTGGATAAAGCACCGGCCGGCCCTGGAGTCAGGAGTACCTGGGTTCAAATCTGGTCTCAGACATTTAATAATTACCTAGCTGTGTGGCCTTGGGCAAGCCACTTAACCCTGTTTGCCTTGCAAAAAAAAAAAGTATCTGAGACCAGGTTTGAACTCCTGATTTCAGACCTAGTCTTCTATCCACTGCAACTGTTGCCCTCTGGGTAGAAGCAGAAGAAGACACAGGTGGTCACATCAGTCAGGTTCTATCAATGCCAAGTGATATAGTCCCCAGCTTATCTGCAATGTGATGACTGGATATGAACTGGACACTCCAAAGGGCCTCTGACCACGACAAGAGATGGTCAGACAGACAGACATTGTAGAAAAGAAGGGCAAGGCAATTAAAAAACCAAACTTGTTATTAATGGTCTCATGGCATCTTGGTGGGAGATCTCAACATTATTATCAATGACTTGGATTGAGGGCCTGCTCATCAAATTTGCAGCTGCCATCACATTGGGAAGGAAAGCTGCCCCATTGGATGCCCCACTGAGAATTCCAAAAACTTTTAACTGGAAGTCCTGGATATAGATCTGGTGTGGGCTCGCTTTGCATATTCTCTCCCCTATTATACTAGGAGCTCCAAGTGGCCAGGGATCATTGGGTTGTCTTTCCTTGGGCATTAGTGCCTGATGTCTAAATGCTCATTGACTTGAATTGACTGGAGCATTCGAATGAATCTAAGAAAATGAAATTTAATTGGGAGAAATGTAACTTGCATTTGGGCTCCCAAAATCAACTTCCCAAGGACAAGACAAGAGAGCATCAGCTAGCGATTTGTCTTGAAGAAATCTGGGAATTGTAGTGGACGGCAAGCTCAATATGGGCACCCCAGAAAGCTAAGGTTACCTGGGGTGCATTAAGGAGCCAAGCTTCCAGGAATATGGAAGTGTTCATTCCTCTGGTCTGCCTTTGTGAATGTTACCTACTTATCTGGAGTATTGTGTTCAATTCTGAACACCAAAGTGTAGGCAAAATATGGATTACTTGGAGAGAGAAGAGGGGGACTAGCATGAGCAAGAGCTGAGAAATCCTCTCCTAGGCAGCTGAGTGGCACAATGGACAAGCCCTGAAATGAAGAAGAGTCAAGTTCAAGTCCATCCTGAGACACAACTAGTTGTGTGATCTCAGGGAAGTAAGTCATTGTCTGCCTCTTTCCTCAACCGTATAATGGGGAATAATAGTTTCTCCCTCCCAGGGTTGTGAAGATGGAAAGTCACTTTAATTGTAAATCACTTAACTCAATAGACACTATCCAAATGACGACTATTGTTATTATTTTATTATTATCATTATCGTTATCAGCTGAGTCAGCCAGAGCTTGAGGTCCACTCAAACCCCTAAATCTTTCTCCGAACCTTCATGTTACATAGTCCCTAAAGTGAAGTTCCAGGATTGGGGGCTCATGGCTAGGTTGGGGGGGGGGTCTTCCCAGTAAGCCCAGCAGAACACGGCTCCATTCACACACTGTCTAGGCTGGATTCTCTCCCCAGGGTCGAGGAGTCTCAGACCACTGGGTTCAGGCTCTTCCTTCTCTACAGGCAGCAAGGAAGCTGCCACCTTGGTATGCATGAAAATCAAATTAGAAAGTACAGGGCCTGGTACTCAGTCGGTACTTATGAAAGACTCACTCCTTTCCTCACTCCTTCCTCTTTAATGCAATGACAAGCTAGACATTATCAGATGCCCACGTTCTGACATCACCATCAGTCAGTCACCTTTGAGCCTCAGTCAGGTGACAGAGCCAGCCTGGGAATCAGGAAGAGCTGAGTGTGAATCCTACCTGAGACACTTCTTAGCCTGGGGCCCTGGGAACCCCACTTACTTTCTCTCAGCATCAGTTTCCTCACCTGTTAAATGGTTATAAGGAGAACATCCACCTCCTGGGGTCGTCATGAAGACCCAGAGAGATAACATCTGTCTCCCGAGTCTGGAAGGGCTCAACATAAACTATCAGGATCCGTATCCTCATTTCTAAGGGACAGAGAACAAAGCCCCCACCCCTTACCTTCCAAAACACCCAGACAGGACAAGAGCAGAAGGTCAGTCACCATGGGGTTCCTCAAGCTTGTTGCCAGTTTCCAGCCCTAGCCCTGTTGCTGGCCTCTGGTCTGGCCTTTCAGACATTCAAAATGAATGGCATCCAGACATCTTCACCTCATCATCTTTCCCCAAAACTCTCCCCTTTTCCCAATGTATATCTTATTGTCCTCCCTGGCCCCTTACTCTCACTCTCCATATCCAATCTGTGGCCTGTACATCTCTTGGATACCCCCCCCAATCCCTCACTGCTTTAAGCTTGGTCCACTGTACCAGTTGCTGGGGGGCCTCCCTACCCCGTCTCACCCCACTTCAGCCCATCTCCCACCCAGCTGACCAGGAGCTTCTAAAACTCTGTCCCTTGCCATCCCCACACTCAACTAGACTCCAGTAGCTCCCTAACACTATCAGGACTGATGATAAATTCCCCTGCTTAGTCCTCCCAACTTCTCCAGCCTTCATATACCTGGCCCCCAACTGCCTCCACACACTCTCAAGATTCTGCATCTCCTGACTCATGCATGGGCCCTTCTCCCTCACCACCGGGACCCTCCCTCTGTTCCCTCCACCTTCTCCTGCCTCAAACCTGGCCGACCATAGCAGATGACAGGTTCCAAGGGTACAAGGGCTGGCTTTGTGCCTTCCTCCTTTGTGTCTACTCCTCTACCTGTGCCCAATTGGGGTTGCACTTCTCCCTCATTTCCAGGACCAGCTTCCTTCCACCCACTCCTTGCCTGCTCAGAAAGAGATGTAGCTCAGTTCCGCTTTGCTAAACCCTATTTGGCAATGTGTCTAAACACATGCAAACTTAATTAGTTCAGGAGGGGAGCCTGGGCGTTTGTGGTGATGGATAAAAGTAATGGGAAATGAGACAAGTCAGGGCTGGCAGGGAGTTCTCACTCACCGCGCCATCTCTGGCAGGCCGCTAATCAGAGGTGACGCGCCTCACGGCTGCAGCCAATCAGCAGCCACAGAATGACGGGCAGCTCGCTAACAGCCTCCTTCCTCCAGCTCAGCAATGGGAACAGAATTTCCCTCTCTGCCCCAAAGACAAGCACTCAAGGCTGATTGTCTCAGAACCAATACTTGGTGCCATTTCCTTCAATCAAAGCAGAAAGAACAAGTCCACCAGGCAGCAGCTTGGGAGTGACAGAGCTAGGGGGAATCTGCCTCGGGCCAGGCCCACCCCACAACAGCCCAGACCCTCATGGAGGTGGTCAGATTATCTAGACCAATCCCCCCCACCCCACCCCAAGGCCTGGATATGAGGATGTCTTGGGCCTTAGGCTAAGAGGTCAGTCACAATCTTGCCCCACCCAAGAGATCTGGGAATCAAAGGGATCCCCTAGGCATCCTGATAAGCTGAAGCAGAGACTGGTCAGACTGAGGACTGCCTCCTGGAGTCCCCGAGCTCCACCCCAGTTGGGGGCCTCTAGCTTCTGTCCCAAGACCTTCCACAAGGGGATATCTCTTACCACTGACAATCAGGGGAGCAGAACCCACCACTATGCCCTTCCACTCTGAACCATCTTTCTCAGAACTGCTGAAGGAGGGAGCATCCTTGCTCATAGAGGTCTAACCAGCTCCAGGAAGAACAAAAGGTAAAAAAACAAGAAATCATCCATGGCCCCCCTGGCTACCCCCCAGCCAAGGGATGTAATGAGAAGAGAGCAGGAGAGAATCTCTTGCCCCTCCACATGCCGTCCTACCTCATGGGGCTCATTCCCTCACTCCCCTGCCTCTCTCCTTGGTAGAGAATTCCTGAAACCCCCCTCCCACTTCCAAGTGAGGAAACTCTTGTGTAATAACCATAGAACAGAAGGCCACTTCCGTAAATCCCAGTCCACCCAAACTGGAGATCCCTTGTTTGCTGCCACATCCCCAGAACCTAGAGGCCCTTCATTCAACACCCAATCCCCCCCCACCCCCCACCAAAGGTGGGCTCAGGAGGGAGGATGCAGAAGTAGCAGCAGCACAAGAAGCTGGGGGAGGACTAGAGGGGTTGAAGTTTGGGTGTGCTTATCAGCAAGATGAACTATACACCCCTTAATGATTCTCCCTGTCCCCATGAGACAAGCCTGGTGCAGCTCGGGGGCAGGGCTCAGTTCTGATGGGGCCCCACCTGTCTGAGCCTTACTAATCAGGCAGACCCTGGGCCTCAGGCTAGGGTGGGGAGAGAACAGGAGAACACAGATCATACAAGCCCAGTGCCCAGGATGCTGGGGAGAATCTGAACGGCAATGTCAAGATGCAGCCTGCGCCATGCCACTAACAAGTTATGGATGTCAATTTAGCAGCACATGTGTCAAGCTTGCCTCGCTCATCTGTGTGATGAAAACCCCTCCACGAGCCGGTGTGGAACCGAGTGGAGACTCAGATGGGCGGTTACAGAAACGCCACCACATTGGATGCGCTGTCACGGAGCAGGGTGCGGATGTCCGCCTGGGCGGCTTTTATTTTGTTAGACGTTTAATTAAGAGGCTGCCTTCCCAGCAGCCAACCTGGCTCTAGCTGCTAAGAGGCAGAGGCTCCCCACCCCATCACTTCCACACACCTGTCCTCCCAGGCAGCCACATGGCTGGCACTGCCTCCAACCCCCCTTCCTTCGGCAGATCCATGATCTTCCAATGACCCCAGTTATCTCAGTGAGTCACACCAGCCCAACCCCACAACGGGCACTTCAAACACCTGAGGGCAGAAAGGAGGCCTCATCCTCATTCAGCAGCATCCTCTCTTCCACCCCAGGATCCCACCTGCCCTAAGAAGGGCCCCCACTCAGGAAGAGTGGCAAATACAGCAGTAGGCAAAGCCCCTAGGCTAGCTGGCCAGGAAAACCCTTCTGGGTCTCTTTCACAACATCTCTAATGTCTCCCCCTCCCTGTTTGACCCTCCAGGAGTCTCCCTGCCCCCTGTCTAGGCCCCCAGCCCTAAGGGTCTACATCCCTTTGCCCTCCCCCCATTACATCCTTCACCAAACCACTCTGAAGTCTGTTATCTCCAACCCCTTTTCTACATGATCCCTTCCCCTTAAATATGACCATTTATGGCTCAGACTATCAGTGTACATCTGGGGTGCAGGACGGGAGCTGGGTGAACTGGGGGGATGTTATACTTCCACCTCTTTCCCCTAAGGGAGAAAGTCAGTTGGCAGGGACTCCAACTTCTGAACACTAATATATAATAGAATTCTAGTTCTGGAGTCAGGGGCCCTGGATTCAAATTTCACCTCTGATGTTCAGTCCCTGAAGAATTCACTTGACCTACCAGAGGTTCAGTTTTCTTATCTGTAAAATGAGGAGGTTGACCTTGATGGCTCTGAGACTATGATCCTAGCACACAAGCACTGGGGGGGGGGGGGGGGATGGTTGGTGAGTGAAGCCCTTCCAGCTTGCCCTTCCCCAGGGGGAATGCTCTCCACCTTCAGCTACAAATAATATGGAGGGATCAATACTTTCAATCCTCAGCAAACAACCCCCCAGTCCTCCAGAACCCCTTTCAAACCCTAGGGCAAGCAGAAGCCTAAGAGCCAGTGAGGACAGGAAATATGCTGAGGACTCAGGAACAATTTCCCTCAAGACTACGGAGGGGGCCTAGAAAGATGTAAAAAATGGGGAGCACGCCTCCATGGTAACCCAGGTCACTGAGGACCTGCCTCCAGAGCCCAGCCTGCACAAACCCCACTGCCCACGGACTCACTTCTCATAGGCCTGGCATGGCAGCAAAGGAAGGAAGGGGGACCCCTCTTCTCTCAGTCCTCTGCCCTTAAACTCTTCAAAAATGTGGATTTCATATGCCTGGTCTGGGTCCCCTGAGGATCTGCCAGTAACAGAACTTGTTCCCAGGCTAGAAAGAGCAAGGCTGGAAGATCTGGACAGAATGGGCCCAGTTACAGCTGAGTCTGCTTACTCCTCCAGGGCTTGCTGGGGAGCCCCCCCCACCCCCAGGATCAGCCCATAATTGGGGCTAGATTGCCCTTATCATACTCACATCACTTTCAAGTCCCAGTCTCCACAAGTGACAAAGATTGACTTGACGCTCGGGTCGAGAAGACCTTCCTTCGCCATCCATTCATCAACCCTCTGGAAAGTACACAAGAAGAGAAAAGATTGGACTTTTTTTCTGATATGAACAAAGGAACCTGTAGCCAGAAGCAGATGAACAAACAGAGCAAGAGAAAATAAATGTCTTGGACACAATGGGTCAATGGAAGCAGGCAATTCCTGTAGGGGGACAGTGCCATTCCCTGGGGCTGTGGCTCGAGGGGCTGCCTTCTTCCCCCTCCTCATTGCCTCAGTGGCATACCACAGTAAGCCTGGGACCTGGGGCTAGAGCTAAACCAAACGGTGTCGAACAGGGACAGGGACCTCTGATTGAGAATTCATTAATTCTTCATCAAGGACTAAAGAGAGCAAGGGAAAAAAGAACCTCACAACCTATGTTTTGAAGGCAAAAGTAAGCTCAAATTCCCATTGCCTGGCAGGTGTCAGGAAGTCAATCCTAGAACTATTTATTGATCACCTACTATGTACCAGTTGTTAAGGATACAAAGGATACAAAGACCAAAACAAGGTAATCCCTAATGTTCCAACCCTACCATTCTACTAAGAACTTCCCTGAGCTCTCCAAGGTGCTGAGGTCTTGCCCTCTCCCATGTCAAACACCTAACCCAAGCCCTGAGCAGGATCATAGTCTGGTTGTCTGGAAATTGGCATCTAAGTATTCCAAAGATGGGTGCTAAGACCTTTCTGCCATGCCAGTGCAAACAGCATTTCAAACAGAGAACCAAAGGATCCAAATCTGTGATTGTAGAGTGAGACCAGATACAAAACTGAAGGAACCCTGGAGGTCAACACTGCAGACCACAGAATCCTAAGGTACCACAGGAACAGGTCAGGCTCCAAGTATAGACTGGACCACTCTTGGGAACAGCTGCTGGGGTTGAACTGGAGCAAAGCATAACTCATTTCAAGGCTCTCCAAGTTGGAAGAACCCTCAGAGATGAGTGGCTGGCAAATCCATTTTCCTGCTGACAAGACCTTCATTGGTTCCTCTACCTTTCCAAGGATAAATTATCATTAAGGCAAGTCAAGAAGTTATTAGCAGCCCTGCTTTAGGGAAAAGTTCCAGGAAATTCCTGGATAACCCAAGTCTCCCATCAGTACCATATCCTGATTCTATTCCATACTTCTGAGCAATTTTCCCAACTCCTCATCTATTTTCTTTTGGTACTGGTGATCAATGACAAAATCACTTCTATTTCTCCCTTCTATCACTTAAAACCATGCTTCTCCCTTCTCCCTTTGTTTCTTCAAATAAGCTTTTTTTTCTTTTTCTTTGCTGTATGGTTTTTACTTCAAACATTTTTTAGGAAAAGGGCCACATTTAGGAAAGAGCTGCATTGCTAAAATGGGACAGTATACACCACTTGCAAATACATGGTCTGGCAGCTACCCTTTCTACAAGACTTTGGAAAATGTGTCCAACATATGGGGCAAACACATCCACATTCAGATGGCATCTGTAAACAACATATTATTGCAGTCTTGTTCTAATCCATTCTGCTACCCTGACCTCTTTCATGGGTGAGTTCATCCCATTTATATTCAGTTATGATTACTATAACTGTTAATTGTGTATTCCCCTCTATCCTACTTGCTTCTACTTTTCCTTTTATTTCCCTTTTTAAGGAGTCTTTTTGCTTCTGACTACTGCCTCCATATTCTACCTTCCCTCCTACTTCCCTACTTCTCATATCCAACTCTGTATGAATGTGTATTTTCTTCCCTGCTCTGACCAGTTAAGAAGACAGTGAGGTTAGTCATCAGCTTTTCCTACATCCTCAGTTGTATAAATGCTTCTTTAGGGAATTCATTTATGTGACATAATTTTATCCATTTTTCTTCCTTCTCCCTCTCCCCCCTCCCAGTGTATTCCTTTTCCCCACCATTCCATTATTTTTTTTTGAGATCATCCAAATACTATAGAATCTGGACACTAGGTCCTTTCTTATTAGACTCCCTCTAAGATCTCTAGTAAAGTTCTAAGGGTTTACATGTACACCTCTCTCTCTCTTTCTAAGAATGTAAACATTCCTTTTATGCTTCTCTTAGGTCCTGTGTTTCTACACAGTTCATCATTAGGAATGTTTAAAGGATTATACTCAATGTCATTAAAGGATTTTATACAGTTTTTCTGGGTAGAATGTTATTCTTGATTGTAAGCCTAGATTTTTTTACTTTGCAGAATCATTCCACGCTCTCTGTTCTTTAAATATTGTGGCTGCTAAATCTTATGTGATGCTGATTATGGATCCTTAGTATCTGAATTTTCTTTCTGGCTACTCTAATTTTTCCTTGATTTGGGTGCTCAGGACTTTGGCTATAGTATTCCTAGGGAAATTTTCATTTAGAAATTTATTTAAGGAGGTGACCATTGAAATCTTTCAATTTGTACTATGCCCTCTGCTTCTAAGAAAGCTGGAGAGTTTCCTTTTATTACTTCTTGAAATATGATGTCTAGACTTTTTGGTTGTTCTTCATGTTTTTATATTATTTCTCCTTAATCTCTTTTCCAGGTTAGCTGTTTTTCCTATGAGATATTTAAATCTTTTTTCCTATTTTTTTCCAAAGTCTTGTGATTTTTGTTTTTATTATTTCTTGATGCCTAATGGAGGTATTAACTTCCATTTGGCCAATTCTGATTTTTTTTTTACCAATTTAAATTTTATTTTATTTTTCCAATTACATTCATCCAATTGCAAATTTATGAGTTCCACATTTTTTCTACCACCCTTCCTTTCTCCCCTCTCCCCATGGTGGCAACTAATCTGGAATGTGGAATCATGTTTAACATATTTCCATATTAGTCATGTTTGTGAAAGAGGAATTAGAACTAAGGGAAGAGGGGCAGCTAGGTGGAGCAGTGGATAAAGCACCGGCCCTGGAATCAGGAGTATGTGGGTTCAAATCCGGTCTCAGACACTTAATAATTACCTAGCTGTGTGGCCTTGGGCAAGCCACTTAACCCCATTTGCCTTGCAAAAAACCTAAAAAAAAAAAAAAAAAAAACCAAACTAAGGGGAAGAGAAAAAAAAACCCTAAGAAAGAAAAGACATAAAAAGAAAATTTTAAAACATGAACACAATATGTTTTGCTCTACATTCAGACTCCATAATTTTTTTCCTCTTGATATGAACAGCATTATCCATAGAAGTCTCTCAGGACTGTACTTGTTCTCTGCCAATTCTAATTTTCAAGCAGTTATTTTCTTCAGTAAGGTTTTATGCTTTTACCAAACTGTATTCTCATATTCTCATTCTCTCTCTCTCTCTCTCTCTCTCTCTCTCTCTCTCTCTCTCTCCACCCCCCACCAGAACTTAGTGTCCAATCCACATCTTTCTTGAAGATTTTCTTGTAGATATTTTCAAATCATTCTCTTCTGTGTTTGTCTTGAGTCACAAAAAAGTACTTCTTTTTGGTTAGATTACTTTTTTTGGTTCCTTCTTCCAACTTAATATCTTGGATTATGACCTTTTGTTAGTGGTGGCCTCTTCTTACTTCTACCAGGTAAGTCTGACATCTTAGTTGGGGGCTGGGGGGGGGGGAGCAGATCTACAAGTTTTCAGTGCTCTCAAAACAGTGTGATTGGAGATAGGCCTGCTCCCTGACCTCCTGGTTAAGTTCTATAAGTTACTGACTTGGGTTTGAGTCTGTTGGCTTATTATTTTTGAGTTTCAGCAGAGAGATACTAGATTCTGGCTCTGATAGGCAGATGGGAAGTTCTGTAGGTTGGATCAGAATGACTGAACCCCTGGCTCCACTTTGATGTGGGACTCCTGCCCTGGTTATTCCACTTATAGGCTTATGCATTGGGTTAAAGGCTAGAATTAAGTCACTATTATTCTCTTGGGCTCAGAGCCATATAACTATATTTCTGGAACTTGTTCCTTGCTCAGAACCTAGTGAGGGCCCACAGTGGATCAGGATCATGCCTCTTCTCCCTAGACAGAAGTGCCAGATGGCACCATTACCTGCATTCGGTGCTAGTTCAGGGATCCCCTGGTATTTCTTTCTGACCCAGTGCTTCTTGCCCTGGCACCCTGCCTACTTGGCCAACTTTCAGTCCCTTAGAGCTGGAATGCTCCATGTTGCTGGCACAATTCACACTCCTAGCAACTCTATCTCCAGGGTTAGCAGACCTTTCTGTCTCCCTAGCTGCCTTGGGCTGAAGAAATGAGTCACTGTGACTTTTTTTTTTTAACTTTGCTGATCAGAAGACAGGCTGGTACATTTTCCAGGTCATTGAGGAGGACCCATGTTGGACACAAAGATCCTTTTTAGAGGGGCAGAGCCAAGATGGCAGAGTGAAGGTAGGGACTCCACCAAGCTCTCCAGACAACTCCAAATACTTTTACATAATGACTCTAATCAAATTCTAGGATGGCGGAACCCACAAAAGACTAAGTGAAAGTTTTCCAGCCCAAGATAGCTAGAAGAGCTGCGAGAAAGGTCTGTTACACAGGGGTTAGAAAGGGCCTGCAGCACAGCCTGGTCACAAAGAAAATTGGCTCCAGCCGTCCAGGAACAGATCACCCCTGGGAGCAGGGGTGGTTTCCAGACCTCTCAGCCCAAGTATAGGCAAGGATAACTTAGAAGATCAGCAGGAAAACTCTGCCACACCAGAGTAAGAGTGGAACCCAGTCCAATGCAGGCCTCAGCACAGACCCAGGTCCAGGGGGCCAGGAACAGCCCCGGGGAACCATTCAGCAAGAAACCATCCGGCTGGTGCTTCCAGGATGCTCAGTCCATGGACAGTAAGGGGGTTGGGAGAGATTGCAGAAGTCTCTTTGTTATACCTGAGGCAGGACTCTCTTGTTTTCATCCATACTCAGATCTGCGTCACAGTCTGGGGTCCCAGTCTCAGGATAAGTAGCAGAAGCACATCAGAGCCCACAGCCTGTAGCAGAGCAGGGGACCCTCCTCACAGTCCAGAGCACAGGGGAGTGCTTATGGTCATCCACAAACTAGAGACAGGCCAGGAGAGCAGTCAGAGCCTCTCCTAAGACACTGGAGTCCCTGGGAGTATCCTTAAAAACAGCTCCAAAAGCCCTCAAAAGCTTTGGAAAGTGCATCCTTCACCCTGGAAACAGAACCCCACCTTAAAAAAGAGTTAAAAATCAAATCATAGGCTGGCGGAAAGAGCAAACAACAGAAGAAGAAAAAAGATTCGACCACAGACAATTACTTTGGTCCTATGAAGGATCAAAATACACACTCAGAACATAACAAAGTAAAAAGCTTCTGAATCCAAAGCCTCCAAGAAAAATATGAATTGGTCTCAGACTATGGAAGAACTTAAAAAAGATTTTAATATCAAGTAAGGTAGGTGGAGGAAAAATTGGTTAGAGAAATGAATGATATGGGAAGATCTTGAGCTAGGTGAAGGACATACCAAAAAAATATTGAAGAAAATATCTTAAAAATCAGTTTGAGCCAGATGGAAAAAGCAGTCCAAAAGGTCAATGAGGAAAAGAATATCTTAAAAAGCAGAATTGGCCATATGGAAAAGGTGAATAGAAAACTTTGTGAGAAATCAAGAAATAATAAAACAAAATCAAAAGAATGAAACAAAAGAAGAAAATGTAAAAATATCTCATTGTAAAAAACAACTGACCTAGAAAACAGATCCAGAAGAGATAATTTAAAATTATTGGGATATCTGAAAGTCATGACTAAAAGAAGAGCCTAGACTTCATTTTTTAAGAAAATAATTCAGGAAAACTGCCCTGATATCTTAGAAGCAGAGGGTAAAACAGAAATTGAAAGAATACCGCCCTCCCCCCCCGGATCACCTCCTAAAAGAGATCCCAAAATGAAAACTGCCAAGAATATTACAGCCAAATTCCAAGGAAGGGAATTCCCAGACAAAGAGAAAAATTTTACAAGCAGCCAGAAAGAAACAATTCAAGTATCATGGAGCTATAGTCAGGATTACAAAGGATTAGTGGAATCTACATTAAGGGCTTGTAGGGCTTAGAACATGATACTTCATACAACAAAAGATCTTGGGATCAAGAATCAATCTTCCACCCCCCCAGCAAAACTGAACATCTTCTTTCTGGGGAAAAAATGGTCAATGAAATAAGGAACTTCCAAACTTTCCTGTTGAATGACCCAGAGCTAACCAGAAAGTTTGATCTTCAAGTACAGGACTCAGGTAAAGCATAAAGAGGTTGGATGATAAGGGCAAATTAAGAGGGATTTAATGATGTTGAATCGCATGTATTCCTGCATTGGAAGATGAAACTGATAACTTGCATGAACCTTCTCATTTATTAGAGTAGTTAGAAGGAGCATATATAGACAAGGCAAAGAAGGGAGCTGAATATGAAGGGTATATTATTATGATGAGTTAATGAGAGAGATAGGGATAGGAGAGGTAGAATGGGGTTAAGTTATTTCATACAAAAGAGGTAAGGAAAAGCTTTTGCAGTGGAATGGAAAGGTGAAGATAAGGGGGAATGAGTAAGCCTTACTCTTCAGAAATGGCTCAGAGAAGGAATAGCATACACACTCAATTGGGTATAGAATCTATCTTACCCTAGAGGAAAAAAGGAGAGGAAAGGGGTGAGATAAAAGGGAAAGGGGAGGGGGAGGCGGTGTAGGTGATAGAAAAATGGGAAGATTGTAGGAAAGGGTAGTTAGATGCAACACACTTTTGAGGAGGAACAGGGTAAAAGGAGAGAGAGAACAGAATAAATGGGAGTGGGGAGGCATAGGATGGAAGGAAATACAGCTAGCACTAGCAAACTGTGGGAAAAAAATATTGAAGCAGTTTCTCTGATGGTATTATGATAAAGAATGCTACCCATTCCAAAGACAGAACTTATGATGTTTGAATACAGACTGAAGCATACTTTTTTCCCCCTCACTTTATTTTTCTTGAGGTTTCTCATTCTTTGTGAGTGTATGTGTGTGTCTGTGTGTGTGTAATGTTTACTTTTAAAACATGACTTTTGTAGTAATGTTTTTCATAGCCACACATTTTCAACCTACACCAAGTAACTTGCTTTCTCAATGGGAGTAGTGGGGGTAGGAGGAAGGAAGAGAATTTGGAACTGAAGATTTTAGAAGTAAATGTTAAAACTTGCTTTTGCATGTAAGCTGGGGTAAAAAATAAAAATTATATATATACTATATATATATATATATATATATATATATATATATATATATATATATATATATTATAATTAAAAGAAAAAATGGTCCTTCTTAGTCTGCCATTTTGACTCTATCTCCAAGATGATGTCTGAGGAGAGCCATTTGTGCTAGACTGACCAAGGAAAACTGATGCCTAGTGCAGACCACAATGCTGCAAACTATCTACTGGAACTGGATCTACAGGCAGCTCTTCTGATGGTGGTCACAGCTACTCATAAGAGGTAGCTATCCTATGGGTTGAGTGAAACTTCCCAAACTCCACTCTGGCAACATCTGACTGGGCACCATCAAATCAATGTCATCCAGGGTCCTGGCTAGTTAGACACTAGCCACTGAGTCCCAAATTATTATCACATTCTGCAGATGTCATTCCAACTGGTAGCAAAGTAGCCACCATTCCATGACACCTTCCCCTCAGAGCTCTGACAGCCCTGAGGGCCTGGGCCCACAATACTGGCACTGGCTCAACAGCACCTCTTGGATCCTCCTGAGCTGTCACTTCCAGGTCAGCCCTCCCATCCATCCCCTTGAGTATTCCTCCTTAACATACAATGTGACCTCACCCTCCCTTTGGCCTTTTCTGTGTCTTTGGAATATAGCCTTCTAGGACCATGATTCCAGTCGTGGGTCTTAACTTACAAAAATCTAAGAGATTAAATGATTGATCTTTGTCCTTTGTTTTCAAAGAAGTCCATGATATCAGGGAAGGTGGCGCCATGCCATGCAGGGGACTTGGATTTGAAAGACATGGGTACTGTGCTAAGTCACCAGCCTCACTTTCTCCTCCAGAGCAAAAAATGGCCCTGGATGCAGCGAGAGACCTTGGTCTTTCAAAGCTAGGCCTTTCCCAGTTTGACTGCAACAATATCCATCCAAGAATTAAGGTTAGGTAAGAGAGAGCTCGAGGCCACCATATCCCTGAGTGAGGAGCTCTTGCTTGCTGCCCAACACTGTGCCTTCTGAAACCACAGTCTTTGCTTCTAGACCTGTTCTTGGACTGTGGCTTCCAAAATCTTCTGAAGAATTCAAGTTCTTCCAATATCCTAGCTTCTTTACAGTATCTAGTTGTGTGACTAGATGTAGAGCTTTCTACCTCTCACACCTGAATTGCCATGAAGTAATAATGCTATTATTGGCATAAATAACTTTCTGAACCCAAGTAGAGAACTTATCACTATTAGTTTCATTTTAAACCATCTTTGTTACCATTGAGATTTTCCCTAGATTCTGACTATCATACAAAGTGGCAGCAGTCCCTCTAAACTTTAGCCCTCTCCATATTGTACAAACAGGTTTCTTCCTGTCTTCAGACAAATCAATGATAACATAGTTGAGTAGGACAAGGTCCAGAAATGGGATTTTTCCATCCCAGGATTTTCAGCAACCAATCACCCAAGCTTTTATTTGTTGCTCCTGTGTATCAGATACTCTCCCAAGCATTGGGGAATAAATACAAAAAATGATTCTCTTCTCCCTGTCCAGATGACCCTACTCTGCCCTATTATCCTCCAGCACACTATCACCCCCCCCACACTTGAATTCTATCTGTGTGGAATTCCTACCCTGTCTATAAATGTGCCCATCCTGAGGATCTCACCTCAAGGTGCCCCTGCCTGCCTTCATCCCATTTCTCATCTCCTTTGGCTAAACTCCTTAAGAGGGCCAGAGAGGGGCTGCTATCTGCTCTTCCATCTCACTCTCTTCAGCAGTTGGGCTTCTGACCTCATCATTCAACCAAAACTGCTCTTTCCAAAGTTACTAATGATCTCTTAGCTGCCAAATCCAATGGTCTTTTCTCCATCCTCACCCTTCTTGATCTCTCTGCAGCTTTTGACACTGTTGATCACTCTTTTCTAGATACTCCCCATTTCTAGGTTGTGATGATACTGCTGTCTTCTGGCATTCTCCCCAGTCTCCTCCTTTCTGACTGTTCCTCATTTTTCTTTGCTAGATCTTATCCAAATGACTTGTGGATCATCTGCCATAGACCCCTTTCTTTTCTCCCTACTGTGACTTCAGCTATCCCTTCTAGATAGATGACTCAGATTTACTTCTCCAGTCTTAATCATCTCCTGACCCCCAATCTCCAAATGCATGTTGGGCATCTCGAACTAGATGTCCCATAAACTCAAACATCCAAAACTGAACTCATTATCTTTTCCCTCAAATCTTCTCTTCTTTATTTCCTGTTACTGTTGAGTTTATTGCCATTCTCCCAGTCATCCAGGCTCATAACTCCTCATTACATTTACACACACACACACAAACACACCCATATCGAATCAGCTGCCAAGTCTTGTCTTTTCTACCTTTGTAGCATCTCTCACATATGGCCTCTTCCCTCCTCTGACAATGCAGACAGCACGGTCTGTCAAGTAGATCTGTAGGTCCTCATTACCTCGTGCCTGGACTTTTCCAATAACTTACTGGTGGGTCTCAATGTCTCAAGTCTCTCCTCTCTCTCTCCAATCCACCCTCCCCTCCCCTCCCCTATCAAACTCAAGTCTGATCATGTCAGTTCACCCCCACCCCCCTCTCAGTAAGTTCCAGTGGCTCCCTGTGACCTTCAGGTTCAATTATGAAGTCCTCTGGCTCTGGCCTCCTCCATGCATTCATCCACCCAATAACATCGGCCCTCCCCAAATAAAACCCTATCTCTGGACTCTGACAAACTCTCCCTCCTGGTCTCTGCCTCTGGGTAGTCTTAGACTTTCTGCAAGTCTCAGCTAAAACTCCATCTTTCACTAGCACCTTCCCCAGTCTCACTTCTGAGACTGCCTTCCAGTTATCTTGCATCTACCCTGATACTACTTTGCATGCTGCTGCTCCCATTACATTGCCCTTTGTCTTCTGATGTGCCCCTCAGCACACAGCTGATGTTCAGTGGGCTGACTCTCAAGTGATTTTATGCCCACTTTATTTTTTTTTATTTTTTTAGGTTTTTGCAAGGCAAACGGGGTTAAGTGGCTTGCCCAAGGCCACACAGGTAATTATTGTCTGAGACCGGATTTGAACCCAGGTATTCCTGACTCCAAGGCTGGTGTTTTATCCACTACGCCACCTAGCCGCCCTTATGCCCATTTTATAGACCACAAAATTATTATTTTTATTTTTAATTTTTTAAAATTTTATTTATTTTATTTATTTTTAGATTTTTCAAGGCAATGGGGTTAAGTGGCCTTGCCCAAGACCACACGGCTAGGTAATTATTAAGTGTCTGAGGTCAGATTTGAACCTAGGTACTCCTGACTCCAAGGCTGGTACTCTATTCACTGCACCATCTAGCCACCCCTAGACCACAAAATTAAAGTGATTGTGACTTGGCCAAATTTCCATGGCAAAGAAGGCATTATTAGGAATCAAGACCCAGACCCAGGTTCTCTGACCCATATTCTTTCCATGATACCATGACTACACACTCACACATGCACATTCGCTCTCTCATACACACACTCACCTCTCTCTCACCACACACACACACACCACACACACACACACACACAACCTCTCCCTCTCTCTCTCTCTCATACACACACAATTTTTAAAAAGCAGAATGCACATGTGAGTCAAAGATGATCACATCCCTGCCAGCTCCCTGCCAGTCCAAATCCAACAAAAACCCACTCTTCCTCCTTAGAGCTAGGAAGGCCTGATCAGGGCAGTAGACACAATGATGGAGAAGAGTATGAAGACTAGCTGGGAGAAGGACAGTCTGAAAAGGATCTCATTCTCCACCCCTACCTTAACCTGTGTACTAAGAGCATGGGCTTGGAAGGGAGTGAGTCATCCCCAAGTTGTTCCCTTTCCAACTCTGGCCAAAGACTGACCAAAATGTCAAGACCACCCAGGCCTGTGCCCGGAGTAGAACTGGGCTACTCTGGTTCAGTTCTACTCCAGAAGTACCCCACCCCTTTTCAGGTCAAGATTTCCTTGGTCAGCACTCCTGGAAGCTGGTGCCAGTTAGGCCTTGCAGGGGGTAGCCCCTTGGTCCACTGACTTCCAGGGGCCAAGGATAGGACATGCCCCCCAGAATAGGATTAAGGTAATAAGCTCAGCAAATGAGTTGGGATAGGAAGTCAAATGCCCAGACATCTGGTCATGCGCTGGAATTGGAGCAGAGTCTAGGAGGAGACAGGGGGACAGTGAGCCAGGGACTGACCTCAGCTGTGGTGATCTAATCACCTTCCACCACCACTGGGCGGCAGACCAGTCTACCAGATGACTGTTGGGGCAGGAGGTGAACAGAATCCCTCTGGGAACTGAGTTCAGCCCTCAGACCACTCCAAGGAAGAATGGCCCTAGAAGGCCAAGCACAATTAAGTCAGGTAGGTCAAAGTTCCAAGGCAGTCCGAGGCCTAGGTTTTCCCACTCTTGCCTTATTACTGGCATTTTACCAATGTTTAACCAAGACCTGGAGAGAAGAAATTACCTGCACGTAAGCATGGAAAAGCCAGGACTCTCCCTTAGGACTTTGATGACAATCCAGGGCTCCTTCCACTGCAAGTCTACAGCTGAAAAGAGCCCCAGAGATACCTGACACCTGAACCCAAATCTCATTCAGACCTACTTGACACATGATCATCCTCTTCTGAAGCTCTCCCATGATGGAGACCTCACTACCTACAAAGGCTACCTACCCATGGAATGGCAGGATCCACTGCCCTCCACACCAGGAAGTTCGTAGAAAAAGGAGGACAAACCCCAGCTCTATTATACCACTTAGTTTATCGCTCTGGATGGGGCACTTTATGCCTCAGTTTTGTCTCAGCTGAAGCCAAGGATCTCTTGGCTCCCTACCCAATCTAAGACTAAGACCCTAAGATGATGCCTGCTGAGACTCAGCAACCTATACAGGTAAGCCTGGCAGAACTCCTAAGGCAAGGGTCTGTTCTGGAAGTCAAAAAGAGGACTGGACAGAGGCTAAGAGACCATTTCTCTCTCTAGGTTATCAGGGAGAACTGAGGGATCCCCCCAAATGGAGAAAGGTATTGTTGGAGGGGGACTTCAGCAAAAAAAACAAAGAGAAAGAATTTGGATGGTGAGAAGGGAATCCTAACCAGTAAGAGGGCTAGAGAGTGAAATTCACTTCAACCCCCACCAGTATTTATCAATGCCCTAACATGTACCAGGGCTCAATATGAGGTGATGGGTTACCAAGACAAGACCAGCACAGTCTTGGCCCTCCCAGCAGCTTTTGGGTATGGTTGCAATAACTGAAGGGGAAGATGGGGGAGGGGAAGAAAGGCCTCCTGGAGATGGTGGTCCATGAGCCAAACCCCAATGAGATGTGAAGAAGCTAAGATGCAAAGGTAAGGGGAGGCCACAGACCTGGAAGATGTCTCTTCATCTAAGCAGAGCAGCATGGAGTGAGGGGAAGTCCTCTGGAGACAGGGGCTGGTCCCAGACTGAAGGGAGTTCAGGAGAGTTTGTGGAGGAAGAATCTGTGGGGCTAAAACAGACTGTACTAGGGACTGGGGGGGGGGGTGGACCAGGAACCCAAGCAGCCAGACAACGTCCTCAGGCTTGATCAATTGGGTGACCATCCCCCGAGTCATATGACTCAGAGGGCAGCAAAGAGAACTTTTTAGAAGCCCAAACCAGGATTCAAACACTAAAGATCACTGAGCTCGACCTAGCACTGACCAGAAGAGAAGTTAGTTTCCACAGTGCAAAAGATGGGAGCCCTTGGGGAAGTGACCCCGGAATGGGCCCAGATTAGGGGGGGGAGCATGTTTCAAAGGGCAAGAAGAGATAGCATGCCACAGATTCAAATCCCATAAGATATGCTGGCACAGGAAAGATAAAAACTTTTCAGGAAGTGGAATTCTTAAGATGTCAAAGGAAATGATTCTTTACTAAGTAAGTACTTAATAAAGGGATGCTGGCTTCAGACCAGAGACAAGGTGGATGCTCACTGTCTGGGGAGGGGAAGGGCAGGCCAGTCTTGGGGTGGGGGCAATGGGGTATCAGAGTGCTCTAAGAAACAACAACCCAGGAGGGAGGCAGAGAAGCCAGAAAGGACTTCCATGACCAGGTGCAGAGTGAAGTAAGCAGAGCTGAGAAATCAGTCGACAAAGGACTTCAACAATATCAGTGGAAGAACCCTGACCACAAAAACAACCAAAATGGTGAAGTAAGGAAGAACAGGCATGGCCTCAGGAGGTTCCAGAAAGAAGATTCTCCCCTCCCCACAAACTACCTTGCAGGTCAGAGCATTGCAAATGACATCAGACCTGCTCTCCCTCTTTTTCCTTGTTCTGTCTGTAAAAGAAAATTCTTTATGATAAAGGCAGAAGCATATGGGAAAATCTAGGTGATGGAAAAACAAGAGACAGCACTAAAAGTCTAACTAAAACTGTTTTAGGTGAAGCAAACTGTCAGCAAGATGGCACCTTGCTAACCTTGATGAGCCCCTAGTCAAGTCAGCCAGATGGACAGATGACTGCACTGAGAGAGCTGGCATGGGTAACCTGCAGATCAGTGAAAGACTATACAGAGGAGAAAAGGGAGGGGGGGGAAGGGGGGAGGAGGGAGGGAGGGAGGGAGGGAGAGAGAGAGGGAGAGAGAGAGAGAGAGAGAGAGAGATCCAGATTAGTGGAGAGGTGGTGGGAGGATTGGGACATTGATGCATTGCTGGTGGAGTTGTGAACTAATCTGACCATTCTGGAGAGCAATATGGAACTATGCCCAAAGAGCAATAAAACTGATCATAACCTTTGACCCAGCAATTCCAATTCTAGACCTATATCCAGAAGATCTGTCACCCAAGGCCAGGCACCCTAGACTAGCTATTCTGGTACAGCCACTAGGATGTGATGCTGGAGCTTGGGGACCCACTGAGAAGCTGTGCCTAGATAACAGACAAGACCAAGATGACCCAAACCCTGGCTAAGGATGGTGGTAGTGCCTGAAAGTCACAGATCCATGGTTTTACCAATAGTTTTCCTGGTTATGAGGGAGAGCTGGAGAGCAGGCTGAGCAGTGGGGAGGAAATGGGAAAGGACTGCAATATAAAGAACAAAATGCAACTTGAACAAATCCTGCAGTGGGGAAAACTCAGAATTGAATGAATGACCAGACCCAAAAGCCACGAGCAGTTCCATTCTCATGAAAGCCTCACTGCCTCTCTTTCCACTTCCAAGGGGAATAATCTTGGCCTAGAAAAGGCAAAGTGTAAATGGCCTTCCCACCCTCCACCTCTGCTGGGCCTGCACAGTCCCCCAAGGTCCGTGCCTCAGAGGCAAACGGGTAACATGAAGGGTAGACCCCCCCCCCCCCCCAAGAACCTTACTGCCTTAGACACCTACTGGACACACATCACCAAGCAAGCCACTCAAATTCAGCCTGCTTCAGTTTCCTTCTCTTTACAAGAAAATAATGGCATCTCCCTCACATGGAGAGATGAGGATTAATAAGATAATGTGTGTAGAGTACATAAAGAGTAACGTAGCTATTACCACTGTTCTAGTAGAAACAACATGTACCAACCTGGCTACACTGAAATCACTGAACTCAACCTGGCCATCCCCCACAGAGGCACCACCTCCAAGCTTACAAACTCTGAGGGCTCCTTCTTGGATCACCATTCCTCCTCATTCCCCACGTTCCCCTGGCCTGCATTTCCAAACCTTGTTACTGGCTACACCCTCCTCATTTACCCATTAGACCTTGGGGAACTAGAAGTCTTCTTTTCTTGGAACCTTTACCCTCTTATTCTGTTGTTGATCTTGCCTAGCAAAGTTTAGCCTTGGATTGCTCCCACCAACCACCACCATAACCCCTGGTCAATGTTCTGCTGGGTCCATCTAGGAAAAACAAGGAAGCCAGCTGATGGGATCCACCATGAATGTGAGCTCTGTAATCTTTGCTGGGCCCTCTCTGCAGTCAGGGGGTGAAGGATGGTACCTCCCTAATCCACTCCCTGCAGCAATACTTTAGTCTTTTCATCCCCCCCTCCAGCCTCCACCTCCCCATCTGTCTCAGTTTCCTCCACTGCAAAACGCTTCCCATAGCTGTTTGAGGATCATGAGATCCTATTTGTAAGCTGTACTCAACAGAGTGCTGGAGCATGGTGGGTGACACATAACTGCATGGCTGGTGTGGGTCCACAGCCAAGGAAGCCTCAAATCCATCTCTGGGAGTGGTGTTCGACAAGGTTCCTGGCACACAGGTCACAAGCTTTTAGGATCCAGCAATTCTGCACTAAGTGTGAGTTGGCTCTGGTTGCCAGCGGGTGCCACGTAACACTGACTTAGCACACCTTCCTTGGAGTAGGGACATCCAGTTCTCTGCACACTCCACTCGAGTCCTTCACACCTTCTCAGTGGGACCTATGATTCTCCGTGGCTGGTCCTTTCAAACAAATTTCCATCCTTTGAATACAGCATGAGGCTCCCTTCCCTGGGCTTTCCTAGTGCCCAGAAGCCATGTTTATGTCCAATATTGTCCAAAAGGGCTAAAGCCCTCCCAACCCCTGCAGTAAGCAGGTCCTGTAACTGGACTGCACCCTGCTGGAGCCCGAGGCCCAGTCCTAGCATGATCCATAGCACGTCAGGGGGCAGTTTCCCTTGCACCCACACAGTTCTGGTTAAGAGAAAGCCCCCACCCTCTTCTCTGCATCCACCCCATCCACCAAGAGACCAGACACTGGCAGAGAAGCCACATGGATGGGGCGGCCAAGAGCCATTCAGAATGAGGATTATTGGGTCCCCAGGCCAGGACAGAAGGATGGTAGGAAGCCCAGGAGCCGCTGCAGCACCACTGCCTTATTCCTCAAAGGATGGAAGCACAAGAACAGCCGCCGTAACCTTTCCCTGCTCCCTGAGGAGCGAGCCCATCCTAGAAGTGTGGCCTCCGCCAAGGCCTCGAAAGCCTTTAATTTGATTTCCCTCACACAGGCAATTGTTATAATTATTCTGATTAGGAATCATTACCCTGTGCTGCCTGCACACCCTGACAGGCCCCGTGCCTCCCCGGCCGCCAGCAGACAGCCCCAGGCTGGGGAGGAGGTGCCGGGCCGGCCATCCTCCTGGAGGAGCTGAGAGCAAACAAAGCCGGCCTCCAGGAGGACCCAGGCCGAGGCTGCGCAGTTAATGAAGCCACAAGAAGCCAACATTTACAGCTAAACAAAAAACAAAGCCCCCAAACCCACTAGGGGCTAAAGGACAGATGTCTGCTCAGCTGGAAGCTCACCTGAGGGGGGAGGGGGAAGAGAGGAGGGAAGAAGAGGGAGGAAGGGGAAGAAAGGGGACAGTATGGAGAAGAGAGGAGGGGAAAGAAAAAGGTGATGAGAGGAAGAGGAGGAGGAGAAAAAGGGGAAAGGGAGGAGGAAGAAGGGGAGGAAGGAGCAGGGGATGAAGAGCATGAGAAGAGAAGGAAGGGGAGAAGGTGACAGTGCGGAGAGGAGAGGAAGGAAAGAAGAAGGTAAGGAGAAGCAGAAGAGGAGAAAAAGGGAAAGGGAAAGAAGGAGAGGAGGATGAGGGGAAGAAGGGGACAGTGTGGAGAAGAGAGGGGAAGGAAGAGGGAGAGAAACAGGAAGAAGAAAAGGAAGAGGAAGAGGAGGAGATGGCAGTTGGCAGGACCCCCCTTCCCCCAGGGAGACCCCCAGAGGTCCCAGGTGTGAGTGGTGATCAGTCCCTGGTGAAGTTCAGCCCTCTTGTTAAGAAGCCTGATTGGAGTAGCTGCCCCCGAGGAACCCCGTCCTGGCAGCATGACAGTGAATGGCATTCTAAAATGAAGCCAAACTTGCAATCAAAGCCCCAGAGGGGAGGAAAGAGGAAGAGAGGTTGGAGGACAGGAAGGAAGGGTCACCAGACCTACCTCAAGCACCTGCTGGAGACTCGGCTGGCCATCCACCATGCCTTGAATGATCCCAGTCAGCTGGAAGGAGAGAAAAAAACAGCAGACTGAAGCCCATTCTAGGTAGCAACCCCACCACAGGAGCACAGGCCTTAGGAGGGCTGACTTCCCTCTACTGTGGTTCCCCACTACCTCCCATTCACAATCTGGCAGCAGTCCACCTTGAGATGGCCCATGTTCCAGTTCTGACTCCTGCTCTGCCCAGCACTTTTCATCCTTCAAAGTCTCCCTCAATGACCACCTCCTCCAGGAAGCCTCCCCCAAATGAAAGTGCTCCAGCCTCCTCCACTCTCTGGATCTCACTCGTGTGCAGACATAGCCTCTCCCCTCCATAAGACCATATGGTCTTATGGCAAAGAACCTGTGGTTTTCTCCCCTTGTGCCCATCTCCTTAGGCACAGGAGACCCTTCACTGTTGCTGATGGTCAATGCTCCCTGGAGCTCTCAGCCCAACCCTGGCAGAGGCCCTGGAGCTGAGCTCCCACAGCCCTGCCTCCTACCCCTGCCCTGGCAAGGGGGTACTGCCTGTGTGGCTGTGACCATGTAGGTGCAGGTCCAAGAACAAATGTGGGGCTCTGCCCATTCTACCTTCTTTTGAAAAGTCTGAACCTATTCTGTCTCCATGTCTTCTTTATTTCTAAGGAGAATTCATCCTGGTCCTCTCCCAGGACATCCTCTTTAAAAACAAAGAGGGGAAAAAAAGGAGAACTAGTTGAGCAGAACTAAGACCTACAATACTCAGCAGGCCCGGGAAGGGACTTGAGCCAGGGAGCAGGCAGAGAATTCAAAATCAAACAGCCATTGAGCTCTCTTGTATTTAAAGAACACCTGACTCTGCGAGGGCAGAACAGGCTGCCGTGCCGCACTGCGCCTCCATTGTTGCTGGCTCCCTCCTCCAGGCGGGCACCTAGAGTTCATCAAGTCATTATTAGGCGAAATCTTAAAGAAGTAGAGGGCCAGGGCCACTCTATTTTATACTCTGGAAACTGTTTTTATATTAATCTGTATTTTAATTGGGTAACAGAGGCTGCCTACAGACTTCCCATGGTCGAGCAGGAAAATAAATTAAAAAGATTAACGACACCATTCTTTTACTCCCTTTTCACCAGCAGTGGGCCCTGCCTCTTCTCACTTCAGAGAGAAAGTCCCCTCTGTACCCTTTCCTTGCCTGGGGAGCCCAAGATAGAGGGGCCAGGCCAAAGGCAGGGCCAAAGTTGGAGGACCCATGGAGAGCCCCAAGCCAACAGGCATGAGCAAAGTCCACTGACCATCACAGCCAGAGAGGTGTAAAAAGATTAGAAAGGTGTGTGGAGAGGAAATGAAGATCACAAAGGGCTTTGAACAGCCACCAAAGGGTTTTATGCCAGATGCCAGAGGTGCGAGGGAGCTGCAGGTGCAGATGATCTGACAAGAAGGGGCAAACATCCTTCCTGGTCAGGTAGCCAACAGGGCAAGTGATAGAGATGTCCCCAAATAAGGGACCCTAATAACAGCCCAGGCCAGGGACAGGAAGCTGCTGGCCCCAATCATCCTGGAATCAGAACATGCCGGCCTGAAAATCCATTCTCTCACAGGAGCCTCACCACAGCCCCAGGAGGTCAGGTGGCATCATCTCCATGATCCAGATAAAGAAACTGAGGCCTAGAGAGGTGAAGGGTAGCAGAAAGAACCAGGAGGGACCCTGCTCAGATGGGAAGAAAAAGCTAGCTTCCTAGGACAGACGAGGAGGTATGAGAAGACATGGAGGGAGGGATAAGCTGGGTCCAACAGAAAACTCGGACCCAGGTGAGAAGTCCAGCTTCCTTGCCCAGTCAAAGCCCAGGTGGAGAGGTGCTCAGAGGATGGAGGGGAAGAGGCCACAGCTCTAAGTACTGTGAGGAAGGCAGCTCCCTCTACCCCCCCAGCTCTGATGCTCCAAGGCAGGAGAATGGATGAGCACCTGGTGTGAGGAAGGTGAGGGGAGAAAAGGGGCCCTGTTCTCCCCAGGCCAGGACCAGCTCAGCCCAACAGAGGCAGAGTGCCAGTTTTACAATCAGATCCCACCTCTGACATCTAGGAGACATGGAAGGGTCCCCAAGCCTCAGTTTCCTCACCTGTAAAATGGGGGCATTCATTCATCTTATCCCTGATTGTCAAGACACTGAGCCTGTTGAAGACCCCAGGGGTTCCATACTATTATTTTGAATAACAAGATTTCTAAAGTCTGTAGTCTGTGAAGCACCCTGTGAGAAAACTGAGAAACTTCCTCATGTCGCAGAAGAGAACTTCAGGGTGAGAGTGCCGCCTGGCTGTGAAGAACCAGTGGCTGGATTTGAACTCAGGCCTCCCCAACTCCAGGTCTGATGCTCAATCCCTCGGGTCCCTTAGTTGCCCACTACTTCTGTGGGGAAGTCCTACTTCTGGTCTTGCCTAAAGTCCTTTCTCTGCCAGGGAGGTGAGGGGCAGGCGAGGGGCTGGGGGGGCAGCTGCCTGTAGGCACATTGCCAAAATCATTCCGGCCTCTGTCCTGGGTGTGCTTCTCACAGAGTTTATCTCCGGCACCAATCATGTTCCGCCAGCAACAGGAGACAGTTTGCTGAATCTCTAAGCGCTCGTCTCCGGCAGCCAATCTGACAATCAGACCTGATCTTTCTTCCCAGACAAAGAGACCAATAAATCTCCCTTCCTAAGCACAGGTGGGAGAGACAGGACGGACATCACACGTGAGAACAAACAGCTTCCATCATCCTAGGCCCGGGGCCTGGCCCACCCCAGAGGTGCCTGCTGGGAGGGAAGAGGCCAGGCTTCACCCCCCTGCCCCACCTCCAGGGCTGTTCCCATCCTCCTGGCCCAAGTGCTGGTCAGCCACAAAGGCCTCCCTGATGCTGTCCAGGGGTCTGGGAGGACCAGAGTGAGAGCAGGGAGCCCCTGGTGACCCCAGGGCTCTGAAGCAGCCTGTACAGAGTGGCATCAGTACACATTGCCATTGTCTCCTCTCCTTCCTCTCCCCCTCTCCTCTCTCTCCCTGCCCTGCCCCTCTTTTTCCTTCTCTCTCCCTCCTCCTTTCTCTCTTCCTTTCCCCCATACTTCTACACTCCACCCTGCCTCTCTCTCTCTCTTCCCCTCCCTCCCTCTCTCTCTCTCCCTCTCTCTCCCTCACTCCTACACTCCTCTCTCCCTCCTCTCTCTTCCTCCTCCTCTTTCCCTGTCTCTCTCTCTCCCCCTTTTCCTCCCTTTCTCCCCCCCTTCTCCCTCCTTTTCTGTTTCTGTCTGTCTCTCTCACATACACTACTCCCCCAAAATCTCCCTCAGTACAGATTTTCCATCGGTCATGGGATGTCATGGACTAGATGATTTTCTGTGACTGGACTCAGCTCCTGGGGTGTCTAGCCCTTCCCAAAAGCCCAGCCTGCTCCATGCTCTAGTCTTTTCTCAGAAAGTGCCAGGGAAGGGGGGGCAAGGGGGTTGGAATAAGGGAAGTGGAAAGGAAGGGAGATGAGAAATGACAACCAAGGAAAGTCTCCACAATTCAGCCTTCTGTCCAGCTGCCATCTAGGGGACCCATAGAAACTTTCTGTTCAGACCCCACTATCTCCAGGGGATCCTGTGTCAGGGTCTCTTGGATCAGCCCAGGTCCCTCTCCCCCTTGGCCACTGTCCAGCAGAGCCTGGGGGAGAGCTGCCCCTGGGGCTGCCCCTGTCCCTCCCAGCTGGCTCCCCCGAACGCCAGCACCATCGTCCTGTAGGAGAGGCCGATGGCCAAGATGAGCTGGGGAGCTCTGGCGGCAGCCGAGGACGGGGGAAAGGGAAGGACAAAGTAGAGGGCACGGGAGGGGGGAGGGGAGGAAGGGAGTAAGCTCCAGGGAGCTTGAGGAAGTGAGAACCCCTACCCCCCCAGGAGATACTATCTAAAAGTGCTTGGCTTACCCCAGAGCACAGTACACAATAGGCACTCTATAAATGTTAGCTACTCTTATCAGTAAGCACAGCCTTGCAGCGGGGAGAGGAGCCAGGGCAGGGCACACCACCCCAAGATGGCAGGAATGCCTGGCCCAGCCATCTCCCTGCGCTCCCCAGCCCCAAGAGGAGGCGACGCAGGGGCCCCGGCAGCTCTGCTTCTACATAGCAGGAATGTCATTTTCTGGTTGGTTAGGCGCTGTTTGCGCCCTGTCTCTTTCATTTATATGGATGTGGGAGAAGGTGACTGTCCAAAAGAGGGCAATTTTTCTTAGTGACATTAGTGGGGCGGCAATCTGAGAGATTCTCGGGGAGACAAAGCTCTGGGAAGCCCAGCATCTTCCACTCTTGGAAGACTGAGAAGAGAGCAGTTCATCTCCAGCACCCCTGGGCCACATAGCCCTGGAGCCAAGACATTTCTGAGGCTCACTTGTTCCTCACAGAACAGCTGGGAGAGAGACCTGTCCAGCTGCATGGGGAGGGCACCCCCTCAAGGCCAGGTTGCTCCAACCCTGCATACGGTAGAACAGAGATAGGGCTGGCCTCAGGAAATCTGGGATCCACTAGACCCCAGGATGCCCTCCAAAGGACTGCCAAGGGCAGAAGGCCCTAAGAGAAAGGGAGAAAGAAAACTATGAAAGTGGCATCCCTGCTTCCCCAATCTCCATTCCTCTCTGCTCACTTCCCAAGCTTAGCCCCACAAACTGGCCTGGGGCACTCATCTGAACCATACCAGAGTGTCACTGGGCCCGAAGCTCCCTCCTCCCCAGACCCCTCCCAGGTCACGCTCTTTACCTCTGTACAGAAGGGGGTCAGCTGAGGGTGGACAGCCGGCTGCACATACATGTGAAATGTGGACTCAATTTCCATCGTCTGACCATTTAACTTCAGAATGGGGAATTCGATGATTTCCTATAGGGAGGAAAAGAGGAAGAGAAAGACAGGTGGAGGAAGGGGGGAGAGTATAAAAAAGTAAGAGGGAGGAAGACAGAAAAGAAAGGAGAGGGAAGAGAGGAAAAGAAACAGGAAAGAGGAAAGAAAGAGGAAAAGACAGAGAAGAGAGGGTCTTTAGAATGATGAGTTTCAATTCAGCAAACATTGATTAAACACTTACAAGTTACAGCCCCAAATAGAGATCAGAGAAGCAGAGAAACCAGGCCTTGGAGCCAGGAGAGCTGTGGATCCAGGTCCAGGGGCAAGTCATACACCCACTCTGTGCCTGGGCCACCCTCTGAGACACCTGTTCCTCACTGCTAGGTGCCCAGACTAATGAAATTACCATCTGGACTTAAAAGAAAATGTGTCCAGCCCCAAGGACACGAAGGTCAGATGAAAAAGTCCCTGCCCTCGAGCAGTCTTCATTCGATGTGAGCAGTGAGAGTCTCTGTCTCTCACGAGGCAGAGAAGGCCAACGACCAAGGGCCAGGGAATAAGAGGCATTCCAGGAAGGATGAGGCATCCCCCAAAGGCCAAGGTTCAGAGAACTGATGGAGGCCAGTTTAGCTGAAATATATGTCAAAGGGACTCCTATGAATTAAGTCCACAAAAACAGACTGAATCCAAATGTCACACCCCAAAAGGAACCACAGAGGATCCTGAACCCGGGCAGCAACGGAGTCCCACCTGGGCAACCACAGAGTCCCACCTGGCTTCAGAAAACTGCCTTTGGAACTGAGTGGAATACGGGACCTGGTGGAGTTCATACTGTCACAGAGTTCAGGCGAGGGGGGTGGACAAGAGATCCGAGAGCTCACCCACTGATGGTGTTCCCTCTCACTATTTGTTCCCTAGAAGTCAGCTCCTGATCTAAGGCTGGAGCTCAAGATTCCTAAATGAGAGGGACCAGTCTAGCAAAAGGCGCCAGAAACCTCTGCCCCCACCAGGACTGCTCCCCACCCCCATTAGCTCAGTGACGTGGGGTGAGCTAACACATTGGTCACCTTTTTGAGCCTCAATCTCCTAAGACAGAGTCAATCAACAAGCATTTATTAAGCACTTACTGTGCACCACCAAGCACAGAAAGAACCATCCCTGCCCTCCTGGAGCTTCCACTCTAACAGGGAGACAGGCCCATACAAAGAACCTGTGGATGACGCGACATACAGACATGGAGCTTAGCAGGGGCACACAAGCCCTAGAGGGCTAGTAAAGGCCTTTGGGCCCCTCAACAGTAAAAAAGAAGGGCCTGTAAGTGCCGAGGTGGAGACACTGACAGGACGTCCAGGTGGAGACATCCCAGAGGGAGCTGGAGGTACAGCCTGGACCTCGGGAGACAGATGGAGGCTGGGCCCCAAGATCTGCTTCCCGGGAGCCGCTGAGAATACCCAGAAGGGAGGCTGAGCCTTCTGAGTCAGGGACCACCCATGGACCTCCTGACTATACGAAGGAAACTAACTACTATTAAACACTAGGAAACACTACTATTAAAATAAGGTTTTAAAGCAAGTCCAGAGACTTTGAAAAAGGTTAAGAATCCCTGGTAGAGAGAAAGAAGGGAAGAAGACATAGGAGAGAGCCTCGGGAGAAAATCCACAGTTAGTGAGAGGGATCTGGATGTGAACCCGCAAAAAAGGGAGAGGAAGGGAGGGAGGAAGGGAGAGAGGATGTGAGGAAGGGAAGGAGGGAAGAAGGGAGGAAAGGAGGGAGGGAGTAAGGAAAGAAGGAAGGGAAGGAGGGAGAGAAAGGGAGGGAAGGAAGAGGGAGGGAAGAGAAGGAAGGAAGAAGGGAGTGTAAAGGAGAGGGAGTGAAGGAGGGAGGGAAGAAGGAACATTTATCCAGCATCTATCATGGGCCAGTACTCTGCTCTGCAGGTCGCAAACATCCCATCTAGCTCATAATCCTGGTGTTATCTCTGTTATTACTGATGTAGTATTCCTAGCTCAGATCAACCCTTCTTATAGCAGTGAGCCTGAGGCAAACAGAGGCTCAGCTGACTTTCCCAGAGTCACTCAACCAGTAGGTCCCCCAAGCACAGATTGGCACTCAGATCTTTCGGGCTCCATCCAGCCCATGCTCCATCCAGGCATCCACCCAGCTGCCTCCTGAGTGAGCCAGGAGGAAGTAGTGTCACAAAAATGAGTAGAAAAGGTGATCAACAGTGGCCAAGAGAAGAGGGGAGATGTGCTGATACCTGGGAGCTGGCTTTCTCAAAGAATTGAGCAGGAAAAAAGGAAATGCAGAGGACACAGAGAGCAGGGACAGAAGGAGGATGGGGAAGCAGCCCAAGATGGGGAGAGAAGGGGTTGACAGTGGGGCGATCTGCTAGAGGGGGACGGGAAGGAATGGGGTCAAGGTCCCAGCCATGCTTTGGACAGTAGGCAGGAGGGCAATGCCCCAGAGAATGGCCCCCTCAGGTAGAGGAGAAAGAAGCCGAAGGTAGAGGCAGGGAGCTCCCTTCCCTGTTCACAGGGCATTGTGTGAACCTACTAGAGTGCAGATGAAATGCACCTTGTGATCCTTCAAGCAATCTAGAAACACAGGACTGACCTGACACTTTCTAAACCTAATCTAATATGGTCCTTGGGCCTGCCAGACACTCACCCAGAGCCCACCTAGACTACATGCCATCCTTAACCACTCAGAAGTTATTATTAATATTAATTTTTAAATGAATCTTTTTTGTAAAGGTATGGGAAGATAGCAGTCCCTCCTGCCTCCCCCCAATCCCTCTATCCCAGAACTACTGTCCTCTTTGGGGGGAGGGAACACTGGTGGTCCCCCCTTCCCGTGCCCAAACGTCAGCCTCTGCCTGCCAGCCTGACCATGTGTCTCTGCTGGCAGCAAGCAGGAGAACTAGAGAGCAGTGATTCATCAATAAGACTGCCAAGGATACAAATGACCCGCCATCAGAAATGGGCACCGATCTGTTCATAGAAAGTTCACACCATGCCAGGGAGATGGGCTCCTTAATTATTTCTTTAAAAAAATAAAAAGTCTGATGCCAAAAAGGAGAAAGCAGAGACTAGATAAAACCCACTAAGAGCCGCCTCCCCCCGCCCCATTCCGCCCCCCCCCCCCCACGAGCAGCCCAGGAACTTAATGGAGGAGGAGGAGGAGCAGGAGGGACAATTTGTTTGGTGTCTCCAAGATTAATTTGTCTCCGTTATTTAATAGAGATGCACAGCACCAAGGTTCTGGCGTGCAAATGAGCCAGTGGAGTGATGGCTCCTGGAGCCGCCTGCCTCCCCGACCGCTCCGGGAGAAGGGAAGCGCCAAAGTGGGGTGGGGGCGGAGGGGAGGGAGGGGAGGGAGGGGAGAGGGGGGAGGGGAGAGAATAAAAAAAATTATTGCTTTTTAATATTCAAAAACAGTTTGCGAAATTTAATCAAAACAGAGGAAAAGCTAACATTTTTACCACTTTGACATTTTTATTAGCGCTTTCATAAATTTTTAAAACATGAATGGAATTAGTTTACAACAAAAAAAAACTGCCCTGAAAACATCTGGAAGAGACAAATAGGAAATAATAAAAAAATAAATAAAAGCAAACTCCTCCGAGTAAAATTAGCATGTGGAAAAGGCAGCCACTGCAGAGAGGGGATGGCACAGGCGTGGGCCTGCAGGGTAGCCCAGCAACCTTGACAGGCATCAGGGCTTCTTCAGTGCCCCCAATCCTGGGCCATTGGCCACCCCCCCCCCCCAACAACGACACGCACGCCAACCCCAGACCAGCCAAAGGTTCTGCCTAACATCTCTCCTGTGCCCAGGAACCGTGGAGGCCCCTGTCAGAGCCATACTGTGTGGGTGATGCATCTCTTTCTAATCCCACCTCCAAAGTCTAGGCCTGGGCTGAGGACAGCTCAGATCAGTGACCCATCCCAAGCTGGCCAAATGCAGAGGTTCAGAGAGAGGGAGAACCGTGAGTTGAAGAGGATGCTGGGGGTACTGGGGAGAGGAGGCAGAGAGGCAGCTTCCTCCTAGTCTTGGCAACAGACAATGCCCCAGGGGAGGCCTGAACCCACCTGGTTTCCTAACAAAGCAAACATCCAGCTAAATTGCAGGGGCTGGTTCTCTCCAAGATGCCTGGTACAGGAGCCGATCTCCTGGTGCTTGGGAGGTCCCCGGGGGCTGGCCTGTCTCTGCCCCCTGCCCCCTGCCCCGTCCATACCAGAGAGCTTCTCTCTCCCCGCCTGTCTGACAGGGTTTGCTGCTGTGGTAATCTAAGGCAACTCCTCACTAACCATGTTAGTCAGACCCACAATGAAATTTAACCTGTGACACAATGGTACTTTTCATTTAAACTTTCATTTGGAGAGAAGCAGTGTTTGGAGACCTGCAGTTTGTCCTGCTAATAAAGACAAGTGTTGGGACCTTTAAGGGTGCCATTCATCTTTGCCCTTTATTAAATTCAATTTTCTTAAGCCCATGATACATTATGAAATTAGGGGTTGACATTCCTCTGGAAACAAAAATATCTATCAAACATAAATAAAGGGGAAAAACTTGCTATTACCAAGAATTTATGGTTTAAAGTTGATCTCTTTCCACTTTGGTATAAGCACATGGCTTGTTTTAGAGATCCAGAATGCTATTACAGATCTAGAATTTCATTAGTATTTCTTATGAAATGCTAAGCACTTCAGCTCCCAGGTTCCCAGTCACAGTCACTGTCACTGTCACTGTCTCCCTAAGGCCCAAGGGAATAGCCGCTGTCCTCCACCCCTGGCCACCACCCCAGCGAGGCCCCATCAAACCCAATAGGGAAGGGGCAGAGAGAGAAAGAAAGAACCCAGAAGCCCCCAAGAGGAAGGGGGCTGTTGGTGCCTCTCTGCCTCAACTAGGCAGCTCACAGCATACCCAGGGAGCAGCTGGAGAGAGCCAGGGAAGGACCAGAGGGGTAGATGTGGAGTTGTCAGCAGAGAAACCTGGAAAGGAAGGAGGTCAGACCACATGGGGCCTCAAAGGCCAAGCCCGGGGGGGGCGGTGTGTGAACTTTACCAGGGAAACAAAATTTTGGAGCCTGAGGATTCTAGCATTTGGGTGGAGTAGGGACTGGGAGTGGGGAGGCAAGAGGCAGCCCTAGGCCCATACAAGGCAGGCCTTTAACAAAGCCCATGCAGTAAGCTGAGGGTGGCCCAGGATGGTGGCACAGAGGACAGATGGGGAACAGAAGAGAGACCCAGAGCCTCCAAGCTTCCATACCCATTCTCAATCAGCTGCCTGGGCCACCATGGATTACAAGGCCCACAGAGGACTGAGATGTCCAGGTCCCAGAGGTCCCAACGGCAGATGGATGGAGAGAGCCTTTAAGTCTGTACTATGTCAGACACAAGATAAAAAGACAATCCTGCCCTCCAGAAGCTTCTGATTTAATAAGAGACAGCACATTAAGGGGTGGGAGACAAAGGCACATCATGGTGCACCAGACCAGGAAATGGCATGTGGACCAGCCTGGGGGCCAGGTGGGTCGAAGCTATCTCTTGGAACCTAGCACTGTCTCAGGGGTGGTCTATAAGTGGAGGGAAGGGAAGGAAAGGGGGAGATGAGTGCCAACAGTGTGGGGCTGAGGGGAAGTAGAGCCTGGGGGAGATCCTCCCACAACCTGGCTCCAATCAAAAGCCAGGGTGAAGGATGGACTAGAAGGGGAGAGGGCCCAATCAAGCCCCCCAGTGCCCACCCAAGCAGGGCTATCCAAGCAGCTGGCCAGCAAAGCCTCATCAGTTTTGATTACAAGCACATTTTAGATGGTCAACTCCTCAAGGGCAGAGAGGGTCTTTGCCTCAGTACAGGGCCTGGTCCCATGCAGGCACTTAATAAAGCTTCCTGAGGGACAAGTACAGAATACCAGACTATCTGAAGGGGGTGCCTTAGGAAGACCCTGGGACTTGACATCAGGAGCCTAGGCTTTGCCATTCTCTCTCTGGCCTTGGAAAGCTACGCCAATTGCTCTCCAAGGGTCCTTTTGGCCCCGAACCCAGTGGTCTCCATCAGACAAGTATGCCCCCTCTCTAAAATGCCTGGTGGCCCTGGGCTTCTCCTGGCCAGGCACAGCTCCCCCCCCCCCCATCTAAAACAGCCTCCACCCCAGAGGAAAGAGCTGTGGGGCCAGCACAGGCCTGGCCTCTCTGCTGCAGGGGCCCAGAATTGAATTTTTAAAAAACAGCATTGGTTACAGAAATCAATCACCCACCACAGGACGCCCCCGAAACAACTCAAAGTGAGGTAAATAGCCAGGTCCAGGTTGTGGCACATCCAGACAGCTTTCCCTCTGCTCCTGAGCAGGCCCAGAATCCACATTTGTGGCAACATTTACCCAAGTTTTCTCGTTCTCAACATCCCCCAGGCAGCCTTCCTCCACTGCCTGCTTTTCCGGCTAACCCCATGACCAGCAGCCATTCCCAATAATCTTTGGATGAATCCCCCAAGGCAAGGATCTGGTCCAGTCTGGCAAGGGGGCCACCTGTCCAGCCCCATCTTCCACAACTCTTTGCCCCCCAATCCTTGATCCAGCCCCACTAAACCAGCCATCTAGGAGGTATTCCCCTTTTCACCTCTACTTACAGCCTCTCCCAACAGGCTGGAGCAGGGGGCCACATCAAATGCAGTGAAATTTGAGGTGGTAAGTAAAACATTCTCCTCTAGAGATACAGATAACAACTTCACAGGGACAAAATGGGGGAGGCAGTGGGTTGTTGAAAATGGCCCGAGGGGGAGGGGGAGGGTTAGTGTGAGATCAATATGAATCAACACTGTGGTAAACAGTAATATCTCAAAGATTATGGAAAACAGGACAGGGACCACAAGGCTTGAGAAAGCAAATAAGGTCCTGATTTTCAAAAAAGGAAGAGACCAGTCTACAAAGTCAATGAACTCAACTTGGATTGCTATGAAAATTCATATAAGAAGTAGTTGGCAAAGGGAAGAAAAGGAAGCCAGCCTGGCTTCATCAAGGACAGATCTTGCCAAACTAACCTCATGTCCATTTTGACTCAGCTGCTAAACTGGTAGATCAGAGGATCTGATAGCTGGGGATAGAGCTGACTTAAACTTTTTTACTGAGTATATGATAAAACTGTCACAGTCTATTCTTGGGAAGGAAATAAAGAGATGTGGACTAGACGATAATACAATTTGATGTCTTCAGAACTGGCTAAATAAGTCAGATTCAGAAAATAATGTTTTCTTTTTAATTCTCAACTTAACAGACACCAAATAAAATGGCTATTTCCACATACGTAGTAGGATAGAAAAAGAAGAGTGTACATGAATTTGCAGACCCCTACTATGTACAGTTTGCTTTTCTTTTGAAATATACAATTAGTTCAACCTATCCTGCTAGTCCGTGCTTCTGACCTTCCTACCATCTTCTTTCTCTTCATTTTTAAAAAAAAGGAAACCTCAATGACCCTGGTTTTTTGCTCTTTTCTTTTTTTTTTCCCTGCTATTTCCACTCTATCCCCTCTCTTCTGTTCATCTAGCCTCTTTTGGAAAAAAGAAAAGCCAAATATGCAGAGTCAAGCAAAATTAATTCCCACTACGGCCGTGTCTGAAAATGTCTGTCTGATTCTGCATCTCAAGTCCCTCACCTCTCTGTCATGAGGTTGCGGCTATGCTCTGGAATCACAGCTGATCATTGCATTGATCACTGGTCTTAAGTCTCAAAGAGTAGTTTTTAATGGCTCAATGTCAATGTGGTAGGAAGTCTCCAGTGGAGTACCCCAGGGATTGGTGCTTGGCCCTGGGCTATTTAATTTAACATTTCATCCATGACAAGGATACAGGCAGAGCTGGCATGCAACCCAATCTACAGAGGGTACAACATTAGGAAGGGGGGAAGAGTCAGGAGTCTAAAGGATCTTGACAGGCTAGAATATTAGGCTGAGACTAATAAGATGAAATTTAATAGGAATAGATGGAAAGCCTCACATTTAGTTTGGACTTCATGGATTTCTACACCGTGTGTGTGTGTGTGTGTGTGTGAGAGAGAGAGAGAGTGTGTGTGTGTGAGTGTGAGAGAGAGTGAGTGAGTGTGTGTGTGTGTGTGTGTGTGTGTGTGTGTGTGTGTGTGTGTGTATGTAAGCCTATATTCTACTCTTGTCCACTTATGATGGAAGGGAGGCTCATGGACACCTGCCCTCCATGTTTGTTCACTCTTCATCTTACACACACCAATTCTGTGAAATAGTATGTTTCTTTCCCTTTCTTCTCCCTACTACAACTCTAACCCCTACACGTTCTCATGTCTTTCTTTTCCTAAAATCCTCAAAACCACACTGCCTGACATTTAACTCTCTGTGGCTCCTGAAGACCTCAAAGGTCTGAGAACCATATGTGTTTCTTCTCCTATTAGTCTGTTTGTCCTCTCCAAATGGTGAAATGTATTTACTGTGCAGGATTCCTATGCTCCCATTTCAGAATGTCTTGTCCATCTGGCCTTGTCAATCACCAACACTTGGTGGGCCCTTTTGTCCGCTAGAAGGTTATGCCCAATTTCCCGAACTGGTTATTTTTGGTTGTAAGCCTTCCTCTCTTTTGTCTTTTAGGATAGGACAGTCTAAATTTTTTCTTTTACAGTGGCAGTTACCAAATCTTCTGTGATCCAGATTGTGTCTCCTTGGTACTTGATTTCTTTCTGTCTGTTCACTGGCAGCATTTCTTTGGACTGGAAGCTCTGAACTTTTTGACTATCATGTTCCTGGGAGTTTTCCGTTTGAAATTCACCATTGGTTCCTCATGATGATAGTGCTTGTCCTTTATTTTCGAAGAAGACTACAACATCAGAGAAGTGATGCCAGGACATGCACATGAATTGGATTGGAGTGAGAGAGCTACTAAGTCCCCAGACCCACATTCTCTTCCAGAGTCATAGGAGTTCAGGGGCCAGATAGGAATCGAATGCCTGAAGATGGCCCTGGATGTAAGACAATCAGAATTAAGTGACTCGTGTCTGAGGCTGGATTTGAACTAAGGTCCTCCTGACTCCAGGGCAGTATTCTATCCACTGCACTACTGAAATGTTCTAAGAGATCTGGGCAGTTTTCATTTTTGATTTCCAGAAGTGATCTTTACAAACCTTTCCATCCAGTCAAGGATTGTACCAAACGTCTGTAGCAAGTCTACAAAAATTATGAAACAAGCAAGGAGGAGGCAGAAAGCAAGACATGCTAACAGGATCAGAGCAGCCCTTAGGAGCACAGCTGGTCCCCAACTGCTAGCTGGTACCAGAGCTGAGATTCTCTCTCTTAAACTTCTGTCTAGGTCAATTGGTTTTGATAGTATGTACTTTAAACTTTCTTATGGTTTTTCATTCTTTTCATTTTCTAACAAATATTTCTCACCTCATGGAGTTGTTGCTTCCTAGTTGGCCCATTCTGATTCTCAAGGAGTTCAGGACTTGGGTAAGGTGGATCATCATGTGTTTTTAGATTCCTTATTCTCCTTTCCATTCTTTTCCCCCAAGTTGCTGCTTCCTTAACCATTCTGGCTTTTATCTCATTCCATTTCTTCCAGGTACCCCAGAAGTCTTGTGGCCAGGGTACTCTTCCCTAAGGCTCTACCTGGACTGCTGGTGGAAGTACTCTCTTCATCTAGGTTCTCACTTGGGATTCTCTAATTCCACAATCTTTCTCTGCCATAATAAGAATGTTCTTGTTTCTATCTCCAACCCTCAGTTTTGGGCTGAGGGCTTTGTGTTTAGGTCAGACTTTTGGATGATGTGGGTATGCCCAGCTTGCTCTTTGGTCTTAGCAAGGATTCAAGCTTTGTCTTCCACAGGAATCTCTAGCTTGGACTTGTTCTTCTTTAAAAACCTTGAATTTTTTGGAGTTTAACTTAAATTTAAGTTAAGTTTTGATTATTTCTGTTTCCTTCTCGCTGCACAATCCCCAAACCAGATTGGGCTCCATCCCTTGCTTGCCCTGTCAGGCCCCAATCAGATGTTACTGCCTGTGTGGCTGCAGGCATCCTGCAAGAATACAGGGCTCCCTGGCCCTTTGAGCCCCTTGTGGTGGCTTAAATGGGGCCCTGTCCCAGAGGGCACCAGGAGGTCTGCTGGAGCCCTGCTGCCTGGGGCTAGTCTGGCACTTTCAGGACTTGGGCAGGACACTGACAGTCTTTGGAATGGACAGAGTTTACAGCTGCTTCTCTTTGTTTCTGGCATGACTAACCTGGTTCATTTTCAGAGATGTGCTGGGGTGTCAGTACAGAATCAGGGCTCCTCAGAGTGTTAACTCACCACCATCTTCCCCCAGTTCTGGGGACACAGTCTCACCTCAGGTCAAGTTATAGCCAGTCCCTTCCTGGGTTATCCCATCCCAAGTATTGCCTCCCTCCTCCTCCTCCCAGTGAATGCCAGAGCTTCCTTATCACCCTTTCAAACCCTTCACAAACATTCTACAACTTCTCTTTCCAGCTGGACTGGACATTATTACTCTCCTGATTTTTCTCCATCTGTCACATGTCCAGCCTCCATCCCCAGTGCCTGGAATGCCCTTGCTCCTCCCTCTGCCTGTCTAGATTTCCCCTCCTTGTTCCTTTGTACTTTTCATTTGTATTGACTTTCTTTATGTTTAGTCTGTTTATACTTCTATGCCATCTTAGCCCCTTGTGAGCAGTGATTGCTTCATTCATTTTACAAATGGCCAGTGCCTGACACTTGACTGACAATGAGAACTATGCCCCAATTGAATAACTGCACTGGGCAGAGGAGGCAGAAGGCAAGGTATGCCAACCACCCAAGGGAAGGGGGCAAAGGGGCATAGGGTTAACCCTGACAACTAGCAAGAGAAGCCGGGGGGGGCAGGGGGGTGTGTGGCAGCTCTGATTCTCACCCCAAAGGGAAGGGAGAGGACTGAGGGAAGGAGTCCAGGTCAAGAGAGAAGGCACCTCAGTGTGCCAGCTGGTCTCCCGAGTCCCCTTCCCTTCTATTGACCAGTCCAAAGAGCCACTGTGATCTTGGACTGCAGGAAGACAATCTCAGTCTTCAGGAATAAGGAAGAACCATCCCAGGCACTTTGAAGACCATGTCTGCAGTTTGTACTTAGGCCTGGTCACCACAACTTATGTCCACAGTGCTAAGCACCAGGAATACCAAAGACATAGCTCCTGCCTTCAAGGAGGTCCCTGTCTGATGTGGGGGAGGGAGGATGTCTGTCTGTCTGATGGGGGAGACAACACCCAGAGAACAAGGCCCAAGGTAAATGACAGAAAACTCAAAGAGAAGGCCCTGGCAGGGGTCTGGGGGCCTGGGAGGCAGGGGAGTCAGGAAGTGGAGAGAGGATGCCAGGAGAAGTGTCTTGAGCTGGGAAGAGGAACCTCTTGTGCCCCTGCCCCTCAGCCAAAACTTGGAGGCTGCAAGGGTCACAAAGAGCAGCTTGTGAATGGTTTGGAAAGCTCCACAGATCTGATCTTCGAGATCACAGGGAGCCCCGGGAGTCTACTGAGGGGAGAGAGGGTCAGCCCGGAGCAGCTGAGTAGATGATCCCCAAGGGTCAGTCATCACAGCCTCATCCAGGACAGGGTACCCCAGACTAGCTCTACTTCTGGCACAGTCACCAGGATGGGACACTAGTCGACCATGTGTCTCTGGAGCTTGGAGACCCATTGGGAAGCTGTGGCCTAACTAACAGATAAGTCTGAGATGACCCAAACCCCATGAGGACTCTGGCTAAGGAAGATGGCAGAGCCTGTCAGATAGAGACCTGTGGTTTTACCTAATAATTTCCCCTGGTTATGAGGCAGGATTTGGAGGGTGAGGAAGGGTAGGGGAGGAGGAAATGGGAAAGGACTGTGGTGTAAAGAACAAATACAACTTAAACAAACCCTGCAGCTGGGGAAATTCAGAACTAAATGAATGGTCAAACCCAAAAGCCATTTAAATGCTAAAGAAAAAAAGAGAGAAAAGAAAAGAAAAATCTTTTGTCTCAGTTTCCACATATGAAAAATGGGAATGATGATAAATTATCTACTGCCACATGGGAATATTACTAGATTTTAATGAGATAATTTATGTAAGATGCCTCAAAAACCTGGCAATATAAATTCTAGCTATTATTGTTATTAGAACTATTATTAACATTCTTCATCACCATCACCATCATTATCTTCCATTGGTGGCAGAAAGCATATCAAAAACATAGAAAAGAAGGCTCTTGATCTTTCCATTACCCACAAGGGCACCATTGGCATGTTCTATCTGATCATAATCTTCTATCATTCCATCTCTCTGTCTTTACAACCCCAAATCTAGTTCTTTGTTCTCATTGTGACCTCTTATCCATCCACCCCCAGTTCGTTCCCAAGTCATCTGCCACTCAGTCCTGGCTATACTTTCCTCCTTTTCCTATCCTGATCGTTTGGTAAATGCATTCAATTCAGTACTATCTTCTATGTTAGTATCTCTTGTCCCCTTATTCTATCGACCAATCTCACCCTGCCACACCCCAACCTTGGACTACTTCTATCATCTGCTACCTGTGCTCCTAATCATCTGCTAGGGGAAAATCACAAACTATGTTAAATGGGTCTACAGCAAATTTATATTACATCACTGTAACTAAGCCCTCTCTGCAGTGAAGCAATCCTTTACAATCCTAATCAATTCACTATCCCACTCATCACACTCACTCACCTCTCCTCAAGTCCCCTTCCCCCATCTATAAGCCAAAGATCTCAACTTCATCCTTCATCCAAAAAAATAAATAAACCCATTCTCCAAAGACTTGCTTTTATCTCTCTTCCCTTCCTATAAAAATACTCAGACATTGTTCTCCACTATCTCCTCTTCCATGATTGTGTCTCACGAAGAGATGACCCTTTTCTTGTATAAGGCAAACTTTCTATAAGCACCCCGATTTCTGGTTTCAGATTGTCTACAGGACACCAAATTCAAGATTTATGAAAGCTGGTGTTACCAGACTGCAACTCAGGAGAGAGGATGAATACATAGATCTGGGAATCATTTCCAAAGAAATGATAAATGAACCCATAAGAGCTAAACACCAAATAAGAAAGAGGGAGACTTAGTGAATGACGTTCATGAGATGTGATCTGGATGAGGCTCCTACAAAGGAAATGGTTACAGACAGGTGAGACAAGGAAAAGCAGGGAATGGCAGAATCACAAACAGAACAGAGTAACCTGGAGAAGAGGGGATTCACAGTGACAAAGAGATCAAGAAGGATTCAAAGGGGAGAAAACGCCATTAGATTTGGTAATTAAGAGATCACTGATAACTTCAGGGAGAGAAGTTTCAGTTGAATGAGGAGGTTACATGTCAGATTGCAGAGAATTAGGAAGAAAGTGGAAAGAGAAGAAGGAAGGCATCAATTTTGATGGCTTTCTTAAGTTTAGTGAAGAAGAGGAGGTGAGACATGGGAAGATAGTGGAAATAGATCAAGCAAGAGCTTTTTTAAGGATAAGGTGGGTTTGTAGACAATGGGAAAGGAGCCATTAGATAGGAGAGAATGGGAAATGACAATGTGGGACTTGGAGAAGAAGGGATAAGAAAGGAACCGACTTGCATGCAGAGGAGAAGAGTCAAGCTCCTCATTGTGAGACAGGGGCAAAGAAGGACTTCTGGTAAATGGTCTCAGTTTTTTCCAGTAAAAGTATGTGGTACAGTCTCAGGGACAGCCAGAACACAGAAGGAGAGGGAAATGAAAAGTATGAAGATGAAATCAAGTTTGTTAACTACACAGAACAGGCATTCCAGAGGGCCCAGCGAAAAGCATGTTCAGAAGAGAAGAAGCAGGATACTGAAGGGTCTTGGGTTTATGGCATATGAGGGTCTACTCAAAGAACTAGGTATGTTTAGCCTGAAAAAAGAGGAAAACTCAGCAGGGGGAAGATGATAAGTTTCCAAGCATTTACTTGAAAGGTTGTAACCTGAAAGAGAAATGAAGTTTTGTTTTGCTTGGCATCAGAAGGAAGAACTAGGAGCAATGAGTGAAAGCTGAAAAAAACAAACTGAAGCTCAATCTGGGAAAATCCCCTTGCTATGGGCCAGCCCTGGATCCTCAGACCTCAGACGCTGGGCTTTGCGTGCAGGAGGGACTCAATAGATGTCTGCTGAATTGAATCAGAGGAGGTCAGGGAAAAGGTGACGAAGTAATAGCAGATGGACCATCCACCTGCCTTTCAGGTGGGCAGGGGCTTGAGGAAAACTTGACCCTGGCTTAGCCACCTCACATAATTCTGCCTGCTGCAGTAACCACATCAAACACAACCGAAAGGCTGCAATGTACAGAACACAGAAAGCAACGCTGGTACTAAGAAAGGAGGAAAAAAGCCCATTTTGAGCTATCGCAGGAGGGAGTCAAGCTAGATTAGAAGCAGGGCCAGATGAGGAACTGTATTCAACAATGCACAATCTATCCAGTCACCTTTAAAAATGAAAAAGAAGGCCTCTGAGTGATAGAGGGAGGGAATAGAAGAGATTCCCAAAGGTCTTTGCCACCCTAGGACCCAACAAGCTTATTGTGTGGAAGGAGCTGGTGCTTGCCCAACAGAAGACTCCTCCCTCTTCTCTCAGAGAAGAGGTTACCAGCATGACCAAGAGTGTGGGGGCTTCTGGGAGCAAACTTGAAAGCCCAAAGAACCCAAGTAGGGATTGGGGGAAAAAATACTGGGACTTGGGGCCAGGGAGGGTCCCTCAGTTGAGGGAGGGGGGTCTGGATTCTGAATGGGATGAGGTTCTCCAATGGCACTGGTAGAACAGGGTGTATGTTTTAGAGCAAGGTTCTGTGGGTTGGGATGGGGGAGAGGGTCCTGGGGGCCAGTTGTCTGCAGGGGAGGGGTCCCTGGGTGGGAAGATGGTGGTGCTCTAGAAGGCTCCAGAAGGAGTGGGAAGTCTCAGGAGGAAATGGGGTGGGGGGGGTGGACAAGAAGGGATATGTTAGGGAGTCAGGCACTGCAGGGGGGGCATCCCTAAGGGGATACAAAGGCAGGCAGAAAGAAGAGGTATCAGCCTGTGCAGAGGGTGGGGTCTCAGGACCTGAGAGATCCAGGTGCCACATTCTGCATAGGCAGGAGCAACATGGGTTTGCTTCAGTTTCTATGGTTTGTATTTTTTTTAAGTCATTTTATGCACAAGGAGCTTATTTCTTAAACAAACACTCGTGGTTTTGATTTACACCGAAGACGGCTCCTAAATAATTTATGGCGGGTTAAATTTATTGCAGAGCCCTGGCTGGCTGCAAATTCGAATTGCCAAATAATTAGATTTTAGGGCCAAGCTTATAAATTATCCGTCGATTTGTCCGGACTTGTTTGTCAGCTGCTTTGTGCTCCAGGTCATCTTTGGCATTGGGCTATTTGTGTTTTAATTGTTGATTTGCACTTTGACAGATGAGAGCGGACGCCTCCAAGTTTCAGGGGGAGGATGGTAGGGAAATAAGGCCTTGAAAAGGCTTATTTTTCCCTCCCTCCCACTCCCCCCTTCCCATGTCAACCTCAAGGCCATTAAAATAGGAAAGAGCTCGAACACAGACAAGTGGCAGAGTATGTGAGTGTAAGTGTGAATGTGTGTGTATGTGTGTGTGTGTGTGTGTGTAACTGTCTGCAAGAGCGTGTGTGAGTGTAGGTGTGATTATGTATATGTGTTTTAATGTGTGTGTATATGAGTATGTAGGTGAGTGACTGTGCAAATGTATGTGAATGTGTATGTTAGTCTGAATGTGTATATCTGAATATGTATTTGAGTGACTATGTGTGCAAATGTCTGTGTAAGTATAAATGTGAGTGTGTATATATGTGTATAAGTGTTTGAATGTGAGTGTATAAGTGTGTATATGAGTGACTGTGCAAGCATGTGTGAATGTATGAAGGTGAGTGTGAGTGTGCGTGTGAGTATATGAAGGCAAATGTGAGTGTGAATGTGTGTGTGTGACTATGTGCAAGTGAGTGTGTGAGTGCATGAGAGTGTATGAGTGACGTGTGTGTGTGTCTGTGTGCACACACACCATTCACTTTAACAATGCTGCAACTCACAAATAAAGTCCAATGATGGCAGCTCCCTGGAAAAATGCCCCTTTCGTGGATACCCTGTGGGTGAGGGTGGATGGATGAACCTGAATTCCCAGCCCGCTAGTGCGTGGCCTGCCCCTTGCAGAGTGCTGAGACAGTGGTAGCCTCTGCTCAGCAGATCCTTCAGGACAGAAGCTGGCACCAAACGATTCCAGGGGAGCTACCTGTGCATATACATGGATCATGAAGTTAACTGAAACAAATCTCAGGTACCAGAAGGAGGAAGCCAGCCCCCAGGGTGCCAGGAGGCAGGGAGAGAACCTGGCCAAATCCAAGAGCCGGCTCCCCCGGGCAGGAACAAGGCTGTCACGTATGGGCTCCTCCTCATGCCTACTGCCCTTGCCCTTTCTCCCCAAAGCGGGGACCCTCTATTTGCCTCAAAAAGAAAGCACAGACCAAGAAGGTTCAGCTAGAATCCCCCTCCCTTGGGAGACCAGAGGCATGATTCTGACATAATGCACCTGACCCACAGCACACTCCTAATCAGCCAATCCAAAGTGGATTGATAGGCCCAGGGGTCAAGTGACTTGCCTAGGGTCACACAGTAAGTGAATGATTTGGTTGCTGAGGGGAGTGGGGTGGTGGGGAGCCCTGAGGGATCCTAAACAACTGCTTCATTGACCAGACTAGGCTGTGGTATTGGGGGAAGGGGCAGGGTATGCATGCTTTGGAGGGCAGCGGCATGCTGCGTCCCCCCTTCCAGCCAGCCCAGGGTCCCTGGGAGTTGAGGAGGGTAGTGACACAAGACAGTCACCACCACAGAAGGACCCAGGCTCATGCTCTCACAGCGGCAGCAAGTGGCTTGTCCTGAGCTTCTGTCCCCAATACCTGATGGGCACCTTCAACCTCTCTGTTGAGAGAGGAGTGCAAGCAATCTGCCCAAGTCACCCAGGAAGGCAGTCATACAAGCCAAGTCACAGAAAACCCACCAGAGTTCTCTGCATATGACTTCAGGAGCTAGTCCCTCATCCAGGCCACAGCCCATAGGCAGCCAACCTGCCCAGACTGCCCACCACTATGGGTTGCCCAGCCAGCCCGACCCTCTCTCTCCTTTCTCAATTGCCAAGGGCCAAGGAAGGTGGCATGAGGCCCTGGCTGTGAGGGGCAAACCCCTGTGGTCACCTGCAGAGAGCGCCCCCACAGCCCAGAGCACCCCCCACCCTGCTCCATCTCCTAGGCATCCCTTCCTGCCAAGACTAGCCTTCAGCTCTACTGAGACAACAGGTGGGCCAGGATTCTCTGACTGCCTGGTAAAGCCCTTACCAGGATTCCGGGATCTGTCGGAAGAAAATCAAGAGTTCCCCAGGCCCCATCTGCCCATCTCGCCAACATATCAGGCAAGGGGGTGTGCGGGCAGACTTAGGCTTCCTCAATTTCTTCTCCTTCAAACCCTTCCTCAACCTGTGGATCCCGTCCTGTGAGAGGGTACCCCCGGGTCTTACCAATCTTTGCCCATAACCTGCTGTGGGGGCTCTTCATAACCCATCAGCCTCTAGTCTGGTGACTCTGGGCCCCCAGACCTCCCTGGGGCCAGGAGGGTTTTCCCTTGGAATCCACTCTCCCCAGAAAACATCAAGCAGACCCTGCACTAAAGCCACAACCACCTTCCAGAAGAGCCCCAAGCCCAAATTCTAAAGCAAACTTGTAATCCAGAGGAGTCGCTTACAGGTTTCCACTCAGCAAATGGGTAGGGAGGCAAGGGGCACAGGGAAGCAGGATGAGGAGACGGGGGCAGAGGAATAAGTGGATGGGGGCCAGGAAAGGGACAGGGACGTGGGGGGGACGAGGGGACTGTCCCACAGTATCAGGTCAGAGCTGCCTTAGGAAGTCCACATGCTCTGCCCAGACTCCTGGGTACTATTCCAGAGTCCTCCCCTGGAGTTTTAAACCAGCCCTTCGGTCCTCACCTGCAGAGAACATGGTCCTGTCTGCTAGTCCTCCCACCCACCTCGGTGTCTGCAGCTCTCCCTTTCTTTAATCCCAGTAAATGAGGCATACTAGTAAGAACTGGCTCAGGACCAGAAATTTGGCTCTGTGGTACCTGGACCTCTGGAAGCAGATACAGACAGAGGCTGGAGGGCAGGAGGAGAGCAGTTGCCCCCAAAGGTGATGGGTTCCCACCTCTGCAGGTTCCATGGGAGGGGCTGGCTACCCCAGTTCCCGAGAGGAGCCCCATGATGCCACCAATGAGCTCCTCTCACACCAGCTCCTCTGGCTGTCTTCAGTCCTCAAGTGAGTAGGCATGGGACACCAGGGCAGTGTGCACACCCACAAGAGGGCCTTTAAAAGCCATTGGCTCATTGGCCTGGACTACACAGAGCAAGCAGCATCCACTTGCATCTGAGGGCCGGCCCAGCCTCCCGGGGGCAGCTCTGACATCCTTTTCCCATACCATCTTTCTCTCTGGCCTAGAGCTCCTAGCCCTGTTCTTTATCCCCACTGTGTCAGCCAACCCCTCAGTTCTTCCCAAAGCCATCCATCCGACCCTAGCCTCCCTATTCCCTTCCACATTCTGACCTCTTGGTGAATCAGTTCAAACCTATGCCAGCCTCTTCTCAAGTCCCTTGCCCCTTCATCTGATCACTGCCCTTGCCCTGCCAGCCTCAGCCTTGCATGACTCTCACCATCCAGTCCTGCCTATGCTCCAATTCAAGAGCTGTAAATGAAGCTGGAGAAAATCAAACACTGCAATGATGGAGGGAGTCTCCTACAAAAGTATGTCCCATAATCTCATTTGAACCCTCGGTGCCACAAGGCAACCCTTCCACTCCCCCTAATCAATTCGCTTTTCCCAGAGAGGGGCCTGGCCGCCAGTTTGCAGGGAAGGCCCTGGCGCTCTTCCTTTAAGTTGGGAAATGAAATGCAAAACTGACATTAATGTAACATTATGGTGGAGATTAAATGCACCCAAATCAGGAAATTCAAAGTTATGCTCAGTATGGCCTCGATAACTCAGGCTCCCCCGGCGCATGTCGTATTTCCTTTTAGCGCAGAGGGGTTATACATTATGGCATTATAGCTGGCGCTCTCTGCCAGGCAAGAGGGGCTGAATGATGGGTGGAAGAGCTCTGGGAGGGGGCTTGCAGGCTCCCCACTCAGGAAAGGCAAGGTCACTGTGAGCTCCTCAAAAAGAAGGGCCTTCCTCAGATCTCTGTGGATTTTCTCATAGTCCAGTTCCCCCTTGGCTTAGATTCTGGCTCCTGGTGGGGGTCTCCCCCAGTGTTGGGTGGGTGCTTGTGGGTCAGAGCAGAGCTTCAGGAGGAAAATTGCCATGAGAGGTGGGAGGGGGAATGAAATGATGGGAAGCATGCTTAAGATTTGGGGCCTCCCTGGAGACCACTGCCCTGCTGACTGCCTTCTGGGCCAGGCACTGTCAGTCTAGCAACCCTCCTGGATTCTCTTCACACGCTCCCTCCTGAGTCTCCTTGGCCCTGCCCTATGTAATTAGGCATGGAACCCTCTTCTCTTCCCTCTCCTTACCCTCCCTTAGCTGCCAAGGATTCCATTATCATCTTGAGACAGATGCTTCCCACACCCAGATCTCTAACCCCCATCTTCATCTGAGAGCCAACATTGCCAGCTTCCTGTTGGGCATCTCCTCTTGATGTCCCAGCACAGGCTCCCCACACTTAACAAGACCAAAAGATCATTCAGTATTTCCCCTTTTCCAGACTTCCCTATTTTAATGGTGGGCACCACTTTGTTGTTTGTTTCCCTGCTGGATCAAAGTGGGGAGAAATTCAAGGTGGGGAGACACCCCCCCCCACCAGCAGCTCTTGCAATAGTTCAGGCATTGGGTGATGATGGCCCTCCCCAGGGCTGGGGCAGTGTCAGAGGTTACAGAAGTAGAAATGACAGCGCCTGAGAATGGCACCCAGGGTCTGAGCCTGGAGAGCTGGGAGGGTGGTGGTGCCATCCCCAGTAAAGGAAGGTTTGAGGAGCAGGAGGAAGGGAATGAGTTCAGTTGTAGACAAGTTGAATGTAAGGTGTCTATTGAACATCTAGTTTGAGATGTCTAGTGAGCAGGTGGGGATGGGAGGCTGGAGGTCAGCAGAGAGGATAAGGCTGGAAAAACAGACCATTAGAATCCATGGGAGCTGATGGGGAAGAAGAGAAGAGAGTCCAGGATGGAGCCTTGGGGACCTAGAGGAAAAACCATCAGAGGGAACTGAGGTGCAGTTGACAAACGGCAGAAGCAGGGGAGAGCAGAGAGCGCCAAGGGACGAAGGTGATGAGCAATGTCAAAGGCTGCAGAGAGGTCAGGAAAGGGGAGGATGGAGAAGAGGCTGTTGGATTTGGCAGCCCCAAGAGCCCTGGTAACGTTAGAGAGGGGGGTTTCAGTTGGATAGTGCACAGGGTTTGGAAGAGGGTGAGAGGAGCAAGGGGAGAGGTGGAGTGAGGTAACTGGCAGGCAAGGAGACATCGGTGAGCAACGGAGAGACTACCGGGAAGTGGGCATGCTGGAAGGGCAGCTGCTAGAGAAGAGGGATAGAGGGTGGAGCTTGGCTCTTCACCTGAGACATGAGTGAAGGGGGGAAAGGGAGGGTTCACTCTTTATAGGTGGGCTTCTGATCCAGCAGATAGGGACAAGGGGTCTTATGGGAGGTCTGAGGATCAAGGAAAAGCTTTGGAAGAGGCCCTTTCTTGCCGAACCATGGCCAGGCCCCCAATTCCAGGGGTGCCCCCACCCAGGGGTGTTCTCAGTCCAGGTGGTTGGGCCTAAATCCAGGTCACATTACAGCCCCCAAAGGAATTCCAAAGCAAAACTAGGCAAGGGACACTAGCACAGGGTGGAAACACCCAAGGGAGGAGACCCGGCTTAATTGGGGGAAGGAGGGAGGACAGGGTGTGGGGAGAAGAATCTTAAATTTCCTTCAATGTTTCCAAAACACTTTCCTTCCTTCCTTCCTGGTGGAGGACTGCCAGGATGCCCAAATCTAAGCCAGCTGAAGGCTCAATGATTCTGGAACCTTCCAACTGCCCACCCCCTTCTCCATGACATTCCCCCACTCCAGCCCTAAAAACAGCGATTGAATGGTTCTCTTTATAAGCAAAAGTCATTTATGGCAGATTAACCTGAATTGCAGATGGAGTTTCTGCAAACTTTCCTAAGGAAAGAAATTCCCATTGGACTCAGACCAAACACTAGGAAACCTCCATCCCAGAGGTCATTTTTCTCTAAAGTCACAGACCCTGGAAGACAGAGGAAGAGAGTGGAGACAGCCTGCACGGCAGCTGGGCAATCTGAGAAACACCAGCGAAGCCAGCCTGGAGCCCCCCTCCCAGTCCAGGTCAGGGACATTGGCTTGGGGCCGTAGCACACACCAATGTGCTAGGTGAAACCCAGTCCAAGGAAAGACTGGGCAACAGGGCCCAGCCCTGGGGCAGGACAAACAGAGAAGTGAATTTTCTGTCCACTAGGAGTGGAACAAGAGGTGTTTCAGGCCCCATAGTTAGAGGAAATAAAAATGTATTTTGAAAATCTAACATCTTCTAATGAAAAAAAGATTTCCCAGGCCATCAGGGTTTCCTCTCCCAAAAGGGACCTAAAGTTCTGGTCAAGAAACTCCCCCCACCATCACCACCACACATCTGGCTCCAAAATGACCTTGTACCTGTGGATTATGCAGGGATGGGGAAGCTGAGGCTGGCTGTCCTCAGTTGACCATCTCCAGGCCTCCAAGGGACTAGGTCAGTGTCTGCTTCCATCCTTCCCTCCTTCCCCTTGTCTTGAGTGCTCTTAAAGGATGGCAGCGGGGGGGGGGGGGGACTCTAATATTTTGCAAGGTCTGGAGCCAAAGGAGTTCCCTGAATATCCTGCTCCTCTCCTAAGTCTCCCCATTCCTCTCTTTCCCAAGACAGGTCTCAAAGCACTGAAATCCAGGTCCGTGAAGACACCAATGAGAAACTAAGGCTATTTGTGGCTGAACTGAGCTATCTGCCCAGCTCAACTGGACACGTTCTCCATCCTTCCACCTGCCAGTTCAGGGAGCAAATCCTCCACTAAGAGGCTGATTTTTCAGGTTAAAAACAGCACAGCCAGGGCCAGAGAGCAGGGACACTGGAAGATCCCACTTTGAGGACTCCTGGTTCTTTTTAACTGGGGGGAATCCCTTTCTGCCCTCTGAGACTGGGGTCTCAGCTCTACCCCAGGCACCTGCCAGGAACTCGAACCCAGAGGTCTCTGAGAAAGACTGTGGGCTTCAGTTAGTCCAGGTCTCCTCAGCCCCATCAGAAAGAGGCTGATCCAAGAGGGTTGCACTGACTCAATGTGGGTCAACTCTCCCTGGGCCCCCATCCTCTTTCAGATGTTGGCTGACTGAGCCGGTCAAGGATCTTCTCCAGAATCCTGGAATCTCGAGGTCTCAGGATTTCCCCCTTTGTCAAAAAATAGCAGGCCAGGAGCCCCTTCCTCCCTGAGCTCTTCAAAGCAATAGCTGAGGCATTAAAAGGCCTCGACTCACAGCTGCTGGTAGCAGGGTCCGATGACTATGGCCTTACTACTCAACTAGACCCCTGCCCTTACAGAGTCCCAGAGAACATCCCCGAGGAAAGAGTGACAGGAAGGGAGGAATCTGGCCCACTATTAATGTCCATCCCCAGAATAGGAGGGTCTATATGAAGAATGATGACCCATGGAGAGAGCCAGTGTCTGCACAGCTCCTGCCAGCTGTCCTCCCATTTCTGGGTTGAAAAGTCCCACACCCCTAGATAATCTTCCTGGCATTACCTGGGCGAGGAGTGACCAGCCCAGAATTAGAGCAGGACCTTTCCCATCTGCAGGCACTCCCAGAACAACGTTCTAAGATGCTCATGTGGAAAAGCAGGTGCCCACCCTCCCACCCCCTGGCATCTGTCTGAAGGCCTCCATGGACAGGGGCCTCACCAACTTGGCTGCCAGGTCAGCTCATCCCCAGCCTCTCCTCTCCTCCACTCCTGCTCCTCTGACAGAAGCCTTCCAATGCCTGAGGCTCTCAGGCCTCCTTAGCACCCCCCCCCCCCCATTCTCTCAGAAGTCAGTCTACAGGCAGCTCAAAGCTCAGAAGGAATTCTCTACCAGCAGAGACTTGAGGGAGAAAGGCTGCAGAAGGCCAGAGCTCCAGTCTGGGGGTCGCAGACCCCAGCCCTACTGCTGAGGACATGGACAGTCCATGGATACCAGTCATGGACAGAGGAGGCCCAAGAGGTCCACTCCTCCTCAAACTCAGTCATTTCTCTTTGGGATGAGGACCTGTAAAAGACACTCAGGAGAAAAGGGGGCCACTTATAACTGTAGGGTGTAGATCTCTTTCAAGAGGAGTTGGCTTGAACCCAAGCCCATTAAACTGGCTGGCATAGTCACCCCACCACCTCCGCAGTCCCCCAGCATCAGGCCATGGGTCTTGGCATTACCGGGTCTCATGCACCCCCTCAGAAGGGGAAGGACAGCTCAGGTCTCTTATGCTGAGATCTCATTCTACAGATGCATTCCACAAGACTGAGGAGCTCGCTCCACTGGACAGTCAACTCCACCAGAACTGCTTAAGCATCTGCTGCATACAGCCTCATGCAGGCCTCAAACAATTTCCATTCTATCAGCAAGGACAAAGTGCACAGACAGAAATGATGGTAATGGGGGGGGGGTGGAACTTGAAGGGGAAATCAGAGACCCTAAGAGGCAGAGGTGGCGCGCTCCAGGAAAATGGCTCGGCCTAAACCAAACAGTAAGACCTGCTTGCCAGCCCAAATGGGTCTAGAGGTCCATGGGGGCTTGGCACAGGCTGCACAAGGACATAACCCTGGGCAGGGGGGGGGGGGGGAGCTGGACAATACAAATCTGCTCTGGGGCTTTTACTTTTCTGCCTGTGGGGAAGCATTGTTCATTAAAACACTTTATTTATAAAACTGTATAAGGCTAACATCAGGTGGCAAAGAGCTTTACTTTGCTGACTAGCCAGAGGAGTTTGCTCTGATAGTTTTCTATAAAGTGAATGAAACTGGAATGAAAAATCAAAGCTGGCTTTTCTCTAGGCCTTTCGGGTTCTGTCATTTGAAAGACAGGGAGGGGCGGCTAGGTGGCACAGTGGATAGAGTACTGGCCTTGGAGTCAGGAGTACCTGAGTTCAAATCCAGCCTCAGACACTTAATAATTACCTAGCTGTGTGGCCTTGGGCAAGCCACTTAACCCCATTGCCTTGCAAAAAAAAAAAAAAAAAAACCCTAAAAAAAACTAAAAAACTGAAAGACAGGGGCTAAGATTCCCTCCATTTGACAGCTGAGGACACTGAGGCAGGTAGTAGGGAAATGCCTGGCCCAGGGCCACACAGCTGGCCTCCAGAGGCACTGTGCCTATACCTAGGGCACCCCCAGCCACCTCCTACAAGGACTCTCCCTACTCCTGGATCCCCTGCCCAGCCTGGCCTCGGGGCCTTCATGGTCAGCCACCCATTGACAGAGCTGTTTGGTCCTCAAATGGCCTCCAATGGGAGGGAACACCCAGGGCACCTCAAAAATAGCATCTCAACAGATTCCCTCATGCCCCCTTCCTTTGGCTGCCCGGAACATGGCATCCCTCCTCCCAAGTACTTCCCCAGCTCACCTGAGCCAGCCTACACCTCAGGGAACCTCCACTGGGCCAGGCCAGCCCCTCACCACCCAACAAGCCCACTGCTCTCCAGCACCAGCCATCATAGCTGGCCCAAGACTCACAAAGCTTACCCCACTACTCCATGCAGCAAAGTCAGCCCATCAACCATCCACAGGGCCCTACTGCATACTGAGTGGGCCCACTCCAGCACGTCCTCACCACCACACCCCAGGACCACAGCAGCTCACAGAATCGACGCAGGAATGATAGCACAGTGTCTGGCCCCCTTTCTTCCAGCCTCAGAGCTGGGGGCCCCTCTGAGGGAAGTGGCCAGGCCCACCCCCACCTGAATGAGAATTCTCTCTCCCATCTCCCTGACAAGCCTCTGCTCCAAGGCCTCCCAGGACCCCTGAAGCAGCTGGCAGGGGGAAAGGAGGTCTCCTTAAAAGTTCTGCCTGCTCCTAGCTGGTTCCTGAATCTAGACTCTGGGACCATGCAGAATGCGACGAGTCTCCCTTCCACATGACAGTGCTTCACACACTTCCCACAGTCAAAAATACAAAGATTTGCAGCTGGTCATTTGGTCCAAGACCCACACTAGACAGAAGAACCAACTGAGCCAACAAGCATCTGAAGAAGCACTGGCTGTATGCTTCACAAACATCTCACTGGATCCTCACAACAGCCCTACAATGGAAGGGCTCTGATCACCTCATTCTACAATTGCGAAAACTGAGGCAAACAAGGCTAAGGGACTTGCCCAGGGTCATCTAGTGAGGCAGTGCCTGAGGCTGGATCTGAACTCAGGTCTTTCTGACTACAGACCCCATGAGCCACAGTGTCCCTAGTCGGCTCCAAGTAGGGACTGAAAAAACAGGGGTCCTACCTCAGGTCTAGGGTAGGCTGGACATATAGGAAGGGCCCTTCTAAGCCTAGAGACTCAGTGATTTTCACCACTGCAGCTAGAGTAGCCCATTGTGGGAATTGGGAGAGAACAGAGAGCAGAGAACAGGGGTAAGTGGGTCATCCAGGCGATGAGAAGGAGTGGAGCTAGCCCTCGGCCAGGGCCGAGGCAATGGGGAGCCACAGCAGTCTTTGAGGAGAAGAGCGACATGCTCACAGTATTCAATGCTCAATAAACATGTATTAACTGACATGGGAAGCAACAAGAGGGAAAAACTTGAGGCAGGATGGCTGGTGAGGGGGTCAGGACAAAGGCTGCCAGCACCGGAGGGTTGGCTCTGCAGTGGGTGCACCCCCCCACAGGCCTTCTCAAGATCACCTCTAAGTTGGGGGGAGTCATACCATCAGGCATGGACAAGCAGACATTACTTTGTACACTAGACGGATGGCTTGGGGACAAGGGGTTCTATTTGTTCTGTGATTTTCTTCAAGTTCCCGTTACTGGCACTGTGGCTGCCCTCACCAACTTCATCCAGGGCAGGGTCCCAAGACCAAGAAGTGTGGGCATAATTTGGCTGCCTGTGCCTGTCCCAGCTGGGTCAGATTGCCCCCAGAGCTGATTCTGACCCCTAAACTGATCAAAATGCAGGTGCCTTCCCCAAAAGAACTCAAGAGCCTGCTGCCCACAAGCACCAGGATTTCCAAGACACAGCATAACCTAACCCCTAATGGTCCCACCATTAACGTATTTCCCAGTAAGGAAGCCGCAATGGTCCAAAATTGCCACCAACTCTCAGGACATGGCACCTATGAGCAGCCAGAGGTGGCAACATAAGAACCCAGAGAATCCTAGAACAGCCAATGCTCTTCTCTGGCCAGTCATCCTCCAGCCGAACCCGTAGTGAGCATTCCCCAGGGGCTAGAGAGTGCCCGGGGTCTAACAGAAAGAAGCATGTCAGAGGAGCAGGGGCCATCCCCTACCCCACCCCCCAGTGGGCATTCCCCAGGGACTGGAGAGGGCCCAATCGAACAGAAAGAAGCGTGTCAGAGAAAGGGTGGCCATACCCTCAGGCCCCTGACAGTGCCCACCTCCCACCCCCAGCCCAGTGGGCATTCCCCAGGGGCTGGAGAAAGCCCAGGTGTAACACAAAGGAGGGGCCACACCCCTAGGCCCCTGACGGCACCCACCCCATCCCATGCTCGAGGCCCCTCGCAGTCACCTGAGGATGGATCTGCGGCTTGTCACAGGTAGCCTCGAAGTCCAGCACTAAGAAGTAGTGGTATCTCTGCGGAGGGATGGCTGCCATGGCCGCCATGGCCACCCCGAAGCCGTGAGTCGCCAGCGTCTTGCCGGAGATGGAGCCGAGCTCCGGGACGAAGAGGAGGAGAAAGAGGAAGAGGAGGAGGAGAGCCCAGCACTGTCCTCGCCTTCCACAGCGAGTCTGGAGAGAGCCTCACTGTCCCAGGACGGCCAAATGCTGCTACCATTGAACACCCAGAAGTCTGGAGGGAGGAGGGGACAAAAGACATGCTGTTACTCTCCCCCCCACCACCAACAGGAGGCTCCCTGACGTCCACGAGCCCTCCCTGGGTGCCTGACTGCACACAGCTGCCCAGGGCTGTGGCCCAGAAGAACCCCGGACAACCAGGCCCAGGCAGGGTCTCCCCAAAGCACTGAGAAAGACGTGAGAGACTGGCAACACCCCCGACCTTGCGAACACACAAGCGGCTTGGACAGCCACAGAGCCAATAGTCAGGAGAGAGGGAAAACCAGGTCACTGGTCACTAAGTCATCACATGCGTCTTAAACACCCACTATTGCTAGGTACTGTCCAAAGAGGCCCAAAATAGCCCCTGCCCTCAAAGAGCTTCCAGGCTAAGCAGGTCAGCCAACACCAGGGGCAAAGAGCGCAGAGCGATGGCATGGAAGGCACTAGGTGTGGGAGGACTTGGGGGGGGGGGTCTCCTGTACCAGTGAGGGGGGAGGAGTAATCCCCTGGAGGACTGGGAGTTTGGGGAGGACCCTGGCAGTAAGAGAGAGTCACTGGAGCCTCACCAGCAGGGAATTTCCTAAAGGAAATTCACTTGCACCATGCTGTGGAGCATGGACCAGAATGGGAGGGACCTGAAGTAGGGACACCGATGAGAAGGCCTCACATGGGTGAGGGAAGTGGAGCCCATGATAGTGCCAGGAAGAATTTGGGGGCGAGATGTCCACAGAAACCCAGGAGAGAGGTTGTGGCTAGATAGAGAGGAGAGGAACATGCTGTCAAGGATACCCTGACTCTTCCACAATCCTCCTCAGCCTCTCCAGACACACAGGACCCAGGGGGCCTGGACAGGAGGATCAGGAGGGCACAGTGGTGAATAGGCTGGTCAACTCTGGCTGCCTTGGTTCCTGGGCCAAAAGTCTGACAGGGCAGCAACAGCACCCAAATGCTCGGATTCAATTATCTAAGGCGGTTCAGGAAAAGAAACAGAAATTCCTGCTTACAAGTTCCCATAGTGTCCGTTGCACCAAAGAACAAAGCCAAGAGCCCTTGGAGTGGGGGCTTCTCTCTCAACATCCCCCACTGTGCCACTGCCCCTCACTCTCCCTCCTTCCTAGCCCCAGACTGACTATTCTCATCAACTAGATCAAGCCTAGAGCCTTCAAGGGAGGCATATATGGGGCTCCAGCGGGCTATGGGGCATGGGGCAACTGGGAGAGGCAAGTGCTAAGGGAGAAGGACAGCCCCCAGGACAAGAACAAAGGGGACAGGGCATCTCCTGGGGGTCAGCCTGAGCCCCCCCCCCCCGCTTTGAGGCAGGCAGAGTGGTCTACAGGACAAGAATGAGGGGAATAACTCAGTGAGGTAGCAGGGCAGCCCTGTTCAGGACATGGGGCCAGTCCCCAGAGCCAAAGACCCTCCTGCCAAGCTTGGGCCAGCCAATGGTGATAATTTTCCAGCCCAGTTTGGGGTCTATTTCCCTTTCTATGAAATGGGTTTTCAATGCAATCTGGTCAGTATTACCCCAGGTCCCACCTGAGGAGGACTCGTTTATAGCCTTTTCAAGTCACAGCACAAAGAACCCATAAAAATGCAGCTGTTGGCCCTGAAACTGGCTCAAATTTCCCTGGGACTTGGGCCACAGAGTCTAGAGGCTGGTGCCCCCCCCCCCAAGGCCATTTCCCAACATCCATAGCACCAGCAGGACCCCCCAATACACACACACACACACACACACACACACACACACACACACACACACACTGATAGGATCAGGCCCAGGGCTAAGTCTGGACATCTGCCTCCTCTGCAGAGGCCAAGATCTGCTCCCCTGGATAATGAGGAACTGCACAGGTATGTGTGGACAACCCCACAGAACCCCCAAATCTTCCCAGAGCATCTCCTCCAATCCAATCCAAATTAGAAAGAAATGCCCCCTACAGCATGGCCATCAAACAAATAGGCAGCCCCTGCTCGCAGCCTCGTGGGATGGGGAGATCACTCTTTTCCTTGGAGCAAGCCGGGCCACACAGGGACAGTTCTCAAGGTTTGGAAGGTCTTCCTCCCATCCAGCCTCAGTTTGTTTGTCTGCACCCCCCACTTGTCCACCTAGTTGTGGGATCAAGCAATGGGCCTGGACTCCCAAAGCCAGGGGAAGCCAGGTAACCTCAGGAGACTACGGACCTCCCTCAGAGGCCCTGTGACTTCAGCACTTCCAAGGGTTCAGCCACACTGCAATGATGATGGAATAGGGAGACTTTTACCCCTGGCCCACAACCTGGCTTACAGCCCAGGGAGGGGGTCCAGCAGCTCCAGACCTCCAGCACCTGCAGAGTCGAGATGTGATTCTTACTTATGTGCAAAGGGCCTTCCTAAAGGAAGGCAAAGTTGGTCCCTGACCTCAAGAGGCTGCCCAGGGAGCAGCATACAGACTCTAGGTACAAACAAGAGAGGAACAGAGTAGCCCAGAGATGATGCCAGAAGCAGCAGAAGGTGAAAGCAGAGACAAGGAGAGAGGATGGGAGTCGGGAGACAGAGGAGCAAGGAGCCAAGGATAATGCCCCAGTTCTGAGTCCGAGCCACCAACAGAGGCCAGCGTGGAACGCACCAAATTCAGGACGTCTATGGACATTCTGCTCAGGGTGATAGAGATGCAAAACTGGAGCTCAGAAGAGAGCAGAGGGCTGGAGGGTACAGAATAGAGAACTGTCAGCGAAGATACACTAGGAAATCCCCACGGGAAAAGGCAAAAGGGGAAGTCAAGAGGGCCAAGTACGGAGCCTCGGGGGGGAGTCCCACATGAATGGCCTCCAGCTTCAAGATGACAGAGGTGCCAGAGGCCGCAGAAAGGCACAGGGTGAGAAAAGGGTCAGAAAAGTTGACCCTGAAGAGCTCCCTGGCAACTCTGGAGAGGGCTCTCCCCACTGAATGGCAGGGCTGGAGATGAGAGTGTAAAGAGTAAAAAGAGAGGAAAGCAAGCGTTGGAGAGATGGAGCAAAGCATAGAGTGGAGACCGATGGACAAGTCAGAATCTTTACAGCGTGGAGTGACTAGCCCAAGGTCATGTGGGCAGGAAATAGCAGAGGCAGGACTGGAACTCAGGTCCTAGGCAGCTTCCACTGCTCATCAGCAGGACCTCTGCCAAGACAGCATCAGCCCAGGTTTGGAACAAAAGCCCAAATGACCAAAGAAGGGACACAGATCAGTTCCACACCAGACCACACCAGGCCAAAGACCTCTTCAGATGAGGTAGAGGGAACCATCGATGGACACTCCGACAAGAGACAGGGGCAAGAGCCCCAGGGGACCCAGGCCCAGAAGCTTCCAGCTTAGCCCCCTCCTCAGGTGGACCCACAAACCCATCTAGGAAGCCAAGTGAGGGGTGGGGAGGAAGGAATCCAATGAGGCCAGACCTATCCGGCCAGGGCGATCGGAGCTAGAGTGAGGAAGGGCCTGGCCCACCGCACCCACCCAGGCCACATCTGTGCACAGTATTTACACAGCCAAGAGAATGGCTGCTCAAAAGCCCTGAGTGTGTATCAGGTAAATAACACATGTGCCAAAACACACATTTAATGAGGTAAATAATATGCCTTTAGAAAAAGACTCAATCTGTATTTACCTGAGAGACTGAGGAAACGAGCATCCCCAGGCTGGAGGAGACCCACCGAGGGGTCAGGCTCAGCCCGGCATCTTGGGTAAACAGACATTTCACTGCATTCCAATACACAGAATGGCTGGCAGGGGAGGAGGCAAGAGAAAGAAGGAAGAAGAAAGAGAAAAAGGAGGAGGCAAGAGAAGGAGGGAGGAGGCAAGGGAAGGAAGGAGGAGGCAAGGGAAGGAAGGAGGTTAGGGAAGGAAGGAGGTTAGGGAAGGAAGGAGGAGGCAAGGGAAGGAAGGAGGAGGCAAGGGAAGGAAGGAGGAGGCAAGGGAAGGAAGGAGGAGACAAGAGAAGGAGTGAGGAGGCAAGGGAAAGAAGAAAGAGGAGATAGGGAAGGAAGGAGGAGACAAGGGAAGGAAGGAGAAGGCAAGGGAAAGAAGAGAGGAGGGAAGGGAAGGAAGAAAGGGACAAGGGAAGAAAAGAGAAAGGTTGGACTGGGGGAACGTGCTGACTAACAGAAGGATGTGGAATAGGACATGAAGAAAGGCCAAGAGGATTATGAAGCAACTCTCTCAAGCTGTATGGCAGTTATAATTTGCTCCTCACTTGAATCAAACATATTCTCACCATGACTTGGGCTCCTCCACCCACACAGAACCTCTGCCTATACCAGAGGTGCCCCACCTGAAAGGATGCCAAGAGCACTAAGAATAGCCAGGAAAAGCACTTCCTAAACCATAGGACACTGGATTGTGACCATCAACCTGACAAACCCTTCTGACCCCCTTAGGGCCCTGGTGTACTAATCCCTTACAGTCACAAGTCAAATAGAACTCCAGCAAATACCTAGGATGGGGAGGGGGGTGATTTACCCAAGTCACATGTTCATATATCAGAATTACAGAAGCAGAATGGACCCCTAAATTGGAGTCCTGCCCATTTTATAGATGGCATAAAAATCACAAAAACCATTTATACTAATTTGCCCTTCACCATTATCTTTATTAAAACCTAAATTCCATGGGCCTCTCATTAAGGTCTAAAACTGAACTCATTCTCTGTCCCCCTCAAATCCTGTCCTTTTCCTTTCCTGCCCCAACATCTTCCCAGGTACCCAGGCTGCCCACCTTGGTGTCATCTCTCAGACCCCCTTCACTCAGTACTATCCTGGGTTAGGTTCTCCATACCAACTGCAACAGGCTGCTAGTGGGTCTGCTCCCCAGCCTCAAATCTCTCTCCACTCCCATAATCCTCCAGAGGAACCTGAGTGATTTTCTGTACATGTGAAAAAATTTTAAGTCCTGAGGTAACTCCCCAGCACCAGAAAAATAATGCCACATTTTCCCCCTTTGATGATCCAAGAAAAGCCAGGCCTGCTAAACATGACAACTAACATTTATCAGAGATCAAGGAAGCACCCAAAAGACTGACATCAGGATCACCTCCCTCCCTGCCCAAGGCCAGAGTCTCTCAAGCCTCCAGGATCAAACCAGCACAGAGGCATCAGCAGCCAAACTCCCTTCTGACCACATCACAGCAAAGAGGCCATCCCTCCTCCTCCTCAAGCCCTCAGAGGAGGATGCATCAGGAAGCTTCACCTATAAACACCCCCCTACCCCCGCCCCGAGTGTCAAGCCTCGGTCTGCCTCTCTGCAACCTCTACTCATTGTTCCTCATTGTTCAGTCCTTGAGGGTCAAGCTGACCAAGGTCAGACAACCCTCCAAGGACTTGCAGCCGGCTGGAGTGGCTTCTCTTCTCCAGTTCCCTTAGTGGGGTCTCAGATGGCTCGGTCTCAAGGCCCTTCTCCAGTCCAAACATCCTTCTCTCTATTTTCTCAACTGATCCTTCCTCAAATGGCACAGAATCCAACACAATCCACCATGACGACTGCTCTTAGCAAGCATGGAACTCATCCGGCCCTCATTCTAAACAACAGCTCCATGAATATATGGATTATAACCAAGATAGAGAAGCAGCTAAAAAAATATGTATATGTATAGGGGGTGGAGCAGAGAAAAGAGGGGAGAAAGAAAGAGGAGGTGAGGAGAAGGGGGGGGAGGAAAGGAAGGGGAAGGATGAAAAAAGAGAAGGAAAAGACAAAGGGAGAGAAAGGGAGAGGGAGAGAAAGAAGGACAAGAGGGAAGTGATAAGGGCCTGCATCAGATTAGTGGTAATCACGTAAGAGAAAACAAAGCCCCTGGCAGTGGAATCTCTAGCCATTTGTTGAAAAAGTGCTCAAACAGAAACAAAGCATTCCCAAATGAAGTACTGCAAATTATTAACACCATAGGAAAGATTACTCTAAGTCACTAATATTAAATATAAAACAACCTTGAAGTTTCACCTCACACTCATCAAACTGTAAAAGAGTACAAAAGACAGGAATAGTCAGTGTTGGAGAGGTTGAGGAAAGACAGGACATTAATGCAATAATAATGGAATAGTGAATTGGTCTTACCTTTCTGAAAAACAACTAGAAAATATACAAAGAGAAGAACTAAAATGTTCATAACCTTTGACCCAGAGATCCCACCACTAGGCATTTACTCCTAGGAAGTCAACGATAAAAAGTAGGATGCCACAGACATCAAAATAATCACGGCAATATTTTTGGTGGTAGCAAAGAACTGGAAATTAAATAAATGCTCATTATTTGGTGACTGGCTAAGAAGTTCTATTCCATGAATATAAGGAAAGGTAAACATGAAGCGTGGGAAGACTTATTTGAAATGATTTGATATGAAGTTAAGACCAGGAAAACAATTAACACACTACAAGAGTAACAAATGAAACCCAATACTGTGAAAATGAAATGACCAAGACAGGCCCAAAGAAGAGGCAAGGGAAGAGACCTCCTTCCCTTCCTTCAGGGAGAGGTCACAGAAGATGTGGCTGAATTTATTAGTTTTGCTGAACTGGGTTTTGTTTTGTTTTTAAACTATGTTATAAGGAATGATATTGAACACATGAGAAAAGTAGGTGATTAAATACAAAAGACAAAAGATATTTTTTTAAATGCTTGCTGATGATGAATAAATTCATCTCATAATTGTGCCTTATGAACACCAGCTGTAAGGCTTTCCATCTTCCCTAAGAAGTTACCCTGAGGTAGAAAAGCTATGGAATGACATTCATGAATATATCCAAAGGAAGGTAACTGAGACAGCGAGATGAAGAACATGCCATGCTCTGACAAACATTTTCCTGAAAACCAAGTATACCAGATCCTCTTCTTTTTCTCGATCTTCCCTCCTGGTAACCCTTATTAGAAGAGGAAATGACATGGCCAGAATCTGCTCCTAATGTGTCCGTGCCAACTTTCTTCCCAAAATGCTCACAATCTCTTCAATAACATATTAATTTTTGCCTGGAATTGCAATCAACTCACCAGCCTAGAGAATCTACAAGCTCCCCCTGGAAACACCAGGCTCCTAAACCTGAAGCCTCAAGTCCCCAGGGACTTGGACAAGGGAGATGGACCTGTGATCCTACAAAACATATCCCGACTCCCTGGGTGAGAGATGCAGGGAAGGGGAGAGAGCACAAAGACAGATGTGTTTCCAGAAGTGCTTCCACTTGGGAAGCACCGTCTCCTAAAACTCTTAGGCTGTCCTCGGGGTATAAAGTGATGTTTTAACCTATAAATGGGGCCAGGCACAGCCCAGACCACGCCAGCTCCTTTCCCTGTCCTCACCTCGGTGGCCAGCCGCATCCAAGGCAGGCCACTACTTCCAGCATGCCATGGAGACTAGTCCTGCACACATACCAAAACCTGCAGGAACCCAAAGATGCAGGCACTGGGGGGAACCCAAAGATGAGGCCGTGAATGACAACTGAGAGCAGGGGCCTGGCCACGCCCTACAAGTCTCCCGAGTCTTGTCTTTGCCATCCATCATCATCAAGCTGCACACAACGAGAGGAAATGTGTCCCAAGATTTACCCAACATTTACTAACCAGTCTGCAACTCCCGAAAGCCTGGGCAGCCTCCATCTGGGGTCACAGCTGGGAAGGAACAGTTGTTTTTACCCACTTTATTTCAGGCCACACATGGATCCACCAGCAGCTTAATCTTTCTGAGCATCCTGGACGACAGAATAATTGCAGATCGGACAGATCGCTGCCGTTCCCCAGCCCCAGTCACGCAGCCTTGGAGATGGAGGCTCAGCTGTTGCAGCCTGGCACAGCAGGCTGGCTCTCATGTTCAAACCCCCAGCCCTGGTGGGGGGGGGGGTGGCAAGCAGCAAAGGACAGAGGCTACCCTGAGCACAGACCCTGTGAGCAAATCGAGGAGAGGAAGGGAACTGCCCATCCCTTGACCACTCTCCCTGATGATGTGGGAAAAGTATTGCTCTGCCCCATCCTTCCTAGGTCAGTGGCTACCACACTACTAGCTTATCCACCTGCGGATAAAGCCCCTAGACTTGGACCTCCCTCACATCAGGGACAATGAGAACTGAAGGACAAACAGGACCAGGAAACCAACAATAACTCACGGCTCTATGTGATGTGAGTATCATTAGCCCCACAGGCTGATGATATGAAATGACTTGTCCAAGGTCATATGGCTGGCCTGTGGCTCACAGACCACACTGAGAAGGCCAAGGTCAATGCAGAAAGGGCTCAGGGCCTTGGAACCCTGCTAGCATTCTCCCTGGGCTACAGAGCTACCACCTACAACTCAAACTCGCCCTGACCATATGCTTCAGTTTGTGACCTGGCTGATTTGGGAGCATTTTTCTCTATTTGACTATGTCTTCTTTGGGGACCATCCTGGGGTGACTCCCTGTGTGCACACCCTGGAGTCTATCATAGCACTTGGTCCACAGGGTTACTAAACACTCCCCAAATCTACAATTCAGGAAACAAAGTCTGACTCTGGCTAAAAGCAACCACGACAGACAAAAGAAGATTAGCCCTGGATCCCCGGTCAACTACCTCTCCAGCAGAAAGGCTCTACATTTATACCCCTTGAGGGCTGGTGTTTCCAAATATCCTGCCAAATATTATTCTAAGGGAAGAAATCTTTCTATATTTCAGTGGGGAACAATTAGGCAGTGGCCAAAAGGTATAAGGTGCCATGGAAAGCATCCCCAGGAGCTCAGGTAAAAATCCTCACCTGGGCATCCCCTGACAAGGTGGGCACTTGCTCCTCCTCCTCTGTATCCTGATGAGGCCACCAGCTCAAAAGGCTTGCCTGGCCCCAACCCTGGACTCTACAGCCATACTCCCCAGAACCTAAAACTGCTGGGCTAGGGTACTGGAGCAGCAGGTTGGGTTGGTCTCTACTCTCTTCCTCCCTCCCTATGGGAGGAGATGAGAGCATTACCGTGGGCCTGGAATACTATTAAAAGGATTAATTTAGGGACCCATGTTTGGACTGTCACATCCAATCACTACTCACAGATCTACAACTTCCCAAATCAGACACATGCAAAGGAGAATCAATTGCAAGGACACCGAGGGTCTGAACAGGCATACTAATGGCCTCTCAAGTCACCGAGGTGCCTGCCGGCAGCCGGCTCTGACACTCCCATAAATTATGTGCCTCCGGATTGTACCTGGGACTGCAGGGTAAAGACACCAGGCTGAGCACCCACCAGGATGAGCATTGTCACCCTCCCAAGGGTCACCCCAGGGAGATCAGGATGAAAAAAATACCTAAATGTGGGGGGTCTGGTGGGTAGAGCTGGGGCCCAGCTGAGGCCAAGTTGATTCTGACAGCCCCAGTATCCACTGACTGAAGGTCCAAGCTGACACCTCCCTCGCCTTCCCTCCAATGAAGAAAAACTGTATTGGCAAACAAACACGATCCCATCCTGCATTTCTCCCTCCATCTCTCAGCAGGCCTGGACAATTCAGGTCAGCTTCGCTGGCCTCCGTTTCCTCACATGGGCAATAGGGATAAGGAACTGGAAGGCCCTTTGCTAAGATGAAGGACCACCAAAGAGGGCAGGGACACTCACATTTCAGGGAATGTTGATCAGGAAGCTACTCAACAGACTGGAAGCTGAATTCTTGGGCCAAAGAGCTCAGATGTGTGACACAACAGTTCCTGGCCACAGGTTTTCCCTGTTCCAAAAAAGAGCCATGCTCTATCTAATGGGCTCCTGCCTGCAGCCAGATGGTTGCTGCCCATCATCCTCATTTCCACTGCAGGACCACAAAGACAGAACAAGGGGGACAGGGGAGAGGGACTCAGATGGACAACTTGTTGCTGCCCGACAGCAGGCCTGCTGCTATGCCCTTCTCCATCCCTGACAAGCAACCTGTCCTTGCCCAGCTGGAGAGGCCAACCCCAGGTACTTCAAGATGAACAGCCACTGAGAACCTCCCTTCACCAGTACAGTAAGCAAGGGACCCTCCCTTCCATGAGAGACGCAGGGCACAGCATCTACCCCCCCTCTCCTCAGGACCCCCTGAATAGATGCTCTCCACCCACAGAGACTGTGGTCAGGGAGACAACCATGGCTCCATCCAAGGAAAAACCTAGGATAGCCACATGAGGGCAAAGAAGACCACAGACTGGACAAAGCCTCCACCTTCCTGAGCCCAAACTTTTAACACACACGATCATCAGTCACTTCCAAAACCAAATGCACAGCCCAAGAAACATCTGTTACTCAATATACTCCACACCCTGACACCCCACTCTTCTCTTGGCACCATCCCCCCCCCGCCATGACTGGTACCACTGGCTTCCTTGCTGTTGCGAGCCTCTCTCAAAGCCTGGACTGTGTTTCGTCATCTCTGGCTCTCGTAGTTTCCTTCAAGTCAGAGCTAAAATCCCACCGTCACAGACATCTATTTCTTAGTGTCAGTCTTCCCTCTGCCGAGGACCCCCAGCTTCTCCCATCTGCAGCATCTGCCTTGGTGTCTCCAGGGCTTCTCCCAGTACCTCCTGCTCAGAGTCACTCTGGAGTCAAGGCTTGCATGGCGTAGAACCTCCCAGACCATAAACACCAATGAAATGCAAGTGTTTGGAGGCCAGGCCTGCCTGTCACGCTGGTGAGACAGTGGCTCCGTTTAGAAATGAAGGACCTTTCCAATCACTTCCTTCCCCACTCTGGCAACCCCGGTCAGCTGGCTGTTCTTCATCTTCGGCTGGAATGCTTGGCCTCCTCCCCTCTGCCTCCCACACTCAGTCAAGGCCATCCCGCAGTCCCTCAGCTGCCATCATCTTCCATCTCCTGGAAAGAAACGTCCACAGAGAGCCTGCCGTGGACATGGCGTGAAGGACTGTTCTACTGTGTACTGTTCGTACTTCTCTTACCACAGCCAAGATCCTACGGGGGTGTCTGCTGATTCAGTGGAGGTCTGGGGGAGGGAGAGGAGGGTATGAGCACTCCTATAGGAACTCCTGTGTGTCAGCCACCATGCTAGGCCTTGATAAAAATGACCTCATCTGATGCTATTAATACCAAGGCTGACAGATGTTCAGTGACTTGCTCAAGGTCACCTCAGGAGGATCTGAACTCAGGTCTGCCTAACTCCAAGCCCAGCACTCTTCTCACTGTGGTTCCCCAAGCCTGTCCTAGAGCAGCTGAAGTTTTACCCTTCCTTCTAGTAAAACTTTTCTTGTTAGAATCAGAATCTAAAAAGACTTCAACCAGCTAGAATAACCTCATTATGGGCCCACCACAGCAGGGATCCTGCCCAGCTTCAGGCCAGCCACCTATCTGACAAGCACTCGTTCTGGGTCTATGTCTAGCAATAAAAATGCTGAACAAGTCTAGGAAAAATTAGATATCAACTAACATCTCACCCCAAATACAATGATATGCTCCAAATTCAATATTAAACATCACTCCACAAAGCAGAGGGACAAAGAAGAAAATACCTTTCATAACTATGGATACAGAAAAGAATTCAAGAACAAACAAGAAACAGAGAATCTGATTGGGAAGACAAGACAATTTTCAATTCACATAAAATTAAAAAGGTCTTGAACAAATCGAATCAATGGGAGTTAAAATTAGAAGAGAAATAACTGAGTTTCTCTGATGAAGGTTTCATAGTCAATCTATACTATTACATACTGATTCAAATGTATAAGAACTAGAGCTATTCCCCAATAGAAATATGGTTAAAATCTATGAACCTACAGTTTTTCTTGTGAACCTACTGTTTTCAAAGGAAGAATTTCAAGCTATCAAAAATCATATTAAAGTGTTCCAAATCATTATTAGAGATATACAAATCAAAATAAGTCTGAAGAATTCTACCTCCCACCCATCAGACTGGCAGAGATGGCAAATGAGGGAAATGACAAATGTGAAGGGGCACAGGGAGTAGAGCTGCAAATTGATCCTGCCATTCTAAAAAGCAATGCAGACCCATGATGCCAAAGTCACTAACCTCTGCCTACCTTTTGATATAGCAACACCACTACTACGCCCATACCCCAAAGAAAACACAGAGGAAAAGGACCTAAATATACACAGCTCTTTTGCTGTGTCTAGGAATTGGAAACTAAGGATAGTGTCCGTCAATTGGGGGATGACTGAACAAATAGGGTAGGGAAATATAATCACTATACTTTAAAAATGATGAAGGGCATGGTTTCAGACACATGTAGTAAGACTTGTATGAACTGATGAAGACTGAAGAGAGAAGAATCAGGAATACAATATATGCTCATGTTGTTTCCCACAATGGACTATAAACTCGTAGAGAATGAGAAGTTTCATTTTTGTCTTTCTATCCTCACTCCCTAGCTCAGTACTTAAAAAGCAAAATAACTCTGAAAGACTGATAAATGAAATTACCAATCATGATCACAGAAAAGAGATAATCAAACATGCTAGCTGCTAATCAGAGAAGTGGTGGGCTACAGGGAGATGTTCTGAGAAGTAGTCAATATGGGAATTTGTATTTGTATACAATTTGTATACATATAAATTTGTTTTTCTTTCCTTTCTTCTAAGAAGAAAGGGGATATAGAGAAATAAGAGGAGGTTTAGGGAAAAAGAAAAGAAGGAAAGAATAGAAAGAAGGAAGAGAAGGGAGGGAGGGATAAAAAGAAAGGGAGGGTGGGATCATTGAAGCATCTTTTCAAAATGCACAGAAGAAAACAGGAAGAAGCCCAGAAGGAATTCCAAAAGTAGAACAGCTCAGGTGGTTTCTATGTTGAATTTATTCTATACTTTTGAAAAGTCAGTTCTATAAAAGAGGTTCAAAGTTGCATATCAAAATCCTTTTTTTCTGTTCTACTATGTATATTTCTAATCTTTGTTAAATTCAAAATTTTTTTTAATAAAAATGCTGATCAGAGCAGAGCAGTTTGAGCCCTCCAGGCTGACACTGGGCATCTCAACCAGGTCAAGTCGGAGGCACTGAAGCCGATGCAGGAGCCCTACCAAAAAAGAAGAGGATTAAATGTGAGATGGCATTTTCCAAGTGAGCCCATGCTGGCTCCTGGTGATCAGTTTTCCTTTGCTAAATGCTCATAAATGGATCGGCTGTTCAGAATTTGGCCAGGGAGACATGCCTATATTACCAGATTTTGAAATTATGGAGCTCACTTACCTTTTTAAAAAAATCAAGGCAATATTTTTCTCTTTCTAGTGGCTTATCTCTTCTCCCCCAATCCCAGCATCTGAAAGATCACCCCCAGTGGCAGTTCAGCCATCACATCTGCCAATCCTTTCCCTGGTGTCTCAAGCCTCTAGGTTTAATAAGAACATATTTCAAGTTCTCTCCCACAACCTGCCTTCTTCTTAAGCTCGATGTTTCACTAATTATCATTCTCTAAAGACACTATGCACTTTCCCACCTCCAAGCCTTTGCTCATCATATTGTTTTTAATTTCTTGCCTTCATTTCCTCCTGCTAAAATCTCTCCTATTATTCAAGACCCATCTCTGGCATTGCCTCTGTGAAACTTCCCTAATGAACACATGCATCCATCATCCAAATGAGAGTTCTTCCTCATTTGAACTCCTTTCATTTGTCAAAAAAAAAAATCTCAGCATTTCAGAATTAGGACTTCAGTGATCATGGTGCTATCCAAACTCTAAGCTCTACAACATAACTTCAAACTTAATATGACCAAAGGACAGCACTTCAACCTTTCCTTCCAAACCTCCCTCCTCTCAATGTTCAGATATCCATCAAGGGCACCACCATCCTCCCAGTTCCTAGGTTCATAGTTTCATTTCTTTCTCCACAACATACCTTTTTCTACTCAATCACCTCACTGGGGAGGTCTTCAGACCTGACTAATCAGTCTCTCTCTGCCTCAAGCCTCTTCCCACTCATCTACCGAGTAACCAAAGGTATTTTTCTCCTGCAGAAGTTTGACTGTGTCACCCTCTCTAATCAAAAGAAACTCCAGTGATTCCTTACTGCATTTAGGGTCCTCTGACATTTAAAATCCTTCAAAAAGTGAATCCAAGTCCCTTTTAGCCTTGTTCCACCTAAGTCCTTTTCCCATACCACATTATAGACCAACTAAGCCTCTTGATGTTCCTCATACCTTCACCTCTAATTCTCAGAACACCCAAGTTTTCTTCAAAGTTCATTTCCAGTCCCCCTCCCCCAACGAGGCCTTCTTTCCTTCCTTCCTTCCTTCCTTCCTTCCTTCCTTCCTCTCCTGACCAATGCCTAGCAGTGACGCTGTGTGCTAATATGTGCTCATGTTGTTTCCCACAATAAACTCTTAGAGAATGAGAAGTTTCATTTTTGTCTTTCTATCCCCAGTCCCTAGCTCAGTACTTGAAACAATGCAGATATTTTAGGAAAGACCCTGGACTCAAAGCTGCAGGCTGTCCTTTCGAGGGAAGTTTTACCTTGGCAAAATGTTAAAGATTTTTATCTGTACCCACAGGCTAGTTGGCAGTGAAGGGGACCAGGAATACACCAAAGGCATTAGCCCTCAAAGTAAAACAGGGCAAGGTCAACAAGAGAGTGTTTAACTGAAAACTGGAGGCCAGGGTGCTGAGGGGGAGGGGGTGGAAATCTTGATTTTCAAATCACAGATCCACACCCTCAAAATAACTGACTTCAGCCCCTCATCCATGCGAGTCAGACTACAAGAATGATTCTGACCTTCCCTACATTGGCTCACCATCCAAAAAGCTACATAAACAAAGTTTAAGTCAGCACCTGACAAAGAAATCCATCCCAAACCACTTAAAATTCTAAGATCATAGGACTTCATAGGACATCTCACTCACTCTCAGAAACTCAAGGCAACAAAAACAAGACATCCTCAAGCCCACGTCCCAGGGATTTTTTCACTATTCTTTTATCACTGAACCCCTGGCCTACTGATCAGCCTCCTAGGGTAGTCTTCTAGAGGCTGGGAAATATTAGGAAGCCCTAGCCTCTACTAGGACATCTTTCCTTCTTTCTCCAAACCCCCTGCCTCCTGTCACACACTTCCAAGGAGACCATTCGCCAAATGAACCCAGCACAAAGAAAACACCACTTTTCAATGTTTTTAATCACTTTTATTTAGAAGTTTCAAGCTAGTAAGATATAGGGAGCTATGGTGCTCAACTCTCTGACCTAGCCAGCTGATTATTTACAGGATCTGTGGGTAGGAATTGTTAACGAGCTTTTAATTTGGAGCACTTCAGTGGAGTCAAGTGCTCTGAGCTCCAATGAACCACCCCCGAATCCATAAAGGAAGCCTTATCAATCACTTCTCCGCATAGCAGCCAAGTGGTGGGTTTCTAACCAAGTTCCCGGATATTCACATTACTGAAGTCACACTCCAAATCACTGTTTATAAATGGACTTTTAAGTGATAGGGAACTCAGGTGTTATAGACTTAAGCTCAAACCACCAACCCACTAAAACAAGGTACGCTATGTATGATAAAGTCAGAATAAAGCCGTATTTGATGATGCCAAATCCTGTTAGAAATTCCACAATCAAAATCAGTGAGCCAATCCCCACCGACCAGAGTTTAAATACAGTCTAGTATTTGACCAATCAGATTCCTGTGGCACTGCCATTCAGAAGGGGGCCCCAGTAAATCTCTCTGGCAAGAGCTGATGTTAAGGATGTGATCAGAGACCATTAACAGAGGTAAGAGTTCAAACGGTCAGGGCCAATGGTTTTCAAAAAGACATCGATTCTGTCCAGTCCTAAACATAGGAGTCCAAACACCAAACCAAGTCCAAGTCTTGCAAGTCCTTCAGTCTAACCCAGCAGCGATTACGGCGATACCACAGGGCCTGCAAGCCAGTTGAGACCCAGCCAATGCCCAAGTGCTGGCCATGCATTCACTGTAAAAGGAAACTCACACCTGTATGTATTGTGGACATCTGAGAAGGAGCCAGTCCCCAGTCAGAAGGCTGCCTTCTCCAGTCCCCCTGCCCGCCATCACTGGATAGACTAGGAGGACAGAGACGCTGCCTTGCTCTGGGATCTCTCCCCTGGGGTCATAGATTAAAGAGTCCTCCCGGGCAGGATCAAATTGTCCCCAGACCTCTTGACTACCCAAAAGAAAGAGTTATGAAGTCATGATGCCCCACCCCCCCCCAAAAAACACCACACTCCCCTTTTCTCCTCCCCACCAAAAGAAGAGAAAGATGATGATAGGAGTGTCAGTGGGGATGAGCCTGCCTCCTGTGGCTCAGAGGCCACTCAGCTACCATCCTAGGGTACCCCCCAGTACCCTAACAGCACCCATAGGACAGAGGAAGAGGTGTGGAGTGCCCCAACCAGAGGCTCCCTGTAAGACACTTATTCTCTCAGAGGGAGGAGCCCTCCTAATACCTAACCTTCCCCCAGTATGAGAGTCTCCCCGTTCAGACCCCTCCTGGGGGGCTCCCCAATCTGATACCACTGCCCCGGGGTGAAGGATGCTCCCATGCAGGCCCACCTCAACTTCCACCTCTATTAATTTTTTTTCCCCTAGAGGGAAGAACGTCCCCTTTATACCTAACCCTCCTGTCCAGAAGGAGGGGCCCCCTTATCCAGACCTCCCTCTAAACTCATCCCCCCCCCCCCCCAGGGGGAGCCCCCATCTATCCAAACCCTCCCTCGGCCCCGCCCCGCAAGAGGGAGAGGGCGGTCGCCATGGCAACCCTGCTCGGGGCCCCGCCCGCAGTAAGGTACCCGTCGCCATGGCAACCCCTGCCCGTACCCCGCCCCTCCCCCCACACCCCCTGCGCGCGCCCCCCGCCGCCACGTCCGCGCTCCCGCCACCGCCCCGCGCGCCCCCGCCCCCCGGGCGCCCGCAGGCCCCGCACCGGCCTCCCCCGGGCCGCGGCGGATGAACAGGCGCAGGACTGCGGGCCAGGCCCGGGTCCGGGGGAAGCCAAGGCGGGGCCGGCTCCGCCCGCTGCCCGTCGCCCCCCTCGGCGGCCGCGGCGGCGACAGCCCGCACCACGAGTCCCCACAACACACCGACTCACCTCCGTGCCCTCTGACCCCGCGCGGCGCCGCCGATGGGCGGCCGCGCCGGCCAACCGCCGAGCCCGCCGCCGGTGCCGTGGGCCAATGGGCGGCTGGGGGGCCGGGCTTCCTTCGCCCCGGCCCTCGCACCTCCGCCCGCATGCGCGTCACGGCGCCCCGCCAGGCCGCTGCCGCCGCTACGTCTTCTGGGGACTGTAGTCCTGGTAGGCCCGTCTCCGGGCGGCCCTCGGGCCCACTGCGCATGTCTGCTGAGGGGCACGTGGGCCCCGGGCCCCGCAGTCCGGGCCGCGCCTTACGAAGTCGGCGGGGCGCGGGCCCTGGAGGGGGGGGCGGCGCTGGGCGGCCGGCCCGGGGCGCCCCTCCCCCGGAGACCATGCCAGGCGTTGCGGGCAGCCGCCGCCGCCCGCGTCCTCATCCTGCCCTCCAGCCCGGCCTTCACGCAGCCAGAATGGGCCCGGGCGCCCCTGGGGACTCCAGGCCTGGGCCTGGGCCAGCCCCAAGGCCCTGCGCCTTGTCCAGACTGTCCGAGACTTGTCAGACTGTCCGAGGGCCGGAGAGCAGCCCGGGCCCCAGAGAAAACCCCGCCCTCGAGGACTGAGGCCCGGCCCTGGACACTGGGGGCCTCGTCCACCCGGGGAGACTGGGGGGGCCGAGAGGGCAGAGAGAGGGCAGCCGAATAGTGCTGCAGACCTGAGACAGATGGGGACAGACCCGGGCGTGGGGGGTGAGGCGGGCTCGGCCAAGTGGGCAGCGCCTGACCGAAGCGGGGCAGGAGCTGCCCCCGTGCCCATCCCTCCTCGGGCACTCGCGGCCCCGCTGGCTGCTCAGTTTCCTCATTTTGAAGCATCTACCTCCAAGGGCTGTTGTGAAGATAAAGTGAAACAGTGCTTGTAAAGAGCGCTGTGTGACCGTGCTGCCTGTTCTTTTAGACGGCTGCGACAATCTGGACAGCCAGACTAATCAGAGACTAACTGGGAGGTTTATTGTCACGGTCCACACATGAGGAGATGAAGGCCTGAGCAGGGGTGGGGTGGGGGGCAGCTGTGTCAGTGGAGACATGGGGAAAGATTTGAGAGAGACTAGAAGATTGCAGCATCCTCAATGATAACAGGAAATTCATGGAGAGAGAAAGATTTGGGGAGAAAGAAAATGAGTTTGATTTTTAACATATAGAGTTTGAGTTACTTGTGAAGGAAACAATTTGAAATGTCCAGTTCTCAGGTGGTGATTCCTAAGGACAATGACATCGCATCGAGGTGACTAGTGAAGCCCATAGAAGCTAAAGAGGGTTTTCTTTCTTTTTTTTTTTCTGAGTAGGTTATGGAGAGAGGTTGAGGGAGAAATGGAAATGGAACTATTGTGTCCACTCCTGTCTCTTAGGAGAAAAGTTAGACTTCTTTTTGTCACATTCTTCAACCTTGGCAGCACAGGGACAAATTTTCTTATAATTTAGGTTTGACTCATATCTTACCCAAAAAGGGATCTGATGGCATAAGGGAGTAAGGAGGTACTTGATGTACAATATAAATCAGGGATTAGAGAAATAATTTATTCCTACATACAAAAGGAATACTAAACATACTAGACTCACAGTTTCAATTAGCAGAGGAATAGAACTTTTCCTCTCTTCAGATAAATTAGTACACTTCCATTACTCAAGATGAATTACTTTGAAATACCTCACTCTAGCACCCACTTGGCTTCTCTTATCCCTAGACAGTTATTAGACTATGGCAGCACAGAGCAAGGAGGGGCACATATACTCTGTTATGTATGATTCTTTTTTTTAGGTTTTTGCAAGGCAAATGGGGTTAAGTGACTTGCCCAAGGCCACACAGCTGGGTCATTATTAAGTATCTGAGGCCGGATTTGAACTCAGGTACTTCTGACTCCAGAGCTGGTGCTCTATACACTGCACCACCTAGCCACCCCCTGTTAAGTATTATTCTAATGGAATACTAAGAAATGACGAGCAGGATAATTTCAAAAAAAAAACCTGGAAAGACATGAACTGTTCCAAAGTGAAAAGAGCAGAACCAGGAGAGCATTGTACACAGTCACAGCAATAGTGTCTAATAATCAATTGTAACTAACAGCTTTCCTCAGCTATACAATTCCAAAGGACTCATGATGAAAAATGCTGTCCACCTCTAAAAAAAGTGAATGCAGATCAAAGCATACTATCTTTCACTTTCTTTTTTCTTCTATTTTTTTTTCTTTCACAGCAGTGATTACTATAGAAATGTTTCACATGATTGCACATATATATCCTAAATCAAATTATCATGTTAGGGATGTGGGAGTTGAGCATGGGAGAGAGGAAGAAAATATGGAATTCAAAATGTTTTTAAATGAATGTTAAATATTGTCTTTACATGTAATTAGGAAAAATAAAGAACAGGTCATGCCAGCAGACCAACCTCATTTTCTTTTTTGATAGAATTACTAAACAAGTAGATGAGAAGTAAATTGTGGATACAGTTCATCTTAATTTTCACAAGGTATCACAGACTTTTCTTGTGGAGAGCATGGAGAGATATGGATGATAGCACAAGTAAATGATTCAGAACTGATTGGATGACCAGATCCAGAGAGTTGTAAATGGTTCAATGTCATTGTGGCAGGAGGTCTCCAGTGGAGTGCTGGGGGTGTCTGAACTGTTTAACATTTTTATACATGTCTTGGATAAAGGCACAGATGGGATTCTCATCAAATGTGCAGATAACCCAAAGTTAGATGGGATAGCTAACACACTGGCCAACTGCACCAGAATCCAGTAGACTCCTGATAGGCTAATACATTAGGAAGAATTGAATAAGATAAAATTCAAGAGGGAGAAATGTAAAGTTTTCCATGGACACCAAACAACTTAGCTGTCATTCTCAGTCCACAAGCATTGAAAAAGAATCTATTAACTAAGCATCTACAGGTTAGTAACAGGTACTAATCTAAACCCTGGAGATACAAAGAGAGGCCTTCATTGGACTCACAGCCAAATGGGGGGCAAGTAAGAAAACAAGTATGTGCTAGATGCATAGTAGATGGAAGTTTACCTTAGGAAGGGTCCAGCACCTGCAGGGACTAGAAATACCAGGGCAAAAGAAACAGTCCTTGACCTTGAAGAGGTCTACTAAAGAGGGATGGGTAGTAGACAGTTTGAGTGTATATTAGTAATACAGCATGTACATAGATAAATACAAATTAAATTGAAATACATAAAAATAATACAAGTTAATTTTAATAAGAAAAATGGTTAAAGGGGGAGGGGAAGAGGAGGCAGCTCCTAGCTGTTCTTTGAGACTGAAAAATAGGTGAGGAAGTAGCCAGAATTAGAGAGAGATGAATATATGAATGCAATGGAATACTATTGTGGAGGAGTCATAAGAATGGAGAGATTTCCTGCAGGAAGGAAAAGTGGCAAAGGCTTAAAATTCTACAAAATACTGTCTCCTCCCCACCCCACCCCCAGAAAATACAAAAGTTATTCAATGAATATATATAGGAGGGGAAAAAAGGAAGATACAATATCTAAGAATTTTCAAAAGGAACTGATGAAAGAGGAGATGAAGAAAAAGACACTTTGTTTAAGAGGGGGGTTCCACTAGAAACCTCAGAAAACGTTTTCTTATTATGATAGGAACAGAAGCCAGATTCAAAGGGGGCTAAAAGACAAGTAATGGACAAGTTGGAAAGGAAGCTGGAAATACTTGAATGTATTTAAATATAGAAAAGTTTTAAAATACTAAGAAGGTCCTAAAGTAATGGGTTTTAATTTTTTTTAAATGCTGTATATGTGATTGTATTGATGTAGAAAACTCATGGGGAAGAGTATATCTTAACTTTGCAAATGTCGGAACTCTCTTTGTAATGCAGAACCATAGCCAGTTCTCTAGGACCCTGAGAGATTATGTGACTAATCCAGGGTGACTCAGCCAGCACATGTCCCAAACAGGATCTGCCAAGACCAGCTCTCTAAACTCTATGCCAATAGTCTCTTGTTCCTTTTTTTAAAAAACATTTTTTAATTTTTAATATTTTTTCATTTTAATAGCATTTTATTATTTCTAATTATATGTAAATACAATTTAACTCATTTTTAAATAAAAGGTTTGAGTTTTAAATTTTTTCTATTCCTCCCTTCCCCCCCCAAGACAGTAAGCAATTTGATATAGGTTTTATATGTATGATCATGTAAAATTTATTTATATGAGTCATGTTGCAAAAGAAGCAATTTATAAAAAAAATACATTGCAAAAGAAAAAACATTACAAAAAGTTTAAAGTGAATATAGTATGTTTCAATCTGCATTCATATTTGATCAGTTGTTTCTCTGGAGGTGAAGAGCATGTGTTAGCATTATACTGCTGAGGAGAGCTAGGTCAATCATAGTTGATCATTGAATAATGTTGCTATTACTGTGTACAATATTCTGGTTCTTCTCACTTCATTCAGCATCAGTTTATGTAAATTTTTCCAGGTTGTTTGAAATCTGCCTGCTCATCATTTCTTACAGCACAATAGTATTCCATTGCATTCATATACCACAACTTGTTTGGACATCCCTGAAATAATGGACATCCCCTCAGTTTCCAATTCTTTGCCACCACAAAAAATTGCTATGAATACTTTTCTACATGTGGGTCCATTTCCCTTTTTTTTTTTTGATCTGTGTGAGATAAAGCAGTGGTCTCTTGTACTTAAAAAAAAGATCTGTGGGTTTTAGTGGACCACAAGCTCAAAATGTAGCAGCAGAATGAAGTGATAATCCAAACATCTAATGTCATATTGAACTGCATTAAGAAAAGAATAGGAAAGTGAAAGCCCCACTGTCCTCTACTCACTTTCAGCCCTCATCTGGAATCTTGTGTTCTGTACTAAGATCATGGTTTAAGGACAACATTGATAAGCTGTTAAGTCTCTAGAGGAAGGGAACCAGTTTGATGAAAAACTCTTGAGATCCCATAATATGAGTGGAAGAAATGGGGATGTTTATTCTGGAGAAGGTAACAGAGAGATCAGAACCTCCCCTAATCCATCCATGGAGGTTGGGGAGATTGGGCTGGTTCTGTTTGGTCATGGAGAGAAGGCTCAGGAGCAAGGGGTGAGGATGCCAAAAGGAATTCTAGATATTCAGAATGACTGTCCCAGTAACCAAGAGTTGCCCCACAACAGAATGGACTGCTCAGAAGTGGTAAGCTCCCCTTCCTGAGAGGCTTCAAAGTAGAGACTGGGCAGCCACTTGTAGAGTCAGTGATGGTGAGATTCCTTCTGTGACAGAGTTGGCCTGGCTCCCCTCTCAGATTCTTGGACTGTCAAGGCTCGTGCATCAGTACTTACTTCTGGACTTAGTCTCCAGACCCCAAGCCATTGGTCCTTTTCTCTTCCCCATTCCATGTCTTGCATGATTCAATAGTTGGATGCTTTTAAATTGGATATTAGAAAAAGGAAAGCTCTTAGATCCACTTGGGTCCTCTTCCCATCTTCCATCTCACCCTTCCAAAGTCTTCCTGGGGGGGGGGTCAAAGGATCACTCACCCCATCCCTCCTCATCTCCTGTCTGCCAACTGGCTCTCAGGCTGCTACCACCAGCCAGTTCAAGTCTGGATCCCTGACCATTCATCACCCTGGTGACCCGCTCCTGAACTGAGAGACAGATCGCCAGGCCGGGAGGCCAGGGTGCTAATGGCCTGTCTCATCTTGGGTAGCCCTCATGGGGGCCTGTTTAATTTCCCCTTTGATTTTAATATAGATTTATTGAAAGTTTCAGTCCCCCAAACCAACTACTGCAGCAAATTGGTGCTCTGTGAAGGCAGCCAGGCGCCCATAAAGCTGCCAGGACCTGGAACGAATGGCGCACTCTGGGAGGTCAGCACTGCCACAGAGGTTCCCTGGGGACCAGCTGCCACATTCTCAGTGGTTTTCTGATTAGCCCCTTTCTTCTGGGCCATTGAAGGCTTCCCCCTTTAAAGTGAAAATCAAATGGTACCACCTGATCAGCAACTGCCACTTTGCCAGTCTCTAGGAGACCCCCCTGCTCTTTCTGACAGGGTCCCAGTCAACTCCATCCCAATCTAGTTGTATATACTTTAAGCATTCAAGCAATAATTGACCAATCAATCGCAAGTCAGATTCAGGATGTACAGGAAAGTGTCATAGTGCCAGTGTCATAGATCAGAATCCTCTCCTTACCCTCTCTATTGAACTTTCTTTAGGACCCTATTGGAGTATGGAAGAGGGCTCAACCTCAACTGGAAGCCTGAGTACAGGAGAAATCACAGCCCCCAGTCTCCTTGGGGAGTCTCATCTAGTGGGAGTAGAAGTTGCTGTGAGGGGGGAAGTAAAATGCCTTGAAAACTTTGTCGAATGGAAAGTAGCTTGTAAACTGCAAAGTTGGGTCTGGAGAAGCAAGACTGGGAATGTGACAGACTGGAAAGACTGTCATGTGAAAAAGGGGTGATTCTTTCTCTGCTTGGTTAAGGGTTGGGGGGAAGGGGAGAGAACAAGAAGTAAAGTAGGAAGAAGCAAAGGAGTCCACTGAAGTTGGATGGCAGGAACACAAGGAGAACCATCCCAGTATGGAAGGGGCTGCTGCCTGGAGATGGAGTGACTCTTCCTCAGTGGAGGTCTCCCAGCAGAAGCTGAGCTATCTGAGGCCGCTTACAGATCTAGGTTTCTAGGGTACTGGAGCCTTTGTCAAGGGTCTCCCACAGTATCATGGATGAACCCATACAGAGCGCACAGGGAGTGGCTGAGGGAGTCAGATGTATGTTTCAGGAATTAATCAATCAATCAGCAAACATTTAAGTGCCTACCATGTGCCAGCCCTTGTACCCAACAAACAGGAAGTGTTTCTAGATGGGAGTTTGAGGGAAGGCTTCTCAGGAGCTCCCAAGCCTGGAAGGCAGCAAAGTGCACTGGCTAAACCTAGAGTCCAGAAGATCTTCAGCCAAATCCCACCTCAAACACTTCCGAGCTGGATGTTTAAGGGCACCTTCCTTACTTGTACAATGGGAATATTCCCATGAGTTATAGAATTGTTATGAGGTTCCATTGAGTAACAATTGACAAAGTCCTTGACAGGTTAAAGTTCTCTATAATTACCTACCATACTTATTAAAGAATCAGCCACTTGGTTGGCCGATGATTTCACTTTTTTTTAACAAGGCATTGGGGTTAAGTGACTTGCCTAGGGTCACACAGTTAGACAATTATTCAGTGTCTGAGGTTGGCTTTAAACTCAGGTCCTCCTGACTCCAGGGCCGGTGCTCTATCCACTGTGCCACCTAGCTGCCCCCAGTGATTTCTTATTACATAACTGACCCTTGCCTCCTGTTCCTTCATAGAGTTCCTTGAAGCTCCACCCCCATCACCTCTTCCAAGGTCCAAGGTGGATAGCCCCTCTTCCAGAAGGCCATCTCTCTCCAGTCTGGGCGCTTCCTCTTCATTAGCAGTTTAAGCAGAGCCTTTAGGCTAGGACTCTTGGACATTTCTCTCATTCTCCTATGCATTAGTTCTTTTTAAATTTTTAAATTTATTTTTTCAATTATATTTTAAAATAGTTTTCAGCATTCATGCTTGTAGTTTTCTCCCTGCCACCCTTCCCTCCACACTAAGATAGCAAGTAATCTGATATAGATTATACATGTGCTATCATGTTACATATATTTTCATGTTAGTCATGCTGTGAAAAAAGAATCAGAATTAAATAGGGAAAAACCACTAGAAGGAAAAAAGCAAAAAATAAATTTTAAAAAGTGAAAATAGTATGCTTTGATCTACATTCAGATTCCATAGTTCTTTCTTCAAATGTGGATGGCATTTTTCATAATAGAATTGTCTTTGATGACTGTTTTGCTGAGAGGAGCTGAATTGATCATAGTTGATCATTGCATAATGTTGTTTGTTGTTAAAGTGCCCAATGTTCTCTTGGTTCTTCTCACTTCACTCAGCATCAGTTCATATAAGTCTTTCCAGGTCTTTCTGCCTGCTCAGAGTTTCTTATAGAGCAATAATATTCCATTATATTCATATATCACAGCTTGTTCAGCCATTCCCCAATTGATGGACATCACCTCAATTTCCAATTCTTTGCCCTACAAAAAGAGTTGCTATAAATATTCTTGAACATGTGGGTCTTTCCCTTTTTTATGATCTCTTTGAGATACAGACCTAGTAGTGGTATAGTTGGATCAAAGGGTAGGTACAGTTTTATTGCCCTTTGGGCATAGTTCCAAATTCATGCATTAGTCCTTTCTGCATTTTTTTCTTTCCCTCAAAAGATCATAAGCTTTCTGAGGAATGGACCTGTGTGAATATTATCTCAGCATAACAGAAGCTTAATGAGGATTTGTTGAATTGAACATAAGTTTAGTTGGGAGATTCCGTTTCTAGGTACTGCCTCCCCAGTTCCTTTCCTCAGTTACTTAGTAATTGTATTAATTTTGAAGTTGCTTATCTAAACTCCAAAATAATGTAAGGCACTAGAAGGCAGCTTTGGTTCCCCCCCCCCCTTAATAGTGGGTGTATTGGTTAGTCACCCACGCTGCAGTACTTCACATTCTAGGCTGGTTTACTTATTCCAAGCTGCCCTCACACTGGACCACTACCATTTGGTGTTGTTATTGAATCATTTCAGTCATGTCTGACTCTTTGTGACTGTAGTTGGAGTTTCCTTGGCAAAAATATTGGAGTGGTTTGCTATTTCCTTCTCTAGGATAATTTATAAAAGAGAAAATCGAGGTAAAAAGGGTTAAATGATTTGCCCAGAGTCATCAGATAGTAAGAATCAGAGGTGAGATTTGAACTCAGAAAGAGGAGTCTTCCTGACTCCAAGCTCAGCCCTCTATCCACTGTGTCACCTAGCTACACCCACTACCAAGTAGTTTCATGCAAATTCTCTCAACAGGATATTTAAGTTGTAGAGAAATATACTCCTCCTACTCACCATCCTTAACTATCAAGCCCCCACTAATATGCTTCCATTTACACCTTTAGTTACTCAAAATAATAACACCTTCTATTAAAGCAAATGCATGACTTCAAATATTTCATCTACACATTTCACTGGCTAACCCTCATGTATGGAATTCTCTTTTTCCTTATTTGCATCTCCTGGCTGCCTTGATTTCCTTCAGGTTCCAGTTGACATTTACAAGAAACCTTTTCTAATTCCCAAACCTTTCTTCTGATGATGATCTCCAATTTTGTTTATACATAGTTGTTTGCATGAAGTCTTTTCCATTAAATTGTGAGCTCCTCGGAGCAGGGACAGCTTTTATTTTTACTTTATTTGTAACCTCAGCATTTAACAAATAGTGTGTGCTTAATTAATACCTGTTAACTGATTTACTGACATCACAATACACACATAAACTTGTACCACAATGTCCTATTAAGTATCTTTGGGGAAAGTGAGCAGACCTATAGAAGACAGTCAAAAAAATATGAATGAGGAAAATCTATAAACTCAAGGTAACTCACTACTCTGGGATTGTAAACTTCAGTGTTATTTTGGGGGAGGGGTATTAGAACTATGGATTAAAGTTCCTGAATAAAGGTAGCTTTTGTGTTGAGCAGATACTTTCATTGCTAAGGCGAGATGATACCTATAGCTTCACTAGCACTCACTAGGCATAATATCTCAGTTGAATTTGTCAAGGTCATGGAATGACTTCCCTGATTTTCTCTTTTGAAGATTTCCCTCTATTCAGTCAGCAACAACTGAATATACATCACTTTCTACTTCAAGTTTAGGTGATACAATTATGAAATCTGTCATTTCACCTCTCTCCTTTTATCTTTTTGAGTTCAGACACTGGGTCTTCTCTGCAATGACCCCACCTTAGGATATGATTAAAAATCACATTGTCATCTTCTGCCTATAGTCAAATAAATTACATTTCTCCTATAATCCTAAAACAATTCAGACAAATATCTCTCCAGCTATACTACTATGTCACAAAAGTCAGAACAACAAATTTCATTAACTGTTTCTGTTAAAACTCTAAGTAAAACCAATTTAGTGACTCCATAGGAACTTTAAATAGACAGTAGTTTACATCTGTATCTCCAGAACCTAGGATATAATAATAACTTCATTAATATTTGTTAAATATAATAATAATAACAACTTAATATTTGTTCAATGGAAGAGAGAAAGAAACGGGTTCTGAAAGCCAGAGATGAGGAATGATCCATTCCAGGTGAGGAGTACAATCTTTGCAAATGGGAAGGAAACAGGGAACAACATGCTGAATTCTGGCAACAATTAATACACCAACTTTGATAGAACATGAAATGCATAAAAGGATAGTACAATGAAATAAGATTCTGCAGGTAGATAGGAACCAGACTATAGAAGACTTTGAATGTCCATCTTTTTAATTTAGGATTAGGTTCAGCTTGGCAAAGTATGAAATCTGGGTCGCTCCTTTATTTTTCATAATATACTATCCCATTCCCTTCTTTCAGTTTCTAGTGGATACCTGATTGTCCTCTTTATTCAAATTCCTTTCCTTTTTTTCTTTTTAGTTTTTTTTTTTTGCAAGGCAATGGGGTTAAGTGACTTGCCCAAAGTCACACAGCCAGGTAATTAGTAAGCGTCTGAGGTCAAATTTGAACTCAAGACCTCCTGACTCCAGGGCCAGTGCTCTATTCACTGCACCACCTAGCTGCCCCGTTCCATTCCTTTTTTATGTTTAAAGGTCTTTCTCCTGGCTACTTGCAGAATTTCTTGTTTTTCATTGGAATTGTTCAATGTAACCACTCTATGTCTTGTGGTTTTAAGCATAGTGAATTTTTTTTTGGAGGTGATCCATAGATTGGTTTTCCATAGAACCTTTTGATTAGTTTTCTATATTCCCAAATTCTAGGTAATTTTCTTGTTTCATTTCCTTAAGATGTTCAGTTTTTATGGGTTTTTGTTTTTTTTGATTTGTCAAGTTTTCCAGGCACTCAGTCAATAAAACATTTATTATTTATTAAGTGCTTACAGTCACTGTGCTAGGCTCTAGGGATACAGATGTAAGGCACTATCCTGGGGAGGACCAGGAAAGACTCGTTACAAAATGTGCCTGTCTCTGCTTTGAGGCTTAAAGGAATCTAGGGAAGATGAGAGCCAGAGATGAGGAAGAAGAACATTCCAGGCATAGAGAATGCTACCTTCAGCAAGAGGAGTGTTGGAGCCAGCTCCTGGGAGATGATTGTTAAATTTTCTATGTAAGCATTTATATCTCAGAAATCAGCAAATATTACAAATCCTGGCTTGATTTATTGTTTGGATGATTGTATAGACTGAGAAAATGATGGAGAAAATGTTGACAATGCGGAATAAACTTAAAAGGGGGTTATTCATACCACCACCCCCAATCAGTTGTTAAACATTTATCAGCATACCCAGGGCAAAGGCATGCAGCTAGGAGACCCATGATCCTTAAGTTGTCTCTGTCTATCCTGTTCTTGGAATCACTGACATTTTTTGTCAGTGTTTTGTACCTGTATTGAAATTAGGTATTCTTGTAGTATTATTTCTTCCCTCCCACCATTTGGGTAAAGATCAATGGAGAAAAAAACAGAAAGAATTTTATCATTAATTTAGGCTGCAGACCATCTGTAAATGGAAGGAAATAGAGGAGGTCCAAGAACAGATCACAAACCTGGTAAAGAAGCGTGAAAAGTGATGGGAGATTTGAATGATCCAGACATCTAGATGTCTACTAGGATTTTCTCCCCCTTTTCTTCTCTCCTTTCCCTCCTTCTCCCTCCTCTCTTTCTTCCTTTCTTTCTTTTTCTGTCTGTCCCTCTCTCCTCCCCCTTCTCTCCCTCCTCTCTTTGTCTCTGTTTTTCTCTGTCTCTATCTGTCTATTCTTTCTGACTCTATCTCTCTCTATTTATCGCTCTCTGTCTCTATCTCTATCTGTCCCTCTCTGTCTCTTCTCTGTCTCTGTCTCTCTGTGTTTCTCTCTCTCTGTGTGTGTGTGTGTGTGTGTGTGTGTGTGTGTGTGCATGTGTGTGTGTGTGTTTTCGCCTCTCTCTCTTTCTTCATTTTTCAAAAGGTAGAGGAATCCACAAAAAGAAATTTCATTTTAGACATACTTCTCACTAGCAGAGAAGAATTGATTGTTAGGGTAGAAATGATGAGAACCTAGGGTAAAGTGATCATTCTATCCCCCATCCCCCGAAAGTCTGCATTAGAGAAAGAGAAAAATCTGGGCAGAGTCTGACATGGCGCCTCGACTTTGGCAGAGTAGATTTCAAAGAGTCCAGAGAAAAGAGAGGAAGGCTCCCATATACTAAAATTCTATGGGGGTGGATTAGCCCAGAAAGATGGAAAACTGAAGGATAAAGTTCTGAATGCTTTTTTTAAAAGGAGAAGGTTCTGATGTAAATGATAAAGGGGACTGGTGTGGATGCACAGAAAATTTACCAATTAATTTAGATATTTAAAAGATGTGTATGGATGATATGAGGAGCAGTAGGTAACAAAGGAGAGATACAAAAATATGGTACATTCCTTTAAGCATAACATCAGGAGTGTGAAAGCTCAGAATGACCTGTGGTTGACAAGAGAAGATAAGGACAACAAAAAAAGAGGCTTTTTAAAAAGCTAGATTGTGGGGAAGAGGAGGATTCAAGAAATGATTGTACCACACTGTTCAGTCTAGATGAGACAATAAATCAGTTATTAAACATTTATTAAGTCCCTACTATGTGCCATTCATTGTGTTAATCACTGATGATAAAAAGAGGGAAAGATAATGTTTTAGGGTTAATAATAGGCTTCCCACAAATAAATGAAAAATGCTAATTAAGTACTTACTATATTCTGTGTAACACATGCTCCAGGGCTACTTTCCAATACCATCTTGCTAGGTTAGATTTCCGGATTATTCTTACCTTAGAGCTCTAGAGATAATGTTTGAAGATTGGGAGGGTATGGTTTCTGAATACTATTATCCAGGAGCCCCCATAAGTGTGTTCCTTACTGATTATCAGCCAGACAGAATTGTCTTTTAGAAAGTGGCATTCATTAATGTTGTAAGTTAAAAGCAGTTGGTACAAAAACATATCCCCCAAATTTCAAGCTTTGAGAGTACATATGATAAAGGAGTAACTCATAGCTACTAATTAAATGGAAGTCCTTTTTTTCCCTTCTTGGAATACTTGTGGAGTTTCTCTGCTGCTACCTGAGGGCTGGACCAACTGTGGAGTCTTGAAACTGGATTTCTCTCCATTGTGAAGAACTCAGGCTCCCTGAAGTTACCTTTCCTTGCTGTATCTAGGCTGACTTCTCTCAGTCCTGGTTGTAAGCAGTGTTTGTTCCTGGTCCACCATTTGACATGATATGGTCAATGGGGTAGGGGAGAATGGTACAGGTACAAGAGTCTAGCTCCTCAAAGAGCTAACTCTCAAACTAATTGTGGAAACGCTCCTTTTGTAATCCTCTGCCATGTTCTACATAGGTCCAGAGTTTGTCTAATTCTTTCAACTACTCCCAATAATATCTACCGTTTACAAAATACTTTAAAATTTGCAAAGTATATTACAAATGTTATCTCATTTTATTCTCATAATAACCCTGGAAAGTAGGTGTTACTATTATCCCCATTTTACTGATAAGGAAACCAAGACTGGGGGGTCACATAGCTAGTAAATGTCAAAAGGGAGGATTTGAATTCAGATCTTCCTGGTTCCAGGTCCAGTATTCTGTCTATTATATTGATGTCTTTTTTATCATCTGGCTTTGTCCAATGACTTGAAATATTCTTCCTCCTTCCAACAGGCTCAGGATTAAATCAAAAGAGGTGTCTAAGAATGGTTTGCCTTATTTCACACCTTTGATTGCTTGGTTCCATAATTCAATCAAAAGGATATTCTCACTTAAAAAGATATTACAGGGGGCAGCTAGGTGGCACAGTGGATAAAGCACCGGCCCTGGAGTCAGGAGTACCTGGGTTCAAATCCGGTCTCAGACACTTAATAATTACCTAGCCATGTGGCCTTGGGCAAGCCACTTAACCCCATTGCCTTGCAAAAAAAAAACCTAAAAAAATATATATTACAGCTATATCCTATTGTTAGTAATATTAATTGAATTTATATATGGGACATCCCTCTTACTGAAACTGGGATACAAATTTTACACAACCAAGACAGTATCTGCCCTCAAGAAGCTTACATTCTAACAGGGAAAGAAACATATAGTGCAGTCATGGAAGGGAATTATGATCTAGATAGGAAATCACAAAACTGGTGAACAGAACAAAAAGGCAGTTGAGGTAGTCAGGGTGTTACTTCGTTTGCAGTTCCCAGAGTAAGGGGGAAGGCAAGAGGAAAGGGGTTGGGGGGAGGGTACATACACAGGTAGTAAATGGCTGAACAGAGAGGAGATTGCGTGGTCCCAGGGAATGTTTCACTAAACGTCTCAGCTTGGCCAACCTACGACTACAGAGGGGAGTCAGAGCTGCTCAATTCTAATTTAGCTCCACCAAGAAGAATGACCTTTGAACAGGAAAAGACAGAGCAAACATGACTAATAGGGAGTTGATGCCTGAGATAAGTAAAGATCTAGTAAGAAAGCTGTCTTTGATGAATTCAAGTCATCTGGCCTGGTTGAGCTACATCCTGGAATCCTCGAAAAACTGTCAGAGGTGATAGCTGAGCCACTGTCAGAGACCTTGAAAGATTGTGGAGAACAGAAGGGCTGAATCACAGACCTGAAGAAGGGTGATGTTGTCCAGACCTTCAGAAAAAAGAAGAGAACTCAGTCTGTAAACCATAGGCCAGTGAGCTTAATGTTGGTTCCTGGGAAAGTTCTGGGAGGCAATATTAAAGAGAGGTCTAACAAGCAAGTAGAAATGGAAGTGGTGATCCCAAAGAACAGCCTGACTTTATCAAGAGCAGGTCTTGCCAAATGCACAGCATTTCATTTTTTGATAGATTTAATAGACTGGGAGATCAGGGGAAGGGGACTGAATATAATTTATTTAAATTTAGAGAAGCATTTGACAAAACATCTGATGCTATTCTTGTGAGAAGATCATGGGTGAACAGTAAGACAATTAGGTCAATTCAAACCTGGTCAAATGACTGGAAGTCAGTAATTAATGGTTCCCTGTCAAACTGGAAAAAGATTTCCATGGAATACCCCGGGGATATGTGCTTTGCCTTGTCCTGTTCAACAGAGAAGTAGTGAGTTCCCCTCTCTGGAGACCTCCAAGCATAGACTAGATGACCCACTTAATGGAGATAATGTAGAGGGATTTCCTGCTCATGTATATGGTAGAATAGATGTCAAACTAATATAGAAATATGTTAAATACAATTCCACATGTACAACCTATGTAAGATTGTTCACTGTCATGGTGGGGGGTGATGGAGGGTATTAGAAAAATGTGGGATCAAAGCCTTCAAAAGGATGAATGTAGAAAATGCCTTCGCATGTGATTGGAAAAATAAATAAATAAACAGGATAAACATTTAAAAAAAGAAAAGAAAGAATAGCTGCTAAAGAGTTCCCTTCCAGCCTAGAGACCCTGTGGCAGTAGATTCAAGATACCTTGAATTTCTTGTCATTGGTGTCCTCAAGTAATGGTCATGGAGGGAATTCCTACTCTGATCTCTAGTTGGGGGTGAGGGGCATCCTATGATGAGTCTGGTGTTTAATGGTACTTCAGTAACTTTCATTCTGCCCTGCTTCTCCCCCTCCCCACCCCTTTGGGAGTCCCAGTCAAAGATCAAGAGCCGACAGCATGACCACTTCCCTGGTCCCCACCCCTACACCCACAGGAAACCAACTTTGTCTTTTTAAGCAACTAATTTGTACTTATTTAACCCCAAGTTCCCCCATCAGACACTTAAGGGGATGCCAGAAAAAGACATGAAAGGGATAACTGGAATGCTTGTTCTCCATTTCCAGGATTTTACCTTGCCCAGAAGGCCTGCCATTTAGTGCCAACCAATTCAATGGAACTCTCATTACAGGACTGTTACAGTCCTAGGAATGTCCAGGCTTTGACTCTGTCTTCATCACAGGCATTACTAGGCTCAGAAGGCTGCTCATGGAACCAGCATACCTGGTCAGATGCAATGAGTGTTTGGCTAAGGCTGCGCTGCATATTCCTTATTATTGGGGTTAGGGCAGGAAGGGCCAGTCTTCCATGCCTCAGTGTCTCCTTTGTGATCTCTGTATTTCCTCTCCTTCTCTATCTGGGATGCTGTCTCATCACTTTCCTAGATCCCTTCAGGTGGTCTCTTCTCACCTTGCGGTGTCTCCTCTGTTGCCATGGTTCCCTTTTGTCCCCCTCTTTACTTTTTCCTTATCCCCTCAATCCCTTCTTTGTCCTACTCTTCATCATTTCCTGCCCCCTCTGGGTTTCTTCCAGGGCCCTCTAGGTCTCCTTTTCCCTCTGTGTCCCCTTTCACATCCTTTTTTCCCCTCCACGCCCCTGTACCCCTTCCTTCCCCTTCAGGTCCCTGCTTTGTCCCCCAGTCTCCTGTAGGTCTTCCCTGCACCCACAGGCTCTTGAATATGGGCTGCCACAGCAGCTCCCATGAGTCACCCTGCCCCCACTGCTGCTGTAGCCCAGCGGCACTGCCTCAATAATTCATCTTAATGTCTCTATTAAACAGGGTTATGACCAGGACGAGACAAGGAACAAGGTCTTTTGAGTGTGGAAATATGGCTCCCCAGGCCAGGACCTCAGGGATCCTGCCTGCCTAGAAAAGGGAGGGCAGGCCCAGCTGCAAGGGCCATTAGTCTTTTCCTCTTTGGGGGTCCAGCTGGGCCCCCTTACTAGGTCCCCAAAGAGATCCAAGTCACAGTAAACCCAGTGACTCCTTCTAACATCACTCTTCCTGCTCCCTTCTGCCCACATCACCGGATCCATCATGAACAACTGAGGTCAGGGGTATAGGAATAATGTGCTTGGATAGAAGCCACTAAACTGGGATAACCTTTGGGCAACTATAAAAAGGAGCCCCAACCCCAGTCCAATACAATTAAATCCAGTAGAGAGGACAGAACTCTAAGCTTAGAGTCCAGACAGGGTCAGAGGTAGGATTTGTATCAGTCAATTGAAGTGTTACCCATCTGTTAGGTGGGCACTGTTGCTCTCATTCAGTGGGACCCTGCATCTATCAATATCTTTCTCTTTCACAAAAGGGCCCTCCATTCTTCTGGAAGCTCTTGAGCCAAAAAGACATTGGACAGAGGACAAATTATCTCTAGCCTGACCAAAAAAAGCAGAGTGGTTCATAGCTGACAGGGAAACTTTGCTCCCCTGTTGGGTCTCAGCTTCTCCCAAATCCAAATCTCTAAGCTCTTCTTCCTTCCACCTTCCTTCAGGGAAGACTTTACTTTCATTCCTGGCAGAAAAGAAGCAGGAGTTTAGGGGCCATAAGTCACTCTACTCTTCCCAAGGAGAAGATTGGTACTGGGATAAAATTATATCTATCTGCTCTCTTAAATATTATTAGTCTAGGGGATGTCATCAGGTTCAAGCTAACAACCGATAACTGCTTCATTAGTGAGGGGAAAGGAGGTCCCCAAGTTCTATATTCAAGGTTTGATTCCTTTTCTACCATACATCAGTTCTACCATAAACACACATAACACTTAGCCAAGTAAGCCCATTTATCCAAATTGAAGCAAAACAGAAATCAGAGATGGTATAATCCAGAGTAAAGGTGTTCTCTCAGGGGCAAAGTCACTGAGCTCAACCAAGAGAGAAAGATCAGGATTTCACCCAAGAGAATTTCCCCTACAGACTTCAGAGGAGCAATTTGGAAAGAGAGACATGATGGAGAATGTTGACTTCTCTCCAGGCTGTATTAGCCCTTCTTGCCCTCTGGTTAGCAGAGATGGGGCTTCCTTCCTCAGAGATAGAGTACCTGTGAAGACTTTTACCAGGGGCCAGGAATATAAACACAGAAAAACAAGTTGGTTACTGCTCTCAAGATGAAATATAGAAGGAGAAGTAGACAGTGAAGGAGACTGGATTGGAGGGACCTGTGTGGTAAGTGGGATGGCAATCAAAAAGTAAAGAGAGCGGGGCTGACAGGCCTTTTCCTGCCATGGCAGTTCCTTTTATCTCACAGTAAAGAGAAAATAAAGGACAAGGTTTGGGGAAACATCCATACATTCTTCAAGCTATCAGAGGAAATAAGGAATTTTCTAAGGAAAAAAAGAGGAAAGGCTAGCTGGATGACCCTGGGCAAATCACTTCATCCTGGTTGTCTCCCCCCCCCCCCCAAATAAAACCAGAAAACAAAAGAAAAATGAGGAAGGCATTTGATGGGAGAGCAAAGAAGAAAAAATTCCAAGAGGCAGAAGAGAATCCAGGGCTGGATTAGCAGATTAGAAGATGAGACTGAAATACAGGAGAAAGTAATGACAAAAGGACCTGAATCACTGGAACTAAATTACATTTTAGAAGCTCACCCAGAGAGAGTGAAGCAAGATCCAGAGGAAGAGCTAGCTGCTTTTCCATCAAGGGATGAGGAGAAGACTTATTGATATGGTAGGGGAGGGAGGGAGAACATTCAGACAAATTGAAGAGATGATCTGCTGTCATCTGGGATACATCCGTAACATGCAATGGTGGTGTTGTCAGACCTTAAGACCACTCTCTACTTTTGATGATTCATGTGGGAATGAGTAACAGTGCCCCAAAGTTCCAGAGAAAATCTCTTACTCAAAGTTGAGCACTGGTTCATGTCTAGAGCCTCCCCTAGAAGAGAGGGGAAGGGTCCTTCCTAGGATGAAAGGAGGGCTTTGAAGAATTTATGGAAGAACTGATGGGATCAGGAATATCAATGACATTTTTTGTCATTACTGACAATTGAAAGCAGAAACTTCCAGAAGAGAGAAGAAATTGGAGTGGAAAGTAAACATCTGGTCAAGAAAATGGTGCCTAAGAAAGAGATTTGGATTAATGGATCATGGCTTAAAACATGGCAATGAGGGTCACTTGTGCATGCCTAATGAGGCATTAGCAAGAATTTGTAGGATTACATTTTAAAGAAGGAATCTCAGCATTTGGCTCAATCAGAAGTTGAGGAAATGGAAAACAAAGACTATAAGCAGCTGCCTTCTTGGGCAAGGTGATGCTGGTGTCACCAGAAATAGAAGATGTTGGTTTTGTCAAGATGACAGTGAAGGCTGATCATGCAGAAGGAACTGCTGGGGATATAGCTGTAAATAATAACAAATGATAATAATAATGCAATAAATTAGAAGCTAAAAGCTTTGCCCTTGTGTTCAGAGGATCATCACAAGTATAGCATGGGGAGGAGTGGTTAGAGTACAGTTTGTCCAAAAACAATCTGGGAGTTTTAGTGGACTGCAAACTTAATAAGAATCAATATGGAGATGAATTTTTTAAAAGCCGATGTGAGGGGTGGCTAGGTGGTGCAGTGGACAGAGCATGGGCCCTGGAGTCAGGAGTACCTGAGTTCAAATCTGACCACAGACACTTAATAATTACCTAGCTGTGTGACCTTGGCCACTTAACCGCATTGCCTTGCAAAAACTAACAAAAAAAATCCAACATGAATATGATTCTGCATGAAAGGAGATAGAGCTTTCAGGATGAGGGAAATGAGAGTCTCTAAGACCTCTGTCCTGGTCAGACCACATCAAGATGGCAGTGGTCAATTCTGGACACTACAGGTTAAGTATATTCACTGATGGGCTAGAGAAAGTCCAGAGAAGAGAGTTAGCGTGGTGAAGGTCTTGCTACCCGGAAGTTGGATGAACTGACTCTGCAATGGTGAGTTCTCACACCTCATAGATCTTCAACCAAAGACTGGATCATGATTTTTTGGTGATGTTAACAGGGAGTTTCTGCCTCAGGTATGAGTCAGATTCAATGGATAGATGAGATCTGAGGTTCCCTTCTGCTGTGAGTTCTGTGACTCTGAATCTTGCAAATCTAATCAAAAGGGCTTTAACTTGCAAGAGGGAGAAGGGAGAGAGAAAACTACCTCCAACCCTGCAGAAAACTAGGGACCAAAGAAAGGATGTCTCCAGGAAGAAAAATGGCAGCAGTAGGAGCAGGAGGAATTCTGAGAAAGCTAGAGGAGGAAAAAAACACCAAAATCTAATGAGGGAGCAAGGAAGAAAACTCATGGCCTCTATTATGGGAACATGCATGTTTAAAGAATGGGAGACAAGCAAAAGGAACCTAAGATACTAAAAAGGAGGGGATCTGACTTCAGAGAGGTCATGAAGAGCATGCAGGGAAAATTGTCCAAGAGTTACTGGGGAGGTGAGGACAGAAAACATTTTGGTGAAGATCAACAGAGAGAGGAAACAGAAATAATTGTGTTCGCATAGAATTAAATGGCAGACCAGCTATTCTTCCACTTCATTCTGTAAACTACAAATCTATATTTTCTTGTACATAGTTAATGGCTCCTTCATTAGACTGTGAGCCTCCTGAGGCAGGGACCAAGGCTGTCTTGTTTGGCCGCTTTGCCTTTCTTCACACCCCAGCGCTTAAGACAAACCAAATCAATTGCTGCTGTTGAACTAGACAGAAGGAAAACGAGATGAATAGCTCAAGAGACAGATCACAAATTTTGCAGAAAAGCACAATATAGTTGAAGGACACCCATTCTATGGTCCTCAGCCAGAGTTCTCTCAGGGAGTGGGGCACTTAGATGACACAGTGGATAGAGCACCAGCCCTGGGATCAGGAGGATCTGAGTTCAAATCCAGCCTCAGATGCATAATACTTACCTAGCTGTGTGACCTTAGGCAAGTCACTTAACCCCATATTGCCTTGCCTAAAACAGAGCAGATAAAGTCTTGTCTTGCCTTAATGACAGTTTCATGTTTCAAATGTAGAGGAACCAACAAAGTATTTTTTCTCACCAAGAGGAGGAAGAATGAGCTGCTGGAGGGAAAATGATGACAACTTTGGAGGGAGGAAAAACCATTACCTATTTCAAAGAGTTCAGAAGAAGCATAAGTAGAATCCTCTGAACAAAAGTTCTGGAGTTAGACCAGGAAAGATGGAAAACTCTTAAGAATTAAATCCCAAATTGTTGAAAACTACTGCTGCATGTAGCTGGAAAAAATTAATAAATAAAATAATTGGGGGGGGTGTCAAGGCAATGGAGTTAAGTGACTTGCCCAAGGTCACACATTAAGTAATTATTTTAAGTGTCTGATTTGGATTTGAACTTAAGCCCTCCTGACTCCAGGGTCAATGCTCTATCCACTTTGCCACCTAGCTGCCCCATAAAATAGGTTTTTTTAAAAAATGAATTAAATCCTAAGGACATATAGGGAAACAATTCCAGTGAAAATGAAAAATGAAAATTGTTTAAAGAAACTGATATGGATCTGTAGGGAGCTCACCAGTCAACCTGGATTTAAAAAAAATATTATAAGGAAGATTTGATAAAAGAATATAACAATCAATGAACATTTATTGAACATCTATCGTATGTTAGGCATAATGGGAGATGCTTGGGGGGGTGCAAAGATGAAACAATTCCTACCCTCAAAAAGCTATATTCTATAGAAGGAGACGATAGGTACACATGCCAAGTGAATACACCATAGGTACCAGACAATTTGGAAGTAAGGTTCTAAATATTGGGAGGGCTTGGGAAAGAATTCATATAAGCGATGAGCTGAACTCAGAAGGAGATGTGGTATTCTAAGAGGAAGGAGAGCAATCCAAACATGGGGGAGAGAGATACGAGAATGGGAGGTGGAAGGTTGTAGGTAAAAAGCAGCAAAGAAATCCAATTTGACTGGCCTGAAGAGCATAAGAAAGGAAGGAATGTATAAATAAAACTAGAAAGTTTTGAACTGGACATCCCATAGTAATTTCAAACTCAAAATGTCCAAGACTAAACTCATTATGCCCCTCCCCCATTCCCTTTTCTTTCTATCAAGCACATCACCATCCCTCAAATCCTTTCAAGCTCCCAATGTTGGCATCACTCCTCGCCTTCTCACTACCTCTGGAACCAGGTGAAAATGTTTTAAAACAGGAATTTGCATTTCACTCTATAGGTAAGAGAAAATGACTGAAGTTTACTGATCCATAATGAAGTGATCCAACCTGCACTTTAGAAATGGTACTTTAGCAGAGAGACCCACCGTCCGGGCAAGTACAGTAGTTCAAGTATAGGGTAGTGAGGGCCTGTATCAGGCTGGTGGTGCCTGAAGACTTTGTCCTTGAAGACAAGGGAGCTTTTTTTTTTTTTACAAGAGCTGTTGTGAATATAACATTGACCTGATTTGAAAATATTATTGGATTGGGGGGGGGGGGATGTGAGAGATAATGAGAAGTCAAGGAGTGATATTTAGGTGGGAAACTTGAAAGAATTTGAGGGTTGGTGATGCTCTTGTAGAAACAGAAAAGTTAGGAAGAAAGAAAAAGGTATGGGATTTAGTTTTGTGCATGTTGAATTTGAGATTACTATGGGATGTCCAATTCAAAATAAATAACAGTCATCTGAAAATGGGAGGCTAGAACTCAGGAGGGAGATAAAGACCTGATGTTGGATTTGTAGATTAGAGAATCATCAGCATAGGAATGATCATTGAGCTCAAGTGAGCTAGTGAAGATAACAAAAGGAGATTGGAAGGATCAAAGAGGGAGAGGACAGAACTCTCACAGTTAATGGCCACAACCTGGAGACTGAACTGGAAAAGGAAAATGAGAAGGAGCAGTCACATTGATAGGAGGAGAACTAGGATACAGCAGTGTCATGGCAACCGGAGAGGATGGAAGTAACCACATGACATGGTCCTGTAAGCATTGTTAGGAATGCTGAAGCTCAAAGGGTGCAGAGGCTGGTGGGGGAAGGACAAATGAAAGAGATTTTTGTGTGTGTTTCATTTTTAGCAATATTAGGCAAAAGACCAGGAAGAAGAGGGAACAGCAGCATCCCCCAAATTACTAGACCTATTTCCAGCTTAGTCCCTGCAGCCATCATTGAGAGGAGAAGCAGTGAGGCATCTGAAGGGAGAGAAGGGAGGCACCATGAGCCAGACAAGTCAAACCACCATGACCTTGACTACCACCTCTTCCCAGGCAACCTAGAGAGGTGGTGAGAGGAGGAAGAGAAACGGTGGTGGAAGGGATGATTTGGGGAGGGGAGAGTCGGTTGGAATGGCTTCTGCAGGGAGTGAAATGAGGAACCAGTTAGGGAAGAACACAAAGATACCTTTGCTTCAGTTAAAATTGATCACATAAACTGATCATGGACCAAGTCAGCACAGTTGGGTGGCTTCCTGTGTAAGTTTTGTTCATATGCTTAAAGGGCAATCAAGTTGTGCCTCCCCTTTGATCCAGCAATACCACTATTAGGTCACAAAAAAAGATCACAAAAAAAGAAAAGAGACCCACAGGTACAAAAATAATTATGGTGGCTCTTTTTGTGGTGGTCAAGAATTGGAAATTGAAGGAATGCTCATCAATTGGGGAATGGCTGAACAAGTTATGGTAGATGAATGTAACGGAATACTATCATGTTATAAGAAATGATGAGCAGGTGGATTCCAGAAAACCTGGAAAAACTTACACAAATGGATGCAGTGAAGTGAGTAGAAGCAGGAGAACATAGTCCACAGTAACAGTAACATGATGATCCAAGACAGTTCGAATGGACTCACAATGGAAAATACTATTCTTCTTCAAAGAAGAAATTGAGGGGCAGCTAGGTGGCGCAGTGGATAGAGCATGGGCCCTGGAGTCAGGAGTACCTGAGTTCAAATCTGAACTCAGACACCTAATAATTACCTAGCTGTGTGGCCTTGGGCAAGCCACTTAACCCCATTGCCTTGCAAAAAACCTAAAAAAAACAAAACAAAAAATAAACAAAGAAAGAATTGAGTCTGAATGCAGATTGAAGAATATGGTTTTACTTAATTTTTTGAGATTCTTTTCTATTTTTCTGATTCTTCTTTCACAACATGACTAGTATGAAAATGTTTTACATTATTGTGCATCAACCCTTAGAGAAGAGGTAGTAAGGGAGGGAAGGAGAAAGAAATCTGAAATGCATGATTTTTTAAATGAATGTTAAAATGGTCTTTTCATGTAATTGGAAATTTTCTATTTAAAATTAAATTATAATTTTTTAAAAGGACACTTGAGCAAAAGAGATAGAGATGGGAGTAATCTGGGGCTGGGATTTGGCAAAAGTAGATGACAAGGAGAGTGGGCATCAGAGAAGCAGTGGTGTCAATGTATGAGGAGCCAGCCCTACTTGAACTGGCTCAGCAGCTGAGCCATTGAATCTCATAGGACACTGGTCCAGTTGAACCTACATGGGAATGCCATAGCCAAAAGAGAATATGGGGCCTCCCCCAAAAGAGAAGAAGACCCCTGTGGCAAGGAATTTTGTCTCTCTTCCAGGTATGCTTCAAGTTTGAGGTTTCTTCCCATAGGAGAGAGTGTACCCCCTGGTTTGGGGAAGGAAGTGTATATTTCATAACTAATTTCCTTACCAAACCTTCTCAGGAAATATCCCTTCATAAAAGTTAATTGATGTTAACTGGAAAATCCATATGGGGGAGCACATCAGATAGGGACTTGTCCAGTGATAGGACTGTACTTAAAAATTGAAACCCTTCAGGTTTACTCCTAGTACTCAGAGAGAGGAAATAATGAACTGTCCTCTAGAAGCTATCCTGTCAGTGTTAATTGGATTGGAAGAATGAGCCCAGGAGAGGTAGTGCCTTAATGACTGGGATGGAAGCATAATTCCCAAGCTTAGGAAATGTTGATGACACCAAAAGGTTGGAGTGGAACTAAGAGTGGAAACACACTGGAGGGCAGGATTATGATCCCCAAACATCCCAACAAGCTAGAGGGCTGGGCTGAATCATGAGACATAGGACCTATGGAGTCTTATACAAATTGTTTTTTATCAACTTCACACATAAATGGGAAAGGTGGCGCTAAAGAGCAACGCACCAGTCAAAGATCTGAGGGTGATAGAGGGCAGCAGTAGTGAGATAAGACATTGAAGGACCAAGTCATCTTGAGCTGCAATCAGATGGCTAGAGATGGGGGGGGGGGCATGGTCCCTCTGTATTCTGTCCAATGAGACCCATCTGAAGCAAAGAAATTCAATTATGGTCGCCTCAGTTTAGGAAGGACATTGCTAAGGAGCAGAAACCCATGAAGAGGGAGAGGGCAGTAGTTAGACCAGGTCAAGGAAGGGCCCTCAAGTTAACCCAAGCAAAGATTAATTGAAGGAACTGAGAAGGTTTACGCTGAAGCTGAGAAGACTTAGGGGTACAAGTGTCCCTAAGGTGACCTTCAGGCAACAAGGAACTGTCTATCAACTGGGAAGGCCTGGGGTCTCAAGCCCTTTGTCCATAGCTTATCTTGACCCTCAGTAAGCTTAATAAACATTTATTAAACTCCCATTTTGTATGCCACAGTGTCTTCAGTCCTTAGCATTAAAGATACAAAGAAAGGCAAAAGACAGTCCCTGCCCTCAAGGAGCTCCAGGTTTGGGGGGGGGGGGGCATTTTTAATGGAAAAGAAAACTAACATTTTGGAGGAAGAAGTAAAAGGATGGGGATGCAAGATGGAGAAGTCCAGAGAAGGGCCCTGGGTCTTCCTTTATTAAATGGAGGTTCTGAGAGGAGATTTCCATCCTCCATTTAGAGAGGAAGGGTCCAAGGGCTAAAGTGATCTTGCCTCTCATTTAGGGGCCCCATAAAGTCTGCCATTTCTGCTCCCTACCCATTCAGACTCTGGGCTTGGGTGAATATTGTTCCCTTTTCCTCCACCCCCCACCCCCCATCCTTAAGCCTATCAGTTCTTTCCAGAGGTGGTTTGAATATTTGAGTCTAGAGACGTGGAGCCCCAAGAATCATTCGTACACACATCCAAGCTCTTCCTCTAGTTCCTCCTGGGTAGTTGAGTGGTCACAGTGGATAGAGCGCAGGTCAAGGCCTGGAAACCTGAGTTCAAATCCGGTTCTGGGACATTACTAGTTGGGTGACCCTGGGCAAGTGACTTAACCTTGTTTGCTTCAGTTTCCTTGTTTGGATAATAAGCTGCAGAAGAAAATGGCAAACCACTCCAGTAGCTTTGCTTTAAAAAAAAAATAAACCCAAATGGGGTCACAAAGACTCTGATAGCCCTAAAAAGACAACAAGCTAGGTCAATTGCCTCATTTATAGGTGTATAGTATAGGTCAAGTCACTTAATCTCATTGCCTTAAATAAATAAAATTGAAACTATAGGTGTATAGATGGGTTCCTAGGCTGCTTCTCTGATGCTCCGTGCAGCCGCTAGCCTAGGGACACAGGAGAAGGTCAGGATTTCTCTTCCCTAGTCAGAGAAATTTAGGGAAAGTGTTGGGAAGAAAGGAAAGGTCCCAGCTTTCTCTCCAAGTGGATGCTCAACATCTTTTCTTTTGGGAGCCTGACCCTGGGAGGAATGGGAAGAGGCTCGCCAAGGGAGGTGGGAAATGGGAGAGGAAGGGAGGTAAAAGGAGAGGGAGAAGGAGAAGAGAAAGGCCAGAGGGATGGAACAGTAAAGGGTGACCTGGCATGGGGATGCAGGTTGGTCACTCCTCTTCAGCTGCAGGGGCAAGATTATTGGACGGAAGGGGAAAGGACAGGGACATGGGCGTGGGGGTGGGGAGAGGGCGAAAGATCCAGGGCCAGGAGGGGGTAGTGGAGGCAAGGGTGTGGTGATGGGGGCAAGGGCAACAAGACTCGGGTGGGGCAGGGGTCTGGGGAGAGTGATGGGGTCGGGACCCCACGGGGGAAGGGCAGCAGGGGAATGGAGAAGAAAGGGGTCCAGGGGCCACAGGGGAGCCAAGATTCCCCCCTGACAGAGATGGAGGGGGCAGTGAGCCTGCTGGATGCACTGTCCGAGGACACCCCAAACCGGGAAGGGGCTGGCATGCCCACAGCGTAGGTGGTTGAGGGAGGGAGAAAGGGAGGGAGGGAGGGTTCAGGGACATCGGGGAACGAGAAATCCCAGGGAGGAAGCGGCCCCATTAATAAACCCGGAGGCGCAGCGGCGCGGGGGAAATTAATGAGCGCTCGGAAATCGCTGAGCCCTGAACCCGTTTTTTAAATCTGTCCTTAACAAGAAAAATAAAGAAAAGAGACTCGGCCAATTAGGAGGTAATGGAGACATTGCAGTAGCTGCAGTGACAAAAAGCAGGTGAGGGAGCCGGCTGAGAAAGGGGGCCCCCTCCCCTCCCTATCCCCCCCACATTGCCTCCCCCCAAGCTTGGGCTAGGCTGCGCTGCTTCTCAGCTATCATTCGGACAGGGAGGGGTCTGCAGCTCCCGGACCCTCCAGGGACCTCCAGGTTAATTTAATGCAAACAGCATTTATTAAGCTCCTATTGTATGCCTGTCACCCCTAACCCAGAGGCGTGCGCTTTCTCCCGGAAGATGGAAACATCAGGCCCACAGAGAAATAGATACAGACTAGAAAAGTGAAAGGGGGGGAACCAGGGATAGGGAGGGGGCGGCAGGGGCTGGGGCTCTATCATCCCTTCACTGCACCTGAGCTTGAAGGGAGCTCCTTTCGAGGCTTCTGAAGCCCCACCTGGTCCCCCATTCCCCCATTCCCACCGCATTCGGCGTCCAGCATCCTCTACCTGGGAGAATGTGGCAGGAGGCCAATGACCATCAGGACTCTAGGAAAGGACTCAGGTGTCCCAGAATACCTGGGTTCAAATTCCCACTCTCCGTCTGGGCAAATCCCTTCTCTCTCAGCCTCGGTGTCCTCAGCTGAAGGACTTCCAATTCTGGATCTCTGATCCTAAGAAAAGCTCCCCAACCTCCTCGGATAGCCCTTCCAGCCTTCCTCATTCCTCCTGCTTGACCGCTGGTTGTTGTGGTTCAATCTTGACCCCATGTGAAGTTATCTTGGCAAAGATACTGGAGCGGTTTGCCATTTTCTTTTCCAGCTCATTTGACAGATGAGGAAACTGAGGCAAACAGTATGAAGTGATTTGCCCAGGCTCACCCAGCTAATAAGTATCTGAGAGGGGCGGGGATAAAGCACCGGCCCTGGAGTCAGGAGTACCTGGGTTCAAATCTGGTCTCAGACATTTAATAATTACCTAGCTGTGTGGCCTTGGGCAAGCCACTTAACCCTGTTTGCCTTGCAAAAAAAAAAGTATCTGAGACCAGGTTTGAACTCCTGATTTCAGACCTAGTCTTCTATCCACTGCAACTGTTGCCCTCTGGGTAGAAGCAGAAGAAGACACAGGTGGTCACATCAGTCAGGTTCTATCAATGCCAAGTGATATAGTCCCCAGCTTATCTGCAATGTGATGACTGGATATGAACTGGACACTCCAAAGGGCCTCTGACCACGACAAGAGATGGTCAGACAGACAGACATTGTAGAGAAGAAGGGCAAGGCAATTAAAAAAACCAAACTTTTTATTAATGGTCTCATGGCATCTTGGTGGGAGATCTCAACATTATTATCAATGACTTGGATTGAGGGCCTGCTCATCAAATTTGCAGCTGCCATCACATTGGGAAGGAAAGCTGCCCCACTGGATGCCCCACTGAGAATTCCAAAAACTTTTAACTGGAAGTCCTGGATATAGATCTGGTGTGGGCCCACTTTGCATGTTCTCTCCCCTATTATACTAGGAGCTCCAAGTGGCCAGGGATCATTGGGTTGTCTTTCCTTGGGCATTAGTGCCTGATGTCTAAATGCTCATTGACTTGAATTGACTGGAGCATTCGAATGAATCTAAGAAAATGAAATTTAATTGGGAGAAATGTAACTTACATTTGGGCTCCCAAAATCAACTTCCCAAGGACAAGACAAGAGAGCATCAGCTAGCGATTTGTCTTGAAGAAATCTGGGAATTGTAGTGGACGGCAAGCTCAATATGGGCACCCCAGAAAGCTAAGGTTACCTGGGGTGCATTAAGGAGCCAAGCTTCCAGGAATATGGAAGTGTTCATTCCTCTGGTCTGCCTTTGTGAATGTTACCTACTTATCTGGAGTATTGTGTTCAATTCTGAACACCAAAGTGTAGGCAAAATATGGATTACTTGGAGAGAGAAGAGGGGGACTAGCATGAGCAAGAGCTGAGAAATCCTCTCCTAGGCAGCTGAGTGGCACAATGGACAAGCCCTGAAATGAAGAAGAGTCAAGTTCAAGTCCATCCTGAGACACAACTAGTTGTGTGATCTCAGGGAAGTAAGTCATTGTCTGCCTCTTTCCTCAACCGTATAATGGGGAATAATAGTTTCTCCCTCCCAGGGTTGTGAAGATGGAAAGTCACTTTAATTGTAAATCACTTAACTCAATAGACACTATCCAAATGACGACTATTGTTATTATTTTATTATTATCATTATCGTTATCACATGAGGACCAGTTGAAGGAACCGGATATATTTTGTCTGGAAAAGAGAAGGGTCTGGAGTGGAAAAGGAACACAAGAGCTGTCCTGGAGAATGTTCTAGGGAGGAAGGAGCCGAGTTTTTCTGCTTGGACCCAGAAAACAGAACCAGGAGAACTGGGATGATGGTGCAAAGAAATAAGTTGGGGTGTGGTATCAGGTTAAACTTCTTAACCATGAGAACACTTCCTGTGTGGGAGGTCAGCTCCTAGTCTGGGTCCAAGGTTGGACTGTCAGTTCCCTTCAGCTCCTAGAGGCTAGGCCTTTGGGATTCCGATTCAGGAAGGTCACAGTGCTGCAGACTCAAGGGAGTGGACAACAGATGACCTGAAACCATCTTCCCCAAGTCACCAGCAGGATGCTGACCATGAGGAGACCCCTGGCTGCTTTCCCCCTTGTTCTATCCTCTTACGCTCTTCCCTGGGTAGGCTGTTTTGAGAGGCTTGTTGAGTAATGTCACATGCAGGTGTAAGCACCAGGTCCTCAGCCTGCCCAGGGAATGCTGACCATGGTGCTCACCCATCTTAGGACTGACTCACAAACCCAAATGAGCCAGGAGGACAGTAGAGTCAAAGTTGGGCCACAATCCACAGTTGTGGAACCCACCGGAAATCTGACTCCCCAAATCAATTCAAACTGGCTGAGCTATAATAACTCTGTCACCTGGAGTGAAGATTGTCCAAGGGCCTGGCAGCCCAGGGAGTGATAAATAGCAAGGCCCCATGTCTTGTTAGACAGAGGAGGTGCGGAGTGGGGGCCTCTGCACGGATTAGCCCTGGGCCTTATTTATCATCTTCAGGGCTGATCTGGGAGAGAGGGGTTAAGTAGAGAGTTAATGAAATCCGCAGATGATGCTAAATGGAGAGAAGCTGAGAACACCAGCTCTGGGAGGACACAGGGAGGGAGGCAGGGCCCGGAGAAGGGAGATTAATCTGGAGGGAAAGTGCAATCGATCCAGATCCAGCCACAGCAGAGGAAGAGGCTCAAAGCTCATGAAACCGGGAGTGGGAGAGCAAACAAGGAGGGGAGAATGGGGCATACAGCTGGGGTTGGAGTGGACTGGGAGGGCATTCCTGCCCTCATCTGACATTGGTGTATAGACAGGCAAACACTTCCTAGAATCTGGTGTCTGAAAAATGTGATGTCTCAACTCTGCCAGGTTTACAAGGAGTGGACCTGAAATAAATATGCCATCCATCATTGATGCCCACATGGACATCCCTTGCAGCCACTTTCTCCCCCTTTCCACACTGCAGAATGAGGGGTATTCTCAGCTCCAATGCTATACCATGGGGGTAGTCTTCCAAAGCCCCTGGAGCCCCCCCACCCCACAACCTCCATGTCCAGCTTTTGTTGTCTGGTGCCCCACTGGGGAGTTCTTTAGAGAGCTGCCAGCAGCTTTTGACTTCTCTATGACTTAGAACCATGATCAAATGATGCCATCCTCCATGTACTTTTCTGAGTTTGTGTCTCACCCCCCTGCTGGAACAAGCTCTTCTTGCAGTAGGGAGTGAACATGACTCTCTCTCTCTCTCTCTCTCTCTCTCTCTCTCTCTCTCTCTCTCCCCTCCCCTCCCCTCCCCTCCCCTCCCCTCCCCTCCCCTCCCCTCCCCTCCCCTCTCCCTCTCCTCTCCTCTCCTCTCCTCTCCTCTCCTCTCCTCTCCTCTCCTCTCCTCTCCCCTCCCCTCCCCTCCCCTCCCCTCCCCTCCCCTCCCCTCCCCTCTCCTCTCCTCTCCTCTCCTCCCCTCCCCTCCCCTCTCCTCTCCTCTCCTCCCCTCCCCTCCCCTCTCCTCTCCTCTCCTCTCCTCTCCTCTCCCCTCCCCTCCCCTCCCCTCCCCTCCCCTCTCTCTCTCTTTCTCTCTCTCTCTCTCTCTCCTCCTGTTTTAAATCCCCATGACCCCTTGAGGCCACAATAAACCTAACCCCCTTCCCCAAAGAGCCAGATGTTTCCAGATGCTGCCTGTGGCTCCCTCCTTTTATTCAAAAGTGCCCACTGTGCCAAGAACTATGCAGGATGCTATTGATAACAGACTCAAGAAAGCAACAGTCCTTGCCTTCAAGGACCTTCCACTGTAGTGAAGGGAAACAAAAAGTAAAGAAGGAAGGGAGGGAGGGAGGGAGGAAGGAAGGAAGGAAGGGAGAGAGGGAGGGAGGGAGGATGGAGGGAGGGAGAGAGGCATGGAAGGAAGGGAGGTGGGAGGAAGGGAGGAAGACGGGAAGGAGGAATGGAGGGAAGGGAAAAAGAGAGAGGAAACAGGCATTTACCAAGAGCCTACTAGATCCCAAGCCTGGTGTTAAGTACCTTACCAATGTTATCTCATTTGTTCCTCACCACAGCCCTGTGAGATCCTAACTGGTGACTCAAGAAAAGCTTCCCGTAGGAGGCAGGACTTGAGAGCTGAGTGAGCCAGGAAACTAGAGATTTTAAGAGATAGAGGTGAGGAGGAAAAACATTGCAGATACAATAGGGCAAAAGCCTGGAGATGAGAAACAGCAAGAAGACCAGTGTTGGAAGAAGGTCACAGTGTGAAGGGGAGTAATGTATATTAAGGTAGAAAAGAAGTTAGGTGATCTGAAGGCGGCCTTATCTCCTCTTTTGGAAAACTACTTTGGCAGCTGAGTGAGGGCGGACCTGGGGTGGGTAGAAATTAGAGGCAAGGACTTTCCTCCAGATACTCTGGGATCCTGCAGCATTAGGCTCCTGTGCTATTCTTTGCACAAGATACTCCATCTTCTAATTCCTCCCAGGCCCACAGCTGGAATGCTCTCCATCCTCATTTACATCTCTTGGCTTCCTTCTGGTACCTACAAAATTCCACCTTCTGCAAGAAGCCTTTGCCAGTCCCTCTTAATTTTAATGCCTTCCCTTTGTGATTATGATTTTCATTTATTCCAGCATACATCTTGTTATTATGTTGTTTCTATGTTGTCTCTCCCATTAGTGCTTTTGTCTTTGTGTATGTGTACCTGTGTCTTTGTGTTTCTTTGTGAATATATATATATATATATATATATATAGATACATATATATATATATATAGGCATCCATATACATCCTGCTGGTGATAAAGACATATATGTCAGTACAGAGCTGGCATACCATAAGGGGCTCTATAAATGCTTTTTTTATTTTAGGATTTTGCAAGGCAATGGGATTAAGTGGCTTGCCCAAGGCCACACGGCTAGGTAATTATTAAGTGTCTGAGACCAGATTTGAACTCCAGGGCTGGTGCTCTATCCATTTAGCCACCTAACCACCCACAATAAATGTTCTTTGACTGACTGACTAATTGACTAATTAAGGTGCCATTGCCATATTCTAAAATAGAGTTAATAAAGATCAGAACTATAATGGTGGCTATGTGAGCAGTACAAAGGAAATGGATAGAAGATGCCATGGTGGTAAGAAATCATGACACATGAAGGCACTTGATGGATTGATAATGCCCCTGAGATTGGAAGCCTAGGTCATGGGAAAATGGTGATGCCTTTAAAAGTAATATACATGCATACATACATACATATATATATATATACATACAAATATATATCATCTCTAGGATGAGGGAGGGAAAAAAGAAAGTTATATGACATTATTACATATTTAAAAAGAAAAGCAAATTGTACAACAGATTTTCAGTTTCATATACAATTGTCATGGAATTTTAAAAAAAGAATGAGGAAAAAAGTTCAGAAGGTATTATTCTATTTTGTTCTGTTTTTAGGGAGAAAGATTAGCTTTGGACATGTTGAGTTTGAAGTGCCTAGGGGACTCCCAGAAGGAGAAGTCCAGAGGCAGTTAATTGATGATGTGGGACTGGAGCTCAGAAGAGAAATCAAACTTATGTAATATCATTTATATCATTTGATCATATCTGAAATATGGTGACTTTACCTCCCCTTCTCCACTTCTGTACAATAAACAGATACAAGTGGTCTATTTCTTCCCCACCAAGGTTCAAAAAAAAAGACTTGACTATAAAAATAATTTTCTGTGGTGTTCAGTTTGTTCACAAAAAGTGTATATGAAATTTAACAAAATAGTAGCAAAATTACCTAGTGCTTTTTTTCCTTCGTTCCCCTTCTGGAATTCTTCAATGGATTTTTAAATGCCTTATTGATGCTCCTTTTTTCCCCCTTATTTTTCCATTTTTTCTTTTCATTTCTGACACTTCCTACTAATTCATTCCCCATTCCCTCATCCCATATAGACTCCTCTCCAAGTCAATCAATACAGTTAAGGAAAACAAATCACCACAATGGTCATGGCTGAAAATGCATACTTTATTCTGCATCCCTAGTCCACCACTCTCTGCCAAGAAGCAAAAGCACACCCAGACTCCTGGAGAGATATTTGGTAACTCTCTCAGGTAGAGTTCTGAGTTGCAATATGGTTTTCCTTATTTCATCATGTAAATTGTTCTTTTGCTTCTGCTCATTTTAATCTGCATCAGTTCATGAGTCTTTTCAAGTTTTCTGGTTTCTTCACATGTAATTTCTTATGAAGTATCCTAATACCCTCATGTGACATGGCTTGGGCTTGTTCCCACACTCTTCAGTGGATGTGTCTACATTCCTTTAGCCTTTGGGGTGCATATCAACTCCCCTGTGATATTATACTGAAAATGACCCTATAAGGTAGGTTCAGTAGGGGTCATGTTGGCATGACTCTATCTCAGTAAAGCAGATCAAAAGTAACTCTGTTGTCATTGTATGGCCTGGGGATGGAGCCCAGGGCTTCTGACTCCTTATGCAAGATTTGTTGTACTCAAAAAAAAAAAAAAAAGATTCTCTGTACCTCCACCAAGTGGTCTTTTTGGTCCAGTGCCCTATGATGTCAGCATCCTTCTCATTCAGTTTTTATAATTGCTTCCAGGTGATGGACTGGTTGAAATTTCACCTCTTGCCCTCCCTCTTGTGTGTGTTATAGCATAATTCAATATTTGCGACTGATAAATACTGAGGGGGCATAAGTCTCAGATAGGATACGGTGGGGTTAATCAGAGCCGACTTCTCAGAGGTGGCGGGTCTTGAAGGAAAGCATTTCAAATGAGAGATGTCATTTGGGATGGTCTGGGGAAGTAAGACTGCCCAGTCAGGGAGGCAGGGCAGATGAGCTGTGGGGGCAGAGAGGCAGCAGCTGCTACCAAAGCTCTAATGAGGCTCTGGTCCCTCTCTAGTATTGTGAGCTACAGAAAAAAAAGCAGAGGGATCTTGGATTCCTTCAAGTGTGGGTCCAGAGTAGAGCATGATAGAAGAGAAAGCAGATGAGCCTAGTGAGATGGATCTCTGTGTGGCAGAGTTGTGGAGACCCAGGAAGTCGGAGGGCTGGACCGGTTTTCCCCATGGACCTGTGGTTATGTTCTCCTGTTTTGGATGAGGACAGAGGGTTTTGTTCATTGGACTGAGCTGTGAACTGCCTAAGGTCTTTTTTGTTTACTTGCTTTTTTGTTGTTGTTATTTGCTTGCTTTTTGCAAGGCAACGGGGGTGTTAAGTGACTTGCCCAAGGTCACACAGCTGAGTCATTATTAAGTATCTGAGATCAGATTTGAACTCAGGTCTTCCTGACTTCAGGGCTGGTGTTCTATCCACTGCACCACCTAGTGGTCCCTGCCTAAGGTCTTAAGAATAGAATGACCCCCAAAGGGCTAAGTTTGATAGTGCCTTCTGGCCCTGTTCTCCTCGGTGCACTTTGTTCATACGTGGTCTTTATCTTTCATTAGCATCAATCCTGGCTGATCCCAGCCAGGTGAGTGTCTGTATTCTTGAGTCTTTTCCTGGCCAGTGACCCACTGAGGCTGGTCCAGCAGAGCTCTGGGGCCTCCCCATCACACAGGTGGCCGGTAGAATCCCTGCCAAAGGTCACGCAGCCAACAGCCTTCCAGCAGGAGCCGGAACAGGCCTCCACATCCTGACTCTGTCTTCGAGCCCCCAAACAATGCTACCTTGGCTACGGATGTGACTTCTGCATGAAAATATTTCAAGGGGAGAAGCTCTAAGGAGCTGGAAGGGGCTCAGCTGGGGCAGGGGACAGGGAGGGGGAAGTGGGGGATGTCTAGGAATCATGGGAAGTGACTCAGAGAATGGAAACTTAGGCCAGACCTCAGGAAAGTCTTCCTGATCAGGAGGTCTGGCAGATATGGAGCAGTGTCCCTGGGGAGTAAAGCTGTTCCCTGCCGGACACACCCTGGGGGATACAAACAAGGGGGGGGCAGCCTCAAGTCCTGAGCTGGTGTCCCAGGACTCACGCAGCCCTTCCTGCTCCAGGCCACAGCTGGCCTCTCAAGCCCCAATCAAATACTGGGCTCGGGATGTATCTCTTTCTAGTAGTCCCTCTATTACCATTTGACAAAGTAGTGCAGTGAGTGGAGAGAGCACCAGTCTTGGAGTCAGGAGGACCTGAGTTTGAATTGGACCTCAAACACTTGCCACTTACTAGCTGTGTGACTTTGGGCAAGTCACTTAACCCTGCTTGCCTCACCTCCAGGGCCATCTCCAGTCATCCTGATTCACATCTGGCCACTGGACCCAGATGACTCTGGAGGAGAAAGTGATTGGTGACTTAGCATAGCTCCCCCTCACTTAAATCCAAGTCATGTTCTTATCATGGCATCACACCTCCCTGTTGTCATGGCCTTCTTCAAAAATGAAGGACAAACAGCATTCTTATTTGACTAACCTGTCCAATCAGATTGGACCCTTCACTTTTCTTCCTATACCACACTCTTTCCCCTGACCCATCTTCGAATCTTTCCAACAAGACTCAGCTCCATCTTCTCCAAAAAGCCTTTCCTATCCCCCCATATTTTAGTGTTTCAAATCATCTTATTTTTATTTATATATGTATTGTTATGTTTTCATATGTTCTCACCAAATATAAGCTAAGCTAGTTTCATGAAGGCAGGGATTGATACATTAAACACAGTGCCTGGAACTTTGTAGGTATTGTGGATTGATTGACTGACTGATCTTTTCCCCCTTTGGGGGAGTAATTAGAACTTCTCTTGCCTTTTTTTTTTTTGAGGAGATACAGAGTAATCAGCCAAAAATTGACTAAGATGGTGGGCTGGGTGGGGGCCCTAACAGTCACCTTGGGGAATTATATAGATGCTCCCTCACATGGCTCAAGAAGGGAGTCCTTAGCCCCAGTCTCGACCAGGCAATGGTATTACTTCTGTACTCAAGAGATGGCAGCTGTGAAGAAGATTCCACAGACCAAGTGGGTCCCTGGCTCTTTAGAGAATGGAGGAAATATTCTTTTTAAAGTCTACTGAGTGGGTAGCTGTTTCTGGATCAGTGTGCCCCCTCCCCCGTTGCCATATTCCAAAGCTCTGAGAATGAGAGCACTGATCACTTCTGATTCTGGTAGGGGTCACTAAATAGTATCCAGGTTAGGGTAGAAGTTGGGGGCCCCCTGAGTATCACTGTGGCTAACAACTGCCAAAGTCTCAGAGATGGGGTCAGGCTAGCTCAGTCTGGATGGGAGCTCAGGAATCCTTAGAGGTCCCCATGTAATCTTTGATGATGGTGCAAATGAGCCCTCATTTGCCTCTTCTTCATCTTCCTAGTCAACCTTCCAGGCTGGCCCAGGTCCCTCTGGGAAACTGCCCAAGAGCAGGATCACCTAGCGATGATCATACCCATTTAATGGGAAAGATTAAGACTCCTTCACCAAACTGTTCAACAACATCTCTTTGTATATTCCTTCCCAGCACTTTCTGGGCAGCCACTGGGAATTAGGAGGGTAAGAGTGGTGTTCATCCATCCTCTACCCACAGCCAGGCCTTCTGATATTGGGATGTGAGACCTGGGAGCAGGAGCAGATGTAGCATCCATGAGAACCCACTGCCTCCCTGCCCCCACCCCAGGGGACCTGATGGCTGGCAATCCTGTCCAACAAGAAATGAGGGACCTGGGCCAAGGGAGCCACTACTCAGGAGTCCTATTGCTGTGCAGCTCACCATTACCTGGCCATAAAAATAATTGAGCATAACGAGGGCGTTAATAATCTGACACTAATGCTTTAAAGGGACAGGAAATTATCCACTGGGCTTCAGTGAGTGCGCCGATGGCTCTTAAGGTTTGCAAAGGCCTTGGTAATAATTGCCTGGGGAGGCAGGGGTGGTGGCTGAGGCCCAGCATCCCGAAGGACCCAGACCCAGCTTGGAGAAGGCATGGTGGCTGTGTCTCCACTGTCTTCTGTCTTGGATTCAACCCACTCCTTTCCTACCCATCTTCTTTGATTAATCTCCCTTCTCAAGTCACTCCTCAGAGCTGGAAGTAATCTCCAAGACATTTAAACTTTCAAAATGAATTCTCTCTATGTCCAACATAAGTGGTTATCTAGCTTTGGCCTAAAGATCTCCAGTGACAGGCAACTCACTACCTCCCAAGGTAACCATTGGCCATCTGAGTTGACTCTCATACTTAGGAAATTATTCCTGAAGTTAAGCCGAAACTGACTTCTTTGAAGCTTTCCCCCATTGATCCTGATTCTCCTTTCTGAGGCCAAGGAGAACGAAGCTAATCTCTTTAAAGATAACATGACAGCTCTTTAAAAACAACTTCAGAACTCCCCTGAGCCTTCTCTTCTCCAAGCTAAATGTGGAAAGGGTAGCAGTCAAGAGATCCACGAACATTTAAGTCCAGATTCTAAGTTGGCTAAGAGATAGAAATACACAGATGAGGTGGTCTCTGCCAGCACAGAGTTTGCATGTCTGTCTTAGGAAACAACACAAGTGTTTGGGAGCAGATAGGCTGTTGTTGTTTGTCCTTCATCCTCAAGGGGACCTTGACATCAGGGACATGATGCCATGACATGCAAATGACTCAGATTTAATTGAGAGGGGCTGTACAAAGTCACCAGCTTCACTTTCTCCTCAGCAGATAGATGCAAACTCCATAGAAAGGAAATAAATAAGTTGGCTTTCATAATCAAAAAGGACCATGACATCATATACATGATGACATGAAATACCATGTAGCTATTACCGTTGTGTAGGAAATACAAGCTAAATTGAGGTTCTTGACCATTTCAACTAGTAACTTTCGGATTTTTTCAGTTCACCCATATCCCCTCTAAAAAATGGCTCCCTAAATTGGGCATGCATTCAAGGTCAGGCTAACCAAGGAGATAGATGTAGCTGCAGCCTCTGGAGGAGCAGTTTCCAAGAAGCATCAGTACAAGGACGGTTTCCCAGGGTGATGTTTGAACTAGATGATGGATTGTGCTGGAAGCAAAGGCTCTTGGGAGAAAATTCCTCCCCATTTACCCTACCTCTCTTCCATGAATCTTATCATCTGCCATGATGGTGCATCATAAGAACCCCTGGACCTTGCCATAAGCTAAGGCATCCTTTGGACATTGGAGCCTATAGAAGCCCATATGCCCCCTATAGCTGAACCTTCCTCTGTTTAGAGTGTGAGTTCCTTGAGAGCAGGAACTATCTTGGGGTGTTTTTTTTTTTTCTGTTTGAATCCCTACTGCTTAGCACATAGTAAAGTCTTAAAGAATGCTTTTTCATTCATTCATTCATTCATCAATCTACACTCAACTAGTCACCAGTATTGGAAAAACAATTAAAAATGAATCAGTTGTATTAGCTATGAGTGTGTGGGAGAGGATAATATTGTAGTATTTGCTATTGATAAGACATTTTTCAATGGTGCTTATAAGATTTTTTTCACAATATTTGAGGCTTGAGTTATTATATTTATTTCCATTTTTTTACATAGAAATCCAAGGGCAAACCTAGGCTACAAAGCCATGCTTCTTAATTTTCCAACTATTAGGATTATCATATTATCTGGAGCACATGTACAAAATTCCATATGGTCTGAGTTAGAAGGAACCTCAGAGGCCACCTAATCACAAAATTCTCTTTACATTATCTTAGAAAAACAAGCATTTCAGACCCTTGGTTGAAGACCTCCAGTAAGGGGGAATGAAAAGCCGCCATTTCTGGGAGCAGGACATTTTTCTTTTTTTCTTTTATTCAAACTTCTTTTTCTCTTACTCTCTCCTTCCCTGAATCACTCATTGAGAAGTTACAAAAAATCCTAAGATAAGGGAAAAAAAGGCAAAAAATCCAAAACAAAACATTCTGCATTTATCCATTTGTTGTTGTTTTTTAATCCAGAGATGAATTTGACTCAATTCACTAGGACTCTCTTCATTTCTAGTTCTTTTTTTACAACTTTTTTTTAGGTTTTTGCAAGGCAATGGGGATAAGTGACTTGCCCAAGGCCACACAGCTAGGTCATTATTAAGTGTCTGAGGTCAGATTTGAACCCAGGTACTCCTGACTCCAAGGCTGGTGCTTTATCCACTACGCCACCTAGCCGCCCCCATTTCTAGTTCTTACCCATTACACAAAGAACTGTTATAAATACTTTTGAGCATATGAGTCCTTTCCTTCTTTATTTCAACTCTTTGGGACATAGACTCCAGATGGGATCCTGAAGAACTGATCCTGATTGAAACAACAACAATTATTAAGGTGTTTTCTGTATTGGAAGCCTAAATCTGCCTCTACAGTTTCACAGAATCAGAGACACTAGATCACAGATTCTCAAAGTAGGAAGGGTCAACTTGGTAAATGTTTGGTCTAATAACAAAGCTGAATTAGAAATCCTAGAGCAAAGAGGTAAATTTGAACCCAAAGGCATTCCTGAGACTTCATAGTATGAGATCCATGTGTGGAACATGACCTTGGAAAAATGTCTCTTAGGTAGGTAGATGAGAGAGAGAGAGAGAGAGAGAGAGAGAGGAATAGATGGATGGATGATGAATGGAAAGATGGATAAATAGATAAGGAACTTAGCCTGTGCCAGTGTATATACTATTTGCTGGTTATACAAGTGCAAGTAAACAAGAAGTCTCTGTCTTCCAGAAGCACACATTTTTCACTTTCAAAACCTGAGATTCAACAGAGTTCCTCCTAGCATACCATATAACAAATATTTTTAAAGGAAAAAAGAGAAAGAAGAAAAAAAATCAGTAAAATTAATTACATTTTTAAAAATTCTGAAAATATCTACAGGCTTCATACCCAAAGGCTTTATACCTTGCAACATTAGTGGTATGGGATTGTCTTCTCATATCTTTTCTTTGTTCTTTATTATTTTACAGCATTCAGTTTTAGAATGTGGTCATTTGGAATGTCACTTTGGGGGGTCATAATTGTCCTTCTTATTTACATTGTAGAAGTTGTCATTCTGCATATTGTTTTCTAGGCTCTACTTCCTTCACTCTGCATCAGTTTGTAAAGAATGCATTCTTCCCTTGCTTCTCTAGCATCATTCTATTTTTCATATCATTGGTTAGAGCAGGTGATTGGGAAGAAGAGGTCTTATCTTCCAAGCAAGATAAGTTTAGGAGCTCATTTATCAGAACCCAGGGGGATTCCAGGTGTGCGAAAAAAGCAACTATATAAGTAAAAAGAGGAGAGGATTGCATTGAATATTGTTTATGCTATTATGGTAGTTTGGGAGAAAATGAAGGAATGAAAAATCTTTTATTATATGTTTACTATGTGCTAGTCACTCTTCTCAGTGCTGAAGTTATACATACAAGGAAGCAAGTTAGAACCTGTCCTCAAGGAATTTTCACTTTAATAGGGAAGAGATAACACATAAAGGGATGATAGAGGTGGAGAGGGTGCAACATGTCTAGGAGATCTGCTAGATTGAGATTTCCAAAGGAAAGGTTGCCATTTACTCAGGGATAATACTTGAAGGCTATTATATATATATATATATATATATATATATATATATATATATATATATATATACATATACATATGAAGGCTATAGAAATATATCATTGCTCTTGAGTTCTTGCTGGTGTGCTCCCCATTAATAATCAGTCAACACAGGGCACAGGGTCAGCTAGATGGTGCAGTGGATAGAGCACCAGCTCAGAGTCAGAAGGACCTGAGTTCAAATGTGACCTCAGACACTTAATAATTACCTAACTGTGTGATCTTGGGCAAGTCACTTAACTGATTGCCTTGAAAAAAACAAAATAATAATAATCAGTCAACCTGACTTAATTAGTTCACTGAAGAGTATTGATATAAACATTTCCCCCCAAAACCTGAAGTGTACTTTCCCACCAGTATCCATAATGTACTGGGGGGAGTGGATTCATACTTAATGATATGAGTAAAGAACACAAAGAATTACATCCCAGATTCTGGCTTTGGAACATCTTTTCTTCCTTCAGAGTCTTCATGAAAGTCCTCTTAAGTCTATTTTCTGGTCTCTGATGTTAGTGCCTAGTATCTATAGTTGGTCCTTTTCTCTACCACAAGAGGTCACACTCTGAAACTGTTCTTCCTTGGATAAAGATGACCATTGTTCTGCATCCATTCCTCTTTGTTGTGTCCCTCCAATCTCAATGCAAGTGCTCCTGTTGCCATTGGCTCCTGCCTACTCTGGTGGACAAATTTCCTTTAGTCATTCAGCCCCCATCACCAATAGGACTGATAATTTAGCTTCTGACTCTTACAGAATCATAGATCACCTGGATATTTCCATCCTAGAACACTAGGTTTGCCTGAAATGAAGAAATACAAATCCAAAGAGGCAGGGGATGGTTATATTCTCAGAGTTATATACTCAATAGGCAAGAGGGGAGATAGGGTAGCTTCTCTCAACTAACTATTTTGTCACAGATCAAGAGAGTTTCATGAAGATCCTGTGAAGGAGTTATGAGTTATTCCTATTCTATGAGTCCTCTTCAAGTCTGACCCCACTTTTCCCTGGACTCTATGTATACTTATGGAATAATGTGGTACAGATTTTGGGGGAAATGAACCAATTGTTTTTACTATACCACCTTGGTAATATCTCTGAAGACTTTTTAAGCCTACTGACTAGTTGATATCAGCCTGTAATGGAGATATCACACTGATGAGGGCTTATAAGCATTAGAAAGACACCTGACACATGCTAATTATGTGGTTTGGGCAGGTCATATACTGTAGATCTCAATTAAGTGAGGTAAGGGAGGGGAGAAAATCTCCAATCTCTCAAGATTACTCTTAAAACCTTCATGGGAGAAGTAGTCAGTTACCCTTTGGAGGCCTTGCCTACCAGTGAGAAGGAGATTAGTGATCGTAGCTCTAAATTTGTCTTATGTTTGAATGAAAATAGTAAACTAATTCTAAATTCTGTTTAATGGTGAAGCAGTTTCACCTAAGCCCCTGAAAAAGTAATGAGGTATATAATGTTGAGGAAGAAGGGGAAGAGTTTCTTAAGACTGCAACTCTAGGGATGGAAAGGACTTTTTTCTTTTTTAATTGAAATTTTATTTTCCCAATTACATGTTATGAAAATTTTTCAACATTCATCTCCTTACATATTTATAGGTTATACATTTTTCTACCACCCTCCCTTCCCAGCCCCTCCCCTCAGTGGTGAACTGTCTAGTAAAAGTTGTACATGTTCATTTGTGTTAAACATATTTTATGTATTAGTCATTTTGTATGGGAGGAATTAGGACCAAGGGTAAAGAAAGAAAACCATGGGATGGGAAGGAAAAACCATAAGAGAAGTTTTTTAAAAGTGAACATAGCATCCATTCAGATTTTGTGGGTTATTTTGTTTTGTTTTGTTTTCCTCTGGATGTAGATGGTGTTGTATATAACAGAGCTTCTAGGATTGTCTTAGATCTCTAAACTACAGAGAGGAACTACATCCATCATAGCTGGTCAGTTCACAATGTTGTTGTTAATGTGTACAATGTTTTCTTGGTTCTTCTTTCTTCACTCAGCATCAGTTCTTGTAATTCTTTCCATGCTTCTTTAAAATCCAACTATTCATGGTTTCTTTTTTTTTTAGTTTTTGCAAAGCAATGGGGATAAGTGGCTTGCCCAAGGCCACACAGCTAGGTAATTATTAAGTGTCTGAGGCCGGATTTGAACTCAGGTACTCCTGACTCCAAGGCCTGCACCTCCTAGCCACCCCTATTCATGGTTTCTTATAGAACAATAGTACTCCCTAACATTCATATACCACAACTTGCTTGATCATTCCCCATTTGATGGGCATCCTCTCAGTTTCCAATTCTTTGCCACTACAAAAAGAGATGCTATGAATATTTTGGAACATGAAGAACTTTGGAAGAGACTTTTTGAGTCCAACCCTTTCATTTTACAGATTAGGAAACTGAGGCTATGAAATGGTTAAGTGACTTACCCAAGGTCACACAGCTAGTATCTGAGGAAGAATCTGAGAACTACTGTTTAAGAAAAATATTGATAAACTTGAGAATGTCCCTAAGAGGACAATTAATTTGAGGAAAGGCTTAGAAATCATCTTACACAAGGATCCCTTTAAGAAAGTTGGGATGCAATTGACAAATGGTCAAAGGATATGCAAAGGCAATTTACAGATAAGGAAATCAAAGTGATCCATAATCATATGAAAAAAATTGCTCTAAATCATTACTTATTAGAGAAATGTAAAGTTTCTCTGAGGTTCTACCTCACACCTCTCAGACTGGCCATTATGACCAGAAAGGTTAATGATCAATGTTGGAAGGGTTGTGGGAAGTCTGGGACACTATCACATTGTTGGTGGAGCTGTGAATTCATCCAACCTTTCTGGAGAGCAATTTGGAACTACACCCAAAGAATAACAAAAATGTGCATACCCTTTGATCCAGCAATACTACTACCAGGTCTATATCCTGAAGAGATGATGAAAAAGGATAAAAACATCACTTGTACAAAAATATTCATAGTAGCCTTGCTTGTGGTGGCAAAGAATTGGAAATCAAGTAAATGTCCTTTAATTGGGGAATGGCTTAGCAAACTGTGGTATATGTATGTCATGGAACACTATTGTTCTATTAGAAACCAGGAGGGACAGAATTTCAGGGAAGCCTGGAGGGATTTGTATGAACTGATGCTGAGTGAGATGAGCAGAACCAGAAAAACACTGTACACCCTAACAGCAACATGGGGTGATGATCAACCTTGATGGACTTGCTCATTCCATCAGTGCAACATTCAGGGACAATTTGGGGCTGTCTGCAATGGAGAATGCCATCTGTATCCAGAGAAAGAACTGCTGCGTTTGAACAAAGACCAAGGACTATTACCTTAAATTTAGGGAAAAAAAAACCTGATATCTCATTGTCTGATCTTGCTATCTCTTATACTTTGTTTGTTCCTTAAGGATGTGATTTCTCTCTCATCACACTCAATTTGGATCAATGTAAACCATGGAAACAATGTAAAGACTGGCAAATTGCTTTCTGTAGGGATGGGGAGAGGAAAGTAAGATTTGGAAAAATTGTCAAACTCAAAATAAATAAAATCATTTAAAAAAGAAAAGAAATGAAAAGAAAGATTTAGCCTAGATATTTAGCCTAGAAATGAAGTCTGGGAAGATAAAGGAATGAGAGCTGCCCTCAGTACCTGAAAGGCTGTTTTGTGAAGAAGAGATCTTTGGGCTTGTTAAATCTTAATTTCAGGCAAACCAAGTGTTCTGGGAAGGAATGTCTAGGTGAGTTATAATCCTGTAAGATCCAGAAGTTAAATCATAGATCCAATTGGTGGTAGGAGCTGAATGGCTAAAGGAACTTTGTCCACCAAGTGGGTAGATCTTAAATTGCGACCTTAAGAAATTCGTCCCCCTCTCCCCCAACAATAAATACCTAGTTACTTTTTCAGTGGCTTAACTGAAATTGTTTCACCATTAAACAGAATTACTAGTTTACTATTTTCATCCAAATGTAACACAAGTTTAGAGTTACTTTCACTAATCTCCTTTCTCACTGGCAGTGGCAGGCAAGGTCCCCAGAGGGTAGCTGGCTTACTTATCCCATGAAGGTTTTAAGAGTAATCTTGTCCCCAGAGGACAAGACTGGGATGGGGGGGGGGGATGAGAAACTGTTCAGAGGCATCTTGAGGCTTCCTACAACAACAATGGACTGTCTTGGGAGATGCCACCTCCGATGACTTTAGGTAGTGACTGGGTGGCAGCTTGGCATGTATTTTGTAGACGGGGATTCAGAAGAGGATTCCAGTTCTTCATGTCAGTACTCAGAGAAAGGTGACAAGTATAGCGAAGGTCTCAGAGATCCTGCATGTTATAAAAGGGTTGATTAAAAGAAGTGGACATGGTCAGCTTGTGTAAGAAAAGACAGGTGGGACATAATTATGTTTTGTAGTGGCAAATTATGCAACAGATTTTATAGATGACTTTTGTCTTTATATCATGGTTATTTTGAAAAACACAGAAGCACTCTTCCTTCCAGATTGAACCCTCCCTTTTGATAGAGAAAAACAACTGAGCAAAAGCATGCCACAGGGATGGCATCAATCAATTGAGCAAGCAATTGACAGGAAGTTATTAGCTGCCTCCTATGTGGCAGGTGCTGGAATGAAAAGACCAAAATGAAGCAATCCTTGATCGCAAGGAGCTGACATTCTATCAGAAGAGACAACTTGTCCAGAGATAAATAAGCCTAGAATAATCCCAAAGTGAATACAGCATACTTTGGGGAAGGAGGGCACTAAGAGTTTGGGGATCAGGAAAGGTTATGTTGTAGAATGTGGCATCTGAGCTGTCTAAAAGGAAGCAAATAATTTTGTGATGGGAGGAAGGAATACATTCCAGTCATGGAGGATGACCAATGGCTAGGAGATGGGAGAGGGATACCATGTCTGAGAAAACAAAAAGATCATTTGGACTTGAGTCATCTGAGGGAATTGGAATAATGTATATAATAAGTTGGAAAGCGTAGTTTGGGGCCAAATTCTGAAGGGCTTTAAAAGCCAAACAGGAGTTGATGTTTTATCTTGGAGGGAACTACTGGAGTTTACTCAGTAGAAGAGAGGTATAGTTGGATCCGTGCAAAAGGAAAATGACTGGCAGTTTTGTGATGAATAATTGGAAGTGCTGAGAGACTTGAGACAGAAATGCTAATATGAAGGTCATAACCTGAACTAAGCTGGTAATTATGTTAGTAGAGAGAAAGGGTCAAATGCAAGAGATGCTTTAAAAGTAAAAAGGACAAGATTGAACAACTGATTGGATATGTGTGGGATGAGGGAGGGTGAGAATGGAGATTGTAAACCTGAAAGCCTGGGAGGATGGTAGGGTTCTCAAGAGAAATAAGAAAATTCAGAAGAGGGGTAGGCTTGGGAAGAAGATAATGACTTCTATTTGTACATGTTGAACTTGAAATGCTTATGGGACATCCAGTTTGAGATACCTAATAAGCAGTTAATGATGTGAGACTGGAATTCTAGAGACTGAAGCTGGAGAGGAAGATTTTGGAGTTATCTACATAGAGATGGCAATTAAACCCAGGTCATCTTATGAGATGAGAAGATGGGACTATAGAGAGAAAAGTGAAGTGGTCCTAGGACAGCACTATATGGTACAACAGGATTTGGAGATGTGATAGGATGATAAATCAGTAAAGAAGACTGAGAAAGAGAGATAAGACCAGGAGATTTATTTATTAAATCAAAGGCAAGAACTGAACCCAGATCTTCCTGACTCTGAGTTCATCTCGTTAACCACTATATCATTTCCCTGATTTGTTATTTCTTACTACACAATAATATTCCACCATAATCCTGCTTCCAACTAAGTCCTTATATCCATTATCCAGGGAAGCATCTCCTGTGGATAAGTAACTAGCCATCACCACCTATTGCCACTCCACTGTCACCCATAGTGCTGGGGTGTTGGGGTGAGGATGAAAGGGTTAGAGGACCTTTCCTACCTGAAGCAGAAAGATACCCGAGGGACACAGAAGAAGGAAATCCGAGTCAAGAATTTCAAATCACCACCACCACTTTGATTGCCATTTTCCCTCAGACCATGATGTGAAGAGTCCAAGAACCTGAACCCAAAAGCCTTGGGAGGGGCTCTGCTGCCAACCATACTCATATTCTATGCCATAGTTTATTTCAGCCATTCCTTAATTGACTAGCCATCATTTTATTTCTGGTCCTTTGCAACTATAAAGGCTGCTTCTGTTAATGGTTTTTTATATATTGTAAATATTGTTTGTATATATTTTGTTTGTGTCTTTGACAGTCAACTCAATGGTAGGTTGACTTGAGTTCAAACCCTGCCCCAGACACTTAACTAGCTATGTGACTTACCTCACTGAGCATCAGTTTTCTCACCTGTAAAATGGAAATGATAAGACTTCCTTCCCTGAACCCTGGGGTTGTGTGTGAGGAACAAATGAAATAACCTAAAAGTGTTATATAAATTTTAAAAATATTATTGAGATATAAACCCCATGGTGAAATTCTAATTAAAGTTTACATAATTCTAAATTGATATCCAGGTTGGTTTGACTACTCCCCAGATCAGCCAGTAGGATGCCTGCCTTTCTGCACCATTTTCCCTCAGCTTTGACTGTCCCTATTTTTAATGTGAGTATGCAAGTAAAACCTGAGCGTTGCTTTAATGTGCATTTCTCAAAGATTGGGAGCATGTTTCCATATGGTCATACATAGTTAGTAATTCTTTTGAAAACAATTTATTCATATTCTTTGTCCACTCAGCTAATGGGAAAATGTCTTTATTTAAAGGGTCGGACGGAAGGGGAATTCACCTTCTGCTGGGCCCCAGAGACCAGAACTATAATAGGAGCAACCTGAAACTTGGTATGGGGAAAAACCTTCCAATTATTAGAGTTATTCAAAGGGAGAAAGAGCTAATTTGAGAGGTGGTGAGACTGCTATCTCTTGAGGTGTTCCAGGATAGGTATATGATAGTCAAGTTTGTTTGTTTTTTTATAGCTGGGCTTCTTGTTCATGTGTGGGTTGGACTTGGCAACTTTTGCTGGTCATTTCTCCACAGGCATTTGATGACTGCTGAATGTTTTGTCTTCCTAACATAACTTAGCCATTTCCACTTCCATTATGTAGAATAATAAATCTTTTAATTTCCCACTCCATTTCTCTTCTCTGGACTGTTCTATTATGCCCCAGAAAACTCTTCATCCTTAAAGACCCCTTCAGACTTGGAACTCACACCCCAGAAGTATCCTCTGTCCCTGGGGCCCCTCTGATTTAAGCCTCTTCCTCCTCCTCCATCTAGTTCTTCTCTCTTCTCTCACTTTCTCTCTTTCCTCTTTCTCTCCTTCCTTCTCTCTTTTAAAGTTTCTTCCCTTTGACCCCAACCTTTTATTCCTCTCACTGATTTTTTCACTTAGAGTAAAGGATCTTTCAGAATGAGGAGGGAGAGGCATCCCAGAAAAATAACCTCTCTGTTTTACCTAAACCAGTAGATTTAGGTTTTCTGATTTTTCTTGTTTCCTGTGTCTAGATACTCACACAGCTTAGAGTCTCACTCCAATCTTTGTTTTGATCAGATTTAGTAAACAGTATAACTGCAGAACTTTAAGACAACTTAGATATCCTCTCAGTACATATTGCAGAAATCCATTGAGAGCAGACATAACTATGCCAATTTGACAGAATTTGCCCATTTAACCAAACTATCAAAAATTTCCAAATATTTACAATCTGGATTTTCTTGGCATTTATATACAATCAATAGTGACTCACATTTATGCTGCACTCTAAGGCTTACAAAATAATTTCCTTATAACAGCCATTTGAGAGAAGGAATCCCTATTTGATAGTTGAAGAAACTAAGACCCAGAGAGATTACATAATTAATATGCACAGAATCACATAGCTTGTTTGTTTCAAATTCAGGATCCAAACTTGTCTTTTACATCCAAGAAAAATGATTTTTCCAGTTCATGACACTGATTCTAATTAATACCTTATTTAAGACATTATCAGTCTTCCACTATTAGAAATTTATTCCTTTAAGTTTCAATCTTTTTTAAAAATATATTTTAGGGGGCGGCTAGGTGGTGCAGTGGATAGAGCACTGGCCCTGGAGTCAGGAGTACCTGAGTTCAAATCTGGCCTCAGACACTTAATAATGACCTAGCTGTGTGGCCTTGGGCAAGCCACTTAACCCCATTGCCTTGCAAAATACATATATGTATATATATATATATATATATATATAATAACTTGCATTTTAACATCATCTACATTTCCTAATATATAGCTCCCCTAACCTGTTTCCAAAGAATCTTATTTATGAAAAAAATAAAATGAGGGCAGAAAGCAGTTCAGGGAAAGTAAACCACTTTCTTGAAAAAGTCTGACCTGATTTACAATATTTTACACCCATAGTCTACTCCTGCAAAGAAGTTTTTCCTTTTCCCTGCAAAGAAAAATTTAAACAAAATTTTGACAGGAAGCTTTGAAAAATATTTTATCCTCAGCTGGTCTTAAAGAAATATGAGCACATTTCCTGGATAATGAATACCAGTTTTTATATTTGAATACTAGTTATTATATGATGATAGATTACACTGACTGGATATTGAGCCATCTACACTTTGCACCTCCACTTCCTTTCTTCCAATTTCTCTTCTAAATCCTTTGCATAAATTTATCATTCAATTAAAATCACTCTTTCCAGGATTAAGTATTTCTAGATAGTTTTTGAGGTGCATAGAGTGTTGGACTTGGAATCAGGAAGGTCTGAGTTCAAATCCTGCCTCTGATATTCACTAGCTGTGTGACCCTGAGCAAGTCACTTAAGCTCTGACTGCCTCAGTTACCTCATCAACAAAGTAGCACTTACCTCCCAGGGTTGCTGTGAGGATCAAATGAAATAATATTTATAAGTGGTTTTGCAAATTGTACAGTGTCCTGTAAATGCTTACTACTATTATTAATTGCCAAATAGATAATTATCATGGATTTTGTTCCATCTTCATCATTTTTGAGTTCTCAGTAGTAATTGATACTCTTTTTTAAGTTTTTGCAAGGCAGTGGGGTTAAGTGGCTCGCCCAAGGCCACACAGCTAGGTCATTATTAAGTGTCTGAGACCGGATTTGAACTCAGGTCGTCCTGACTCCAGGGCTGGTGCCACCTAGAAATCCCAGTAATTGATACTCTTGATCACCCTCCCCTCCTTTTTTCCTCCTACCTTTAACCCCCTTCCAACTGTGGTATCTCATTCTGTATAATCAGATTTGGTCCAACACCTCTCTCTCAGGAGGTGGATGTCATTCTTCATGATAAATCCTACAGAATCCTGATTGATCATTATACTGAACAGAGTTCCGAAGTCAGATTTGTTTGTTTGTACGGTGTTGTTGTTATTATATAAATTATTCCTCTATTCCTTACTTTGTAACGATTCGGGCAGATTTTTCCAATTTCCTTTGAAGTCATTTATTTATTCCTTACAGCAGGATAGTATTCTGTTACATTCATAAACTATAATTTGTTAGGCAATTCTCCAATTGATGGGCATCCTCTGTGTGTGTGTGTGTGTGTGTGTGTGTGTGTGAATGTTATATATGGACATCTGAGACTTCTCTTTCTTTGATCTCTTTGGTTTACAAGCCTGGTAGTGGTATCACTGGTTTAAAAGGTATGTATAGTTTAGTCATCTTTGTGGGTTTCCAACTGCTTTCCAGAACACACATACCAATTCATGACTCCACCAGCAGTATATCAATATATTCTTTTCTTCACAATTCTACCAACATTTGTCATTTTCCTTTTTCATCAACTTTGTGAAAATGATGAGTGTGAAATAGAACTTCTGAGTTATTTAATGTGTATTTTTCTAATTCCTAGTGATTTGAATTGTTTTTTTTAATATAGCTAGAGTGAGATTGGATTTTTTTCCCTGAGAACTACCTATTCATATCTTTTAACAATTGGCAAATAGTTCTAATTCTTCAAAATTTGAATGATTTTCATATATCTTGGAAAATGAAAATTTTCAGAGAAATTTATTGCACAGATATTTAACTTTCCTCTTTAATCCTAGTTGAATTATATTTGTTTATACAAAATCTTTTAAATTTTATACAATCAATAGTGTCCATTTTAATTTCTGTGATCTTATCTATCTATCCCTTGTTTGGTGGTGAACAATTCATATATCTGAAAGAAAATTTCTTCATTAATTCTCTAATTTCTTTACAATGTGACATTTTATATCTGTGTCACGTATCCATTAAGAACTTGGCATGGTATATAGTTTGAGTGGTAATCTAAACTAAATTTTGGCCAGACTACTATCTTGTTTTCCCAGCAGGTTTTATTGAAAATCAACTCCTTACTCCACTAGCTGGGGTCTTTGGGTTTATTGAACACTAGGCTACTAATAGTTTTGTTTCTTTCATTTGTTGTGTACCTAATATGTCCCGCTGTTCAACCTCTCTCTTTTTTGAACTGCTTTCAAATTATTTTGATGAGTACTTCTTTGTTGCATCATTTGAGATCTGGTACATTAAGGTTCTCATTCTTTCCATTTTTTTTCAATATTTCTCTTGGGAGCTAGTGACCTTGGGGTGCCTCCAGTTGACCTTCATTATTAATTTTTCTAGTTGTATAAAGTAACCCTTTTGTAGTTCTATTGACATTCCACTGAGTAAATAAATTAATTTAGGTAGTATTGTCATTTATAGACTCAGCTTATCCTTGAACAATTCATGTTTTTCCAATTATTTAGATCTATAGTTCCATAAAGCAGGCTTTGAAGTTGTAGTCCTACAGTTTCTTGTGGGTGTCTCTGAGCTCTGCCCTCAATTCTCCAAAGTTTCAACCACACTTAGCTGCCTTCTCATGATATGATCTCATTGGTACTTGCAACACCCCCCTTCTCAAATTGTCAGGTTCCTTTTGGAATCTCAATTTTGAGGAAGGGCCCAGGTCAGCCATCCTTCATGCCTTTCTTGACTTGGATTCTGACTCTCTAGACATCACAATCATACTTCCAGAACAATACCTTCTCTTTCCCTTTTCATTTCCCTTCTCCTGTTAGAATGTAAGCTCTTTGAGGGCAAGAACTGTCTTTCTTTTTGTTTATATCTTGAATCTCTAAGGCTTGTCATGTGTCTTGACATGTTGCTTCCCTTGTCTCTATTGTCTTTGTTTTTAACTACCGGCTCTTTGCTGATGATTTTGAAATTTACCTATCCTTCTCCATTCTCTCTGTTAACTCCAGGTGCAGTTAGGTGGCACAGTGGATATAATACTGGCCCTGGAGTCAGAAATTCAAGTCTAAGTTCAAATCTGAGTTCAAGTCTGGCCTCAGACACTGGACACTTACTAGCTGTGTGACCTTGGGCAAGTCATTTAACCCTGATTGCCTCCAGGAGTATCTCCAGTTGTCCTGATTCATATCTGACCCCTGGAACTAGATGGCTCTAGAGGAGAAAGTGAGGCTGGTGACTTAATACAGCATCCCTTCACCCCCTCAAATCTAATTCATGTGCTTGTCATGGTATCACCTCCATGATGTCTTGATCTTCTTTGAGAACAAAGGACAAATATCATCATCATCATTGACCCCCGATATTGCATTACCAATATCCTTTCAGATATCTACAACTGTTATACTCAATATGTCCAAAACTGAATTTGTCATCTTTCCTCCTATATCTTCTCCTCCTATACCTCCTTAATACTGTTAAGAGCAGTACCATCCTTACAGTCCATCAGGACTACAACCCAGTAGTCACCCTGGACTCCTCACTATCTCTCACTTCCCCTCCCCATCTCTAAGCTGTTGACAAGGTCTGATGATTTCACCTCTGTAATATCTCTCACATATGATTCCTTATCTCCTCTAGCATTACCTTCATCACCTTACACCAGGACTATTGCAATTGCCTGTTGGTAGATCTACCTAACTCAAGTCCTCCCCCCCCCCACTCCAATCCATCCTCCATTCAGTCACTAAAGTGATTTTCCTATATTGCAGGTCCAATCATGTCCCATATTAGCCATACCCAAGAATGTGTCTCAGTTTGTATAATTAGATTTAGCCCATCACCACTGTATCAGGAGGTGGGTATCATTCTTCATGATAAGTCCTATGAAATCCTGGCTGATCATTATGTTGAACAGAGTTTCTAAGCCAGAGTTGTTAAATAAGTACAGTGTTGTTAAATGGATTATTCTTCTATTCCTACCCACCATACTCTGTATGAGAGCACACAGGTTTCTTTATTTTCTTTAAATCCATCTTTTTATTTCTTACATCATGATAGTATTCTGTTACATTCATAGACCATAATTTGTTCAGTCATTCCCCAATTGATGTGCATCCCTTAGTTTCCAGTTCTTTTCTACCATCACCTGATATTTGTTTAATAACATTGTTCTATGGATGTCACAACAGAGCAAAGAGATTTTATTCTATGGCTAGAGTTGGACCAGAAACACAGAGTTGGTTCAATATTAAAAAAAACATAATTGACTAGATAAATAAAACAAATAAAAAGCCTCTACTCAAAAATTTTAGTAGCTCCCTATTACCTGTAAGATCAAATCCTTTGATGGGGTGGCTAGGTGGCTTAGTGGATAAAGCACCAGCCCTGAAGTCAGAAGTACTACCTGGGTTCAAATCCAGTCTCAGACACTTTTGCCTTGCAAAAACCTAAAAATAAAAGATCAAATCTTTTGGTTTTTGTGGAGCAATAGAGATAAGTGACTTGTCCAAGATCATACAACTAGTAAGTATCATGTGTCAAAGATCAAATTTGAACTCAGTTCCTCCTAACTTCAGAGAACTGGTGTTCTATTCACCAGGTCACCTAACTTGAACCTATAGGATCACATTTTTAAAATTATGTTTGTTATTCAAAGCCTTTTATAACCTAGTCCCTCTCCTGTCTTTCTAACCTTCTCATACCTTATGTATGTATTCTTCAATTCAGAAGCACTAGTCTCCTGGCTCAAACAAATACTCTTGTCTTTCAGCTTCAACATTATCTCTGTACTTTTAAAGGCTTTTATTTTTAGGTTTTTGCAAGGCAAATGGAGTTAAGTGGCTTGCCCAAGGCCACAGCAAAATAAGTGTCTGAGATCGGATTTGAACTCAGGGAGTCCTGACTCCAGGGCCAGTGACCTATCCACTGCACCACTGAGCTGCCCCTTCTCTGTACTTTTAATGCTCTTCCTTCTCTATTCTGACTACTGACTTTCTTTATATATACATTATTTATTTAAGGCAAAGGTGTTAAGTGATTTGCCCAAGGTCACATAGCTAGGCAATTATTGAGTGTCTGAAATCTGATTTGAACTCAGATCCTCCTGGCTCTGGGGTAGGTGCTCTATCCACTGCACCACCTAGCTGCTCCAACCACTGACTTTCTTGATTTCCTTTGAGTCCCAACTAAAATCCTATCTTCTCCAGGAAGCCTTCCCTAACACCTCCTTATTCCAGTGCCTTCCTTCTGTTAATTATTTCCTAATTATATTAATAGAGTTTACTGCAAATATTTGTATGTTGTCCCCACATTAGATTACAAGGTTCTTGGGGACAGGAACTGTCTTTTGCCTCTTTTTGTATCCCCAGGCGAGTGGCACTTAGTAGATCCTTAATAAATATTTATAGATTAATTGATTTCATATATACATATATTCTTTCTTTATATTTGTAGACATACATATATGTATATATATATACATATATATATGTGTGTGTGTGTGTGTATATATATACTATAGTTAGTTAAAGAGGCTTTAAGTTTCTATCTCTTCCTGCTGGATTTTGTTAGTAACATATAGAAATGCAAATGATTTAAATAGATTTATTTTGTATTCTGCAGTTTTGCTAGGTAGTTTCAGTGAGTTTTAGTTGCTTCTCTAGGATTCTCTAAATACATCAGCATATCATCTACAAAAAGCAATACCTGGGGTAGCTAGGTGGCTCAGTGGATCGAGCACTGGCCCTGGAGTCAGGAGCACCTGAGGTCAAATCCAAACTCAGACACTTAGTAATTACTTAGCTGTGTAGCCTTGGGTAAGCCATTTAACCCCATTTGCCTTGCAAAAAAAAAAAACCCTTAAAAAAAAAAGCAATACTTAGGGCGGCTAGGTGGCGCAGTGGATAAAGCACCAGCCCTGGAGTCAGGAGTACCCGGGTTCAAATCCGGTCTCAGACACTTAATAATGACCTAGCTGTGTGGCCTTGGGCAAGCCACTTAACCCCATTTGCCTTGCAAAAAAAAAAGCAATACTTGTTTTTTTTATTTCCTATCATCCTTTGTTCCCTTGTCTTATTGTTTTAACTAGAATTTCTGATACTATGTCAGAATATGGTGATCACAATGGATATCATTGTTTTACTCTGATCTTACTGAGAAAGACTCCAGTTTATCTCCATTGCATATTTTGAATGTATACTATTTATAGACTATATTAACATATACTATAGTACTATATAGTATTATTGTACTGTGATAAATTGTATATGCTTTCTGTTCTTTTAAACAGAAACTGGGACTGCAAAAAAGCTTTTTTTAACTCAACATATATAATGATATGATTATTATTGCTCTTATTTATATCATCAATTAGGTTTTACTAATATTGAACCAACTCTGCAATTCTGGTCCAACCTTAGTCAGAGAATATAATCTCTTTGATGTATTGCTATATCCATGGATAGAGCAGTTTTATTAAACAGAACTCATTCTCTTTCCTTCCAATCTCATTTCTCTTCTGAACTTCCTTAGTACTGTTGGGGAGCCTACCCTAGATACTTTGGTTCCAAAACCAGATAGCTTCATTCCACATGCTTCTCCAACTTCTCTCCATCTCTAACTTTGAGAATAGTCATCAACACTAGTATACTTGAAAGAGTCCCATCAATCGAATGCTCCTCTCAATGACTTAACAAAACAAACCCCTCACCCAGCCATGACTCCCTTAAAAATATTTTTCGTTTATTAAAATGTAAAGTTTTGGGGATGGCTAGGTGGCACAATGGATAGAGCACTGACCCTGGAGTCAGGAGTACCTGAGTTCAAGTACCTATCGGCCTCAGACACTTAATCATTACCTAGCTGTGTGGCCTTGGGCAAGCCACTTACCCCATTGCCTTGCAAAAAAAAAAATTCTAAAAAAATAATAAAATGACAGGTCCTGTCACATAATGTACCCTTAATAAATTATTTTCATTGATTTTCTATTCTGGACTTCTCACCTTCTCCTCCTTTCCAAATAGATGAGTGTTCTATACCAGTTTAAACAATAGCTGTTTGTTGGTCTTCCTTCCCCAAATCTCTCCCCACTCCAATTCACTTTTAACACAGCTGCCAGAGTGATCTTCTTAAAAGACATCTAATAATGGAACATCTCTTTCCCAATAGACTGCAGTGGCTCCTTACTGCCTCTAGGATCAGGAACAAACTCCTTCCCACCTCCGTAATTCTCCAATTTTCATCCAATACTGACTTGTTCTTTTCTACATGTTGTTCTTTCCATATAATATTCCATCCCCCTAGCTGAACCTTTCCATTAGTTGTTCTGGACTCCTAGAGTATTCTTCTTTCTCACCTCTACCTCTTTGAATCCCTATCTTTCTTCAAGATTTAAGATGTCTGATGTGTTCGAGGAAGACTAAGTACCTCTGTTGTGAGGCACTTTTCAGGGCTGCTTTCTACCTATGATGTTCATCTGAGCACTTAACTCTTACCTGTGGCTTCAAAAAGCCATAGCATACACAGCAGCCACACCCCGGTAAACCACTTTGGCAGGTGGGCTAAACTAGGCTGAGGGTAACCAAGGGAGTTTCAAGTCCATCAGTGAGTTAGGGTGTTGTCTATCCCAAGCATGTGAAGTCTTCCACTGGGGGAATAACTGAATGAGAACAATTTGGTTCAACAACCATGAAGGCCATTGTAGCAAACATTGTAGAAGACTTAGAGCTTGAGGACCTGAGTTCAAATCCAGCCTCAGATACATAATAATTACCTGGTTGTGTGACCCTGAGCAAGTCACTTAACCCTGCTGACTTGCAAAAAAAAAGAAAAAATCAAAGATGTCAGTCATCTACTGCATCTTGAACTCACTTAAATCCAATTTATGCATGAATCAAAAGACATCACCCATATCGTGTTACCATTTCCTTCTTAAGCCCTGTGGCACCAAGCAAGTGATGTAATAAATGTGGCTACACTATAGTCACAATTCTGCTCATAGGCAGCCCTGGAAGTTGCAGTGGGATTTGGCAAAAAAAAAAAACCAAAAACCCAGATGTCTGAGTAGTCTTTTAAGGATCCTACTGCTCACCTCCTAGTGTAAGGAAGGGACTAGAAAAGGTACCCTAAAAATTATCTGCTTACTTAACCGTGGCCTGATTACCAAAGCAGGTGGGGATCCCACCCTGATATCAAAACACAAAAAAAATGCCCCAAAACTTCTTCAAAGATGATTCCACTCACCCTTGGTACATGGAATATGTGTATACACTCAGAGACAATGCAAGATTCAATAGACCTGAAAGACAAACAACTCTTGTTGCAAGAGAATTCAGCTGGTATCATATCCAAATAGTAGCCTTGACTAAAACAAGGTTGACAAATGAAGGCCAGCTTTCTGAAATTGGAACTGGATACAGGTTTTTCTAGAGTGGCCTCAGTGAAGAGGAGTGCCAAGAAGCTGGGTTAAGTTTTGCAATAAAAACTAATCTAGTCAACCAAAAGGAGTGAAAGACAAGCAAATGACAATGAAATTGCCACTTGCAAGAAAATGGCATGCCACCATCATGCTCCCACCTATGCTCCCACCATGACAAACCAAAGAAAAATTTTATGAAGGCCTGGAGACCCTTATCATTAGTGTACCAAGAGAGGTCAAGCTTATAATTATGGGTGACTTTAATGCTAGAGTTGACTCAGACTACCAGTAATGGCAGTGAATTCTTAGAGAAAATGGAATTGGAGAGAGTAAGAGCAATGGTTACTTTCTACTGAAGACTTGTTCATCTCATGACCAGAATTCTCATCACAAAGCTTCCTGGATGCACCCTCAAAACAAATATTGACATCCAATAGATTATGTGATTGTAAGGAGAAGAGGTAGACAACATATGAGAGTAACCCAGGCATTGTATGACACAGAGTGCTGGACTGATCACAGACCCATCCTCTCTAAGCTAATTATTCACATTCAACCAAAGCAGTGGCCCCAAGGCAAAATGACTACTAGAAGAATTAATATCAAGAGATTAGAGTGTCTCTCTGAATGGGAATAGTTTTTTGCTAACTTGGAGGAACCAACACACAGTTGGCAACAGTAGGGAGAAAATGAGTGGACAACTTTCAGAGATCTGGTGTACAACTGTGTATTTGCTCATCTGAGTCAGAACACTCACAGACATAAAGACTGATTTGATGAAAATGATGGGGAAATACAGAAGCTGCTAAATGAAATATGAGAACTCCTAGGGTTTATCAGCAGGATAGCTCATCCGTTTCTAAAAAGACAATAATTAATTCCATTAAAAGTAAATACAAATGAAACTTAGAGAGAGATGCAAGATTCTTGGCTCAGTAAGAAGGCCAGTGAAATTCAGTTTTATGCATGTTTATGTTTAAGTACACTTATGAGGCTCTAAAGGCTATGGATGGGCCAAGGACATATGATGCATTTCAACTACTCAGTGTTGATGGAGTCACATTGGTTAATGATAGAGAAATGATCCTAGAGAAATAGACTGAACACTTCCATAGTGTTCTCAACAGAGTCTTCAGTCAGTGCAGAAGTCATTGACCATTTACCATAAGTTGAAGTCATTTCATCTCTAGCTGAAGTTCCAACTAAAGAAAAGATTTTGAATGTCATTAGGCTCTTTTCATGTGACCAAAGCATCTAATGCTGATTCAATTCCAGCTGAGCTTTACAAGGTGGGGATCCATTGATCAAACAAAAACTGACTGAAATTTCCCAGGTTATATAACATGAGGTTTATCCCCAGGAATTCAAGGATGTCTCCATTGTCCACCTCTGTAAAAGTAAAGGGCATAGATTGTCCTGAGACATCATGAGGGTCTTTCTCTTTTAGTCATTGCTGGTAAGATTCTTCCCAGAATCCTTCTCAATGAGTTGATCCTTCACCTGGGAGATGATCATCTTCCTGAGAGCCAGGGTGACTTCAGAAAGAATGGTTGATGTGGTGTTTGCTGCCTAACAACCCCAGGAAAAAGTGCCAGGAGCACAACAGAAAGAAAGTGTGGCAGAGAAGAGGTATTAGACTGACTACCAAACTGAAGGTCTGCAGAGTTGTGCCGACCTTATTGTTGTATGCCTGGGAGACCTGGGAAGTCTACCAGTGCCATGCCAGGAAACGGAATGGCTTCCATTTCCATTAAATTGCCTTAGGCAGATCCTGAAGATCACCTGACAGGAGAAGAGACCAGACACTATCTGGGCCATACTGCCAAGCATTCCAACATTACTACAGAGAGGGCAATGACTATGGACTGAGCACATTATTAGAATGCCAAAAGTATGCTTGCCAGAAAGACTATTTTTTTGGAACTCACACAGGGCAAGTGCTCACAAGGGTGGCAGAAGGGTAGATACACCCTGAAAGTCTCTCTTAAGAACTATTGCATTGTTTGTGTAGCATGGGAGACACTGGCACAGGACAGTCCAGTATGGTGTGCCCTCATCAGAGGGGATGCCGCACTCTGAGCAAGGCAAAATGGAAGCTGCTCAAAGAAAACATGAGACACACAAGTTTAGAAAACCCACCCCAGTGTTCACATGAACTGTTTGTGCCCAAACTGAGGTAGAGCTTTCCAAGCTCGTATTAGTCTGATCAGTCTCAGCTGGACACACTGTAACTTGCCTCTAACACAATGATGTCATTTTAGTCTTTTTCAATAGTAAAGGACAAGAACCCAGCAATCCTTCAAGATTCCGATTCATCACCACTTTCTAAGAGCTCACCTTCCACTTTAAATATACCTTCTTTCTACTATATCTATAACTTAAATGCACTTATACATGCACATGTTGCCTTCTTTCCATTGAAAAGAAAGATTTTTGAGGGCAGAGACTGTTTCTGCTTTTGTCTTGTATCCCTAGCAATTAGTTCAGCATCTAACAATAAAGTAAGCACCTAATAAATGGTTGTGAATCGATTGACGGTGGCTACAGCATGTGACCAAAAAATAATTTGTGTAAGAGAAATAGCAGAAAAGATGTTACTGTCCATAAAAGTCAGTGGACTGCTCATGAAGTAAGAATAAGAAACAAGAAAGGCTGGTAAGGAGCTGGTAAGGACTACAGAATGGAAAACTCATTTTGTTGTTCAGTCTTGTTAGACTCTTTGTGATCCCATTTGGGTTTTTCTTAGCAAAGATGCTGGTGTGGTTTGCCATTTCCTTCTCCAGCTTGAGGAAATCAAGGCAAACAGGGATCAGTGACTTGCCCAGGATCACACAGCTAGTAAGCGTCTGAAGCTGGATTCGAACTCGGGTTTATTTGACTCTAGGCCTGGTGCTCTGTGCATTATGGCACCCCCTAGTGCCCCTACTCTCTTTTAGGGTCCTGGCCCTGGTAGAGCATAACAAAGGATGAGTTTGGAGTCAGGAAATCTGGGTTCAAATTCCCACTCTACTATTTATACTTGTGGGACTTTGGACCTGTCTGGGCCTTAGTTTCCTCAATTGCAAAATGAGGCAGTTAGATGAAGTGATCTTAAATCTGCCTACAATAAAGATGTTATGATCCCCAATCGAGTTTTCTTTGCAGTACTCCTTTCTGCCTTCTATATTTTCATTGCATTTTTATGATGCTTTTATTCCTTGTAATTATATTCAACCTAATCTGTTTCATGAAAGAAAATCAGTTTATTATTATTTTTTATTATTATTATTGGTTTTAAGAATCATACTGAGGGGCGGCTAGGTGGCGCAGTGGATAAGAGCATTGGCCTTGTAGTCAGGAGTACCTGAGTTCAAATCTGGCCTCAGACACTTGATGATTACCTAGCCATGTGGCCTTGGGCAAGCCACTTAGCCGTATTGCCTTGAAAAATCTTAAAAAAAAAAAGAATCATACTGAATTCCAAGAAGTGGGCAGAGTTGCAGTGTATACCAAGGGGGTAGTATTTGCACAATGGCACACAGACTATTCGCCCTCTCCAAGAATCTTCTCTTGGATGGATATGAAACTCCCCAAAAGCTTCCTCTCCTCTCCCCCCATTAAGGATCATGCTAGAGTTGGGGATTGTTAAAGTGCCCTGCTCAATCTCCCTAAGATTATGAGGACAGAGGAGTGGACCAAGCAATTCCCTACATTTCTGAAATCATAGATTGGGATGGAGGGAAAAGAAAATAGGAAGGGAGGACATAGTGTTTTGTCTTTTACATTTAGTAACTTAAATTGTTGTTGATGTCCGTCCTAATGACATTGTGAGGGTGACGTCTTGACTTGGGAGTGAGCTAGATTCAAGTGAGGCAGACTCATCAGCCTCCTCTCTTCTCCAGAGTAAGCAAAATCCAGTGATGACATAAGTCAAGACAACTAATTTGTAAGAGGCTTTAAAACTGCCAAAGAACAATGGAGTAGAGACACGTTGGGAGTGGGCAGCTAGGGGGCACTGGGGAGAGAGTACTAGGCCTGGAGTTAGGAAGATCTGAGTTCAAATGTGATTTCAGACACACACTAGCTCTGTGACTGTGGCAAGGTCACTTAACCTTGCTTGTCTCTGTTTTCTCATTTGTAAGATGAACTACAGAGGAAAAGGCAAATCAGAGTAGAGAATTGGGCCAGGTGGCATGACAGCTTGTTTGCTCCCCCACAGCTGGGAGATGAGCAGATCTCCCCAGGGGCAAGAGTTGCTTCAGTTGACCTGAGTTCTCCACTGGACCAGAGAAACTGCCTACTAGTCACCGTCTAGGTAACTGCCACCCTGCTACAGGTTGTGGCAATGGGGTTAGAGGGACATCAGAGGAGCCATCTCACACTGGTGTACCATTAACATCAGGGTCCAAGTTAAAAGACTTTCCCTTTAAGGCTCAGCTCTAATTCCAACTATTCCATGAAGTCTCTCATTCTTCTCTCCCCCACTCTCAGCCCCCCAACAGAAAATCATCTCTCTAAAGTACCCTCCAACACTTAGTTGAGCGGAGTTTCTCTTTTATGCTCAGTAGATTCTCTAATCAGCAAGCATTTGGGGGGGGTACTATTCACCAGGCACTATGCTAGGTGATGGAAATACAGAGTCAAGAGAGAAATCATCCCTACCCTCCAGGATCTTACATTTTATCTGGAGAGAAAGCATGTAGACATGGTGCTATTTTTTTAAAAAAATCAATACAAAGATGATGGGAAGGTAGAACAGGAAAGTGGGCGAGTCTTGAAGGAAATTTGGGGATTCTGAGATGTGAAGAAGAGAAGGTTCCTTGTAGGCATAGGGTTATTGGTGCCAAAGTGCAGAGATGGGATAAATGAGGACCAGTAAGGCCAGACTGACTAGACCATACAGTACATGAAGGGGAGTAATGTGCAATCAGGCAGGAAAGGGAGGAAGGAGTCAGACTGTAAAAGGTTTTAAATGCCAAATAGAGGGGTTTGTATTTAAGCCTATATTAATAAGGAGCCACTGGGGTTTATTGAATAGGGGAGAAACATAGTCTGACCTGGACTTAAGGACAACCACTTTAGCAGCTGTGCGGAGGATGAATTGGCCAGAGAGAGACTTGAGACAAGGAGATCATTTAGGAGGTTATTGTGTGAGAAGACAAACAGAGGAATGTGAGAAATGACAGGAGGGAGATATGACAAGATTTGGCATTTGATTGAATGAGGGTGAGGCGTGGGGGATATAATATAAACAAACCTGCAGGACCCATGGGCAGGGACCGCTGGGTATCCCCACTGCCCAGCTCAGTGTCTGGACAGGAAGAATTTAATAAATATTTGTAGAACCAAATTGCACTGAATTCTGGGATTCTAGAAAAGGACCCGTGTTCCATAAATGCAAATTGATTTTAGTATTATTATTGGCCATCGCAATAAATAATAAGAATGGTTACTTTTAGGCTTTTAGGAAGAGTCCATGAGTCCCCGGACTCTTTGAAGAGAGAATTAGTGACGTATCACTCCCATTTCCCAGATGGGAACCGCAAGGGCTTTGAAAGGAGTGTGACCGGGCGATATCTCTAGGGTCAGAATGATGCATTAAAATAAAATGTAAAACTATGAATTTCAAAGGGAAGTGATGATCAAAAAGTGACACACAAATGGAATCGTGGGAGGTGTAAAGCGCTCCTCCCCAGGTTCCTTCCTGCCTCCTCACCGCATGGAGCCCTCCTCGGCCCTTGTTGGCCCCAGCTGCCTCCTTCACGGATCCCCTTTTTCCTTAGACATCGATTTCAGTTTGACTGTTTTAGTCCATTTTCCGTTCGCCTTGGATTTCCCAGCAGTTCTTCTTGGGGGGACGGGCCCCGAGGAGGCTTCCTTAGAGGTGGAGGCAGGTGGGGCCCAGCTCGCTTGGCACCGAGTCCTGTCCTGGGGCTGCCTGGTAATCTAGGGCAGCGTGGCCCTTTGCTCTCTCCGATGGTGACATTTCAGGCCTTCCCTTTGGGCCACTGTCTGGACCATCCCGGGGAGACTGGCCAGCAGGTCTGTTCTCCGGGAATGCCCCCCGGTCCGGACTTCATTTCCCAGACTCCCTTAGTGTACTAATGTATTCAGGGCTCACTGTGCCTCTGTATGTGTGTGAGAGAGAAAAAAAGAGGGAGAGAGAGGGGGAGAGAGGGGGGAGGGGAGAGAGAGAGAGAGAGAGGAGAGAGAGAGGAGAGGGAGAGAGAGAGAGAGAGAGAGAGAGAGAGAGAGAGAGAGAGAGAGAGGAGAGGGAGGAGAGGGAGGAGAGGAGAGTGTCTGTGTGTGAGTGTGTGTGAGTGGGGGGGGTGCGTGTGGGAGCGAGTGTGTGCGCGCCGCTCGCTCTCTGGCTGGCTCGCGGGAGTCCCTCGGAGAGTGGAGGCTCATTCTCTGACTCGAGCCAGCGCGGAGAGGCAGCACTGCGCCTTCCCTCACTCCGGAGCCCTCGCTCTGTACATGCGAGCCCCGGCAGCTGGCGAGCTCGAAGAGGGGGCCCGCCTCCGCCGCCCCTGCCGCCGCCGCCGCCCCCGCCAGCACCCCCGGCGCCCGGCCGGGACTTTCCGTGCCCCGCACTCCGCGCCCGGCTCCTTCTCCTGCCCTCGCCCTCTGAAAAGTGCAGCCGCTCTCCAGAGGAATTTCCACGGTGAGGATGGAGCGCAAGAGAGGGGTGTATGTGTGTGTGTGTGTGTGTGTGTGTGTGTGTGTGTGTGTGTGTGTGTGTGTGTTTTCTGTCTGTGTGTGTGTTTGTGTGTGTGTATGTCTGTGTGTGTGTAGGCATGGGTGTTCATACGGGGCGGGGGGGGGGGGAGGGAAGAGCAGGGTTCCTCGGGCACCGGGCTAACTTTCAGGGGTCGGGTGGCTGGGGACCCCTGGGAGTCCCAGCGTCTTCGCTCCCTCCCCATTCGCCGACGCCGCTCTTCTCCTCTCTCGAACTTTCCTCCCGTAGTTTGGCTTATTTTTTGTTGTTGTTTTGGTTTGGTGGGTGAGGTGGGGGGGTGGAGGGGAGTGGGTCGGGGGAGGGCTCTAGGGCGGCCGATGTCGGCCCAGTGTGGAGGGTGAGGGAAGAGCAAGGGAAGGGGGGGGGGGGGGTCTTTTCTCCGGCTTTTCCAACTGTCCTTTTTAACTTTGTTTGGGTTAGTGGCCGGACTGTCCTCTGCCGGGGCTCCGGGATGGGGGGGGGGATTCCTGCCGGTCCGGAGATCGCCCCTGGGGAGGACGCCCCAGAGGTGTTGGCTTGGGGGGGGGGGGGGGGCTAGGATCAGAGGGAGAAAGGCAGTCGGCCCCGCAAAGCACAAAAGGAGCGAGGGAACGAGGGATCGGGGAGCGAGGGAGGCAGCCGGCAGCCGCCCGCTCCTGGGCAGCCCCAGAAAAGAGGGCGAAGGCTCTGGAAGGGAAGGAGGGCTCGGAAGGTCTTTCGGGGAACCCGAGGCCCCACTTGTGCCTGTTCACTTGGCGGCTAGAGGGGCGGGGGCGGGAAAGAGGCGGAGGGGGGCCGAGCCAGGGAAGGAAGGCTCCCGGGGCAGAGGCAGGTGCTGGGGGAGGCCTCCCCTCGGCCGGGTCTTCTCCCGGGTTTTCTGGGGATCCGCACCTAGTCCCGGAGCCCGCCCGTGCGCCCGCCTGGGGCCCCCGGGTGGGCCCGTGCGTGGGTCCCTGTACCTCCCTTCTGCCTCGCTTTCCCTCTGCCTTAGACTGAGCCACACGTTGCCGTCCCCGACTTGAAAACAAAACTTTTCCCAGGGCCCTGGCGGCTGCTGCACCGCGGCGGGCAGTCCCTCGGGCCTGGCGCCCTTGCCCAGGCCGCCCGGGCTCGATGGCGGCTCCGAGCCGGCCCCGAGGTCTCCGCAGGGCCCCTGCCGGCTCGCTCGCCCTTTGGGTTCAGCGCCGAAGCCTTGGCCCTTTCCCGAGCCGACCTGGCCGACCCGGGCCCGAGGCTCGGCGGTCCTGAGCGCCTGGTCCCCCGCTCCGGGGGCTCCCCAAGACCTCTCTCGCGGGGACCCCAGGGCTAGAGGGCAAGGCAGGAAGCAAAAGCGAGCCGGCCGGCCGCCCAAGGCTCTGGCACCCAGGTCGCTGGAGCCGTCGGAGCAGTCTCGGTCTGAGCGCCCGGCTCAGCTCAGCCGGCCTGCCTCTGGGACTTGGGGGAGGGCGCGGCCCTCAGGACTGGGGGGTCCCCACGTTCGTCTCTCCGGCTTGAATAACTCGATTCTTGCCCCTAGCCTGGAAGGGGGGGAGGTCAGCTTGCCGATGAGCTCGTCTGTAGTTCTGCAGCGGCAGGCAGGGCCACCCCGGGAAAGGCGAGAACGCAAAGATGCTGTTGCCTTCGGGCTGGAGAATAGGGGGTGCCCCCTTGTGCTACAGGCCGGCCGCTCCGTTCGAGGTTGAGGCAGGGAGGAGCGGGGTGCTCCACCCCAGTCTCTTCTCGTCTCCCCAAGGGACTTTCATCCCTGCTTGGGGCGGGGGCGGGGGGACTATTAGGAAAATCCTGGAAGGGAATGGACTAAAAAGAGGGAGCGAACTTGCTTTGAAAAGCAGTCGAGCTGGTGGGCTAGGGAAGACCTTCCCTCGGGACGCCTCACTCTCGCCGACTCCCCTCTTCGGCTCCAGGGGAAGGGAGACAAGAAGAAAGGGAAGCCAGCAAAGGAGAGGGGAGGGGAGAAAGAAGATAGGAGAAGGGGAGGAGAAGAGAGGAGAGGAGAGGAGAGGAGAGGAGAGGAGAGGAGAGGAGAGGGGAGGAGAGGGGAGGAGAGGGGGAAAAGAAGGTAGTAGCAAAAGAGAGAGGAGAAACAGGATCATAGGAGAGAAGGGGGGGGAGAGAGAGATAGTGGGGGGGAGATAGAAGGAGAGGAAAGGAGAGGAAAGGAGAGAAAGAAGACAGTAGGAGGGAAGAAGGCAATAGTGAGGGGGAAAGCTACCCGAGGGGAGCGGCCAGAGCCGGGAGAGAAGCGGGAAGTGGCCCCGTGCTGCTCAGCTCTTCCGTTGAACTCAACCCTCCCGGCTTCGGGGAAGCCCTAGGGGGAGGCCAGCGACCCGGTAGGCAGGCACTGGCTCTCCCCGCCACCAGGGTGATGAAGGGCTCGGCCGGGAGGGAGCCCCGGGCCGAGAAGCTGCACCCACCTGTTTGTCCCCGTGCAGCCAAGGCGGCCCCCCACTTGGGCAGCCTCGCGCCCATCCGCCCATGAGTTCTTCCCTGTGTTTGTCCGTTCCTTCCCGGGCCTCAGCCCCTCCGGGCGCCGCTCCCACCTTGCCTGCCCCAAGGCCTTGTCTGCCATGGTTCCGGGGCAGAGGAGAGAGGGGCCCGGGCGGCGGCTTTCCGGGGAAGATTGGGGGGGGGGGTGCTGCAGGGAGGCCGCCCCAGGGCAGGGCTGCTTGAGCCGTGGGGCCCGGAGCCCGGCCTTCCCCGAACCCTGGCCTCTACTCCGCCGCCCCTCGAGCCTTTTCGTTTCGCAAAGTTGCAAGGTCACCACTGGGGGGGCTGGCTTGCTGTGGAACGAATTTTTCCCTCCCTTTTACGAAGTTAGAGGTGAACGCTCGGGGGACCGGCGGGAGAAGCCGGCCGGGGCCGCAGCAGGAGCCGGGTGGGGGGTGGGGGACGGGGGGCAGGGCGGGGGTCTTTTCTCTGGCTACTCAGTCGGTGCTTGTCCCTAGCTGCTTTCTGGAGCCTTCTACGAGCCGGCGCGGGAGCCCGGCTGGGCCGGAGAGCTGCCCCGGGGGCCCCGGCTGCCCGCGGCTCGAAGGCGACGGATCCATCCCCAGCCCTCGCGCCGACTGCGCGGCGGAGCCCGAGTTAGACTCCCCCCAGAGCCCCGAAATGTGTCGCCTCCCGTCTCCTACGTGCGTGCGGGGGTGGGGGGGAGACCGAGGGGCGCGGACTAGCTTGGGGGTCAGACCGAGGAAGCCAGGGGCTGCCCTTGGGGCGCTCGGGGCCCGAAAGGATGCTGTGCAGCCGGGGCCCCCCGGAACTCCGCACTCGCTTCCTTCCTTTCCCATCCCGCGCTGACTTCCTCTGGGGCCGGCTCCCCGCGCAGCCTCGGCCTCCCAAGTCGCTTGGGCCTTTCGGGAAAGTTGAGTTTTGCGTGGGGACAGGCTCCGGCTCCAGCCTGGGGCACTCCGCCGGCACCTGTTGTGAGACGACGCAGCCCAACGAACCGAGGCCGCAAGGAGCCCCGGGCCGGGCCGTCGCCTGACGGCGGCCCTTCCAGCCTGGGGCCGGCCGGGATGGCGGGAGGTGGAGGTCGGGGCGCTGGGCTCCGGCCGGGATAGGACGGCGGCCAGGGCCGCGGCAGCTCGGGGCTCTGCCCCCGGGCAGCGGGGACGGTCCGCAAGTCCCGGGCTGGCCCCCTTCCTCTCGGGCTTCGCTGGGACGGCTCCCGAGGCCGGCGGGGAGCGACCCTACCAGGGCCAGGCGCTCTCGGCCCGCCACTCCTCCCCGGACTTTCGGGGCCCTCCTCCGGCCGCTGGCGGCTGCCGTCTATCGGACCGGGCTCGGGCGGTGGGACCAGTCGCCGAGGACCCCTCTAACCGGGCTTGTCTGCATTTCCCTTAAGCGGGTCCGGGGCCCGGGACGCCCCCCCCCCCCCCCCCCCCCCCGCCATCCCCAAACCCTGCGTTGGGCGGCGGCGGCGGCCGCATCCAGCCCAAGCAGACCCCGGCCTGGGTGCGCCCCCCTCCTCCCCAGCCTCCCCCGCCCCGATCGCCCCACAATCTCTTTGGCTTCGCGGATTGATCTCGCTCCTTGTTGAGTTAATTCAACAAAGACTTTTTGCGATCGCTTTGGAGTTTGTCTGAAGCCGGGGAAAGGGGCCGGTGATTTATTCGGCTGCTTTTCGATTTCTGTCTTCAGCCCTTCTTTCTGCTCCTTTCAGCGGGGATGTCAGCTGTTATTACTGCCTATTGATCCCTTTGCAAAGTGAGAAGTGAGCTAAAATTAATGTCAATTCCACTGCTCCGATCAATAGCGGGAGTTATTTTAATCTGGATTTGCACGAGGCGCTAAATTAAAAAGCGTCAGCATCAGCGCCGCAGCCCCTCGCCCGCAGCCCTCGCCCGCAGCCCCTCGCCCGCAGCCCCTCACTTTGCTTCCTGCCCCTCGGTGAAGACCTCCCTTCTCAGCCCCTCACTCTCCTGGCTGCCTCTGGAAGCACCCAGCCCCTCCCGGTCACCCCGAGCCCCCCCCCCCCCACTGATTAGCTGACAATCCATATTTTTTTAATTAAGAGGGTCAGTTAGTTTTCTTATTTGGGGCTCTGTATTTAAGTCCGTGACATTTTGACATTAGGAGTGTATCAACTATAGATTTTCATAATGACTGCGGGCGGCTGCCTCTGCCTCCCCTGTCGCCTCCTCCTCTGCAAGCTTTTCTGGGGGTGGGGGGGAAGCAGAGAAGAGCCCCCCCAGTGGCTTCTGGAAAGTGCAGGGAAGAATTCCAAAGGCCAAACGGAAAAGCTTCTGATTTATTCTCGTTGTAATGAAGTTTGCAAAAGAATCCGGAATCAGGGGTGAGTGATTCACAGGGTCCTTCCTTCGGCTGAGCCCGCTCTGCTCCCTCGGCCGCCAGCTTACCCATTTATGAAACACGCTGAACAGAAGGAGGTGAAGGAGGAGGAAACCCAAAGAAGTCGGGAATAAGGGGCAGGCCCGGGGGGGGGGCATTTTCTACAGGAAGGTATTCCCCCTCCTCAACGGGGGCGTTTGGCATTGCCCATTACTCCCACCCCCCCCTTGCCCAAGAAGGACCCACCACGATCGCTTCGGGCAAACCAAGGGTGGTATCTGGGTCTGGGGAAGGGAGGACGGCCGTGGGCAGCGGGACCCACTTTCCAGGTTTCCCCCCTTCGGTGGGTGACTAGGGATCTATCTTGAGATCGGTGGGCCGCAGGGCTCCTAGCCAGGTGAGGCTAACCAGGCTGCCCTTGCCAGATCTCCCCTGCCTTCCTCGAACTTTGACAGGAAAGTTATTTCAAATTTGGAAGAGAGAAAAATCCGTTCATGCGAGATGCATAATCTGGTAATTTAGCAATGATGTCTATAAGGAAGAGTGCCAAATGAGGAAGCAATCTGATGATGTCCACTCATTTTCACAATTAATAATAGTCATGGAAGCGCCTGGTACAGGATGGGAGAAGGAAATGTTATCATTAAGGCCAAGGATGGGATTTTATATCATTTGTTAACCGAGGCTTCTCCATTCAAGGAATACAAAAGGTTTTCCATTAGAGAGATGCTCTTTGGGCAAGGTTTAGTTGCAGTGAGTGACTCTTTAGATTCAAAGGGCGTGATTTCTGGCAGCCTGGGGTGTTGGATTTTTTTTTAATCATTATGGTGTTATTCGGATGCCCTTTGTGGTCTTTCTATTAATCATATCTTTTTGGAAACCAGAAGTCCTCGTTTTCACCTTAGACTAAGCTCATTCCTGGGGTGTAGCCCCGCCCTGTATAAACTACCAAGGAAAGCCTCTGAGGTGGCAAAAACAAGCCGAGAATCGAAGAGCATCATTTCCTAACTCCCCCATGTGCTTTGAGGGCCTCTGTTTGATCATTAAACTCTGCCTGGACCGAAATAAGTCAGAAATTTGGTTACCATTTTGCTCTAAATGTTAATGGTAGATTTCAGGCAGCTTCCAAATCTACTTAAGTGAGTACATTAGTAACTCAAATTAATGATCTTTTTGTTGTTGGTTTGTCCCTGAAAGACAGATCCTTCCAGAGAGCATGTACCAAAGACACTCGCCCTATTTTGTAATATTATTGGAAAGATCAGGCACTGTAGGAGAGAAGTCCTTGCTCAGCTGCAGCCAGAGAGGGGGAGGCTAGGGGCAGATAGAAGAATATTCCGAATTTCAGGGGTGGGCAAGCCTCATGGGGGGGGAGTCCTCGACGATGTATAAAGTTGTGGGTTTATGGGTTAGGTTATCCACATGTGTGTTATGTTGTCACCTCCTTACATACATAACATATATCCAGTTTAATTCACAAAGCCATGACATGGGGGGGGGGGCAAATCGGAAGGGTGTGGTGTGAGTGTGTATGTGTGATGGGGGGAGGGCCATGAATGAAAAACAATTATAACTGCATCTGTTGTAGGCAGCCAGCTCTGCCTTGGGTGGGTGGGGTACCAAGCCAGAATCCCTTTAAAATCTGCTCTATCTGGTGACCTCATTGGCCCAGGGAGTATTGTATTTGGAGATTTTGTGTTTTTTTCTTTGCTGGGCTCAGGCGCATTTCACCCGGAACGTGTAGGGACCAAAGTCAGCTACGCGTACATCACAGTAAGTTGTCTATTGATTTTTCTGAATGAAAACGGTCGGATGCTGCTGCTAGCCCAGTGACTCCTGAAGCCTGTGGTGTCTGGTCCCCTAGCGCCTGGAAGCCAGGAGGATGGAGTTGCAGCCCCTCGGGTTTTGCCTTTTTTCCTTTCCCTGACCTTCCTCCCTCCCCCTTTTTTCTCTTTGATGTCCCTGCAGGTCTTGGAAGGGGATGATTCCCCAGTAATCTCCCTGCCTCGACCCCAGGTGCTGCTCTGCCTCCCTCCCTCCCTCCCTGCCTTCCAGGGAAGACTGTTTCTTGTCTGACTTCTGCCATCGAAAGAGACTCCGATGGACTTACACCGGGCAGCCTTCAAGATGGAGAACTCATCCTACCTCCCCAACCCCTTGGCATCCCCGGCCCTGATGGTCCTGGCATCCACAGCGGAGGCCAGCCGGGATGCCTCCATCCCTTGCCAGCAGCCCCGACCCTTTGGGGTTCCTGTCTCCGTAGATAAGGATGTACATATCCCCTTCACCAATGGCTCCTACACTTTTGCCTCCATGTACCACAGGCAAAGTGGGGTGCCTGGCACCTTTGCCAACCGTGACTTCCCCCCTTCCCTGCTGCACCTCCACCCCCAGTTTGCACCCCCAAACCTAGACTGTAGCCCCATCAGCATGCTGAACCACAGTGGCGTAGGGGCTTTCCGCCCCTTTGCCTCCACTGAGGACCGGGAGAGCTACCAGTCGGCCTTTACGCCGGCCAAGCGACTCAAGAACTGCCATGACACAGAGTCGCCCCACCTGCGTTTTTCTGATGCAGATGGCAAAGAGTATGACTTTGGGGCCCAGCTGCCCTCTGGCTCCCCCAGCTCTCTCAAGGTGGATGACACTGGCAAGAAGATCTTTGCAGTTTCGGGCCTCATTTCTGACCGGGAGACTTCATCCAGCCCAGAGGACAGAAATGATAGATGTAAGTAGCAGTCTCGTACATCCCTGCCCCCCTTCCCTTGGGTCGGCTTGGCCAAGTGCTGGTGCTCAACAGGTCACTGGTGCCTCTGGCCCCCCTACTGAAAGACTGGCTACCTGTCTGTCTCGCCTCAATAGCTGTGGGGGTTTTTTTGGGGGGGTGGGGGTTCCTTGTGACCTCTCTTCTGTGGGCCATGACAGATTCTGGATTGAAATGTATGTGTGCAGGCAGGGAGGCGGGCAGGTTCCCAAGCCACCTGCTGGGTTGTCCTTGTCTGGGCAGTCTTCCTTGGGGGTTCTGGGCTCAGAAGGGCTGGGGGCAGGGGGAAGCACATCCATCCTTGGTCAGCCTAGGGCGGGAGCTGGTGGCCTCCAGCCCCTTTGGTTCTCTGGTCTCTGAATCAGTTCTGGCTCTCTTATCAGACCACACCTAGCAATCAGTCTTCAGTCTACTTCCCGACCATAACCTGTTAGCAGAGGATTGTGCTGAGTCGAGAGCCACGAAAGGCAAAGGTTGCTCAACCCCAAACTCTTCTAAATAGTCGTATTCTCCTTGGTACCTTGACGCTAGACAGCTGGCAGATTCGTGGAGCTACCTAGACAGACACAACTCCTGGGGGTCTCAGGTGTGTTCTTGTGACCTTTAGTCCCCTCTGATAGCTCCTTCCTAGGGGCTGCTAAACAGAATAGAACCTCTGCGGGGGAGGGGCTGAATCCTTTGGTCCCTCGACGGCCCCGCCCCATCCCCACCCCCACTCCTACCCCTCAGTAGACCAGGGCTCTCAGTTTGGAGCTTTGGGGCAATGTGGAGACAGTGTGGCTTTTTGCCAGCCTGGGGAGAATTTATGAACCGAAGGGTTTTCTTTCCACCCATCCCTTTGTTCTTGGATTTTGCTTTGTTTTATTTTCTTAAGAAAACTACAGCTTAGGTTTGCTTTTCCCCTCTTCTCTACTCTCTTCCCTAACCTCACCACCACCACCACCCCCGCCATCTCCCTGCAGCCCCCAACACGAATCCCATTTTTTTTCTCTTCACTTTATGACGCCGGGGAGAGTAATAGAGACGTTGCAACTCTCTCCCCTGTCGGCCCTGCTTCCTCTGGCTGTCTCCTTGAATTAGGCACTGTGTTAACTTCCCACAGCTAAAAGGCATCTGCCTAAACCCGGCGTACCTTTTCAATAAAAGTCATCATAAAATCAACCTGCCTTGTAAATCCATCGCTCTTTGGTTTTGAAATATGTTGTGAGTGTGTCTTTTATATGAGCGTCTGCAAACCTAGGACCTTCCCACTTAGGAAGAAGGCTGTTCTTGCCCACAGCACAACTGCTCGCTCAGGCTTTCACTCACTTTTTTCTCTAGCCCTTCTTTCCTCCTCTCACTTTCAGTGCTACATCTGGCCTGGGCTCCCCTTTCCCTCTGATCTGTCTCTCTGGGTAAGGTCCTGAGGGACTTGCCGGTTATCCTGCTGGGCTTTCTCCCCGACCAGGGTAGGAGAAGGCAAAGAGAACTGGGGCTTCCTTCCCCTCGCTCAAAGCTCTCCCTAGGTCAAGAATATTTAGTTAAGTCTGCTGCTCCCTTTTTCTCCTAGCCTCACTCACAGAAAGGAAACTGACTCAACATGCTCTCTTCATCCAGATCTCTAGCGGTCCCAGTTCGTCTCCCCGTTTTCTTTCCTTTTATCCCCCACCTCCATCAAACCAGCACCCAGAGGAAGGCGAGAAAGCCTGTTAGTCAAGTCAGAACTCATAGATGTGGAGATCCATTCCCCCTGCGGGTGTCATACAGCCATAACTCTTCCCTCCGCCTGGTTCGCATTGTGTGTGCTGGTGCCTTTCCCCCACGGAGATGGATACCCACCTCACACAGGAATACGCCTGGGTGGAGAAAAAATGAAATGAGGCTGTCTCCCAAAGTGAAATGGAATTCTGACCTTGAAATTAATGAGATGCTGATCAGCAGGGAGGGGAAACCTCTTCATTTCAAATTTGAGTATTAGAGAAACTGCGAGAGCCCTTTCCCCTTAGCTTAATTTCTGTTGAATAGTCTTGCCTTTTCCAGAGGACTTTTCTCCTTCTTCCTCTCCGCCCCCCCCCCATACAAAGTCTATAGGAATGTGAGTGAGCTTATTTGCATACCCGGATGGTTCCGTTAGTACAAAGAAAAAGAAAAGAAAACCAACAAAAACAATAATTAACTTAGACTCTGAGCTTGACCCAGAAGAGGAGTTCTGTTGAGGACTGTCTGAGCACAAGAATCCTCCCCTGGAGGAAGCAGGAAGAGGGGAATTCCACCTTTTCTCTTGACCTTGTTTTAGGGAACAGATCAGTCTTCAGAATGGCTTCACGGGGGGGGGGGGGGGCTAGTGCTTTTTTTTTTCTGAGGAATCTCCATAAACAGGCGAAAACCTTTTCTTCTGAAAAGGGCTGGAGAAGCAGCACGACAAGGTCTGCAGTGACTTCTGGGCTCTTGTCATACTCTGATGGGGGCGCGAGGATTTATGGGCTGTTTTATGTAAATACATATTTAAGAGCCGTTAGAAAACCTGATTATTCCCACTAGACGCTTTTCAGGCCCTCCCTACAGAACCTCTTTGAAATAAGTTCTGTTTCTGAGATAATCTAGGAACAGTGTACAAGAATGCCTCCCGGACCCAGTCGGAGCTGGGGAGGTAAAGGTGGGGCCAGAATATGCTTAGAGTGCAAAGAGGCAAGCTGCCTAGGGTTGGTCCTGGTTGACTACTGATCACAGAGGTATTTGGATTTTTCATTCTACCGTGACTAATTCTTCAGATCAATTTTCAAACTTGTAACCCCTTTGTGTTCTTTTCCAGAAAATGCAAAAAGTTATTTCATATATTTTTTTTAAAAAATTTAAAAGCAAGGACACTAAAATTCCTGCAGAACTATGGAGCTGGAGTTTCTGTGGACCATGTTTCATCTCAGTCTAAGGGTTTAGGATCTTGGAAAATGGGTTTTATAATGGAAACCCTGGCATGACTTTTCCTGTGGTCATTTGTGGGAGTAGATATGAGAGATGTGAGCATGACTAGGATATGCCTCTCTCTGTGTGTCTTGGTGGGGTAGAAATGTACATTTTCTTCTCTTTTAATTTTTTTATTGAAATCTTCTCTTTTTACATTGCCTTCATTTTCAATTGTATATCTCCCCACCACTACCCCCAGCAAGCTACCTCTTCTAGCAAAGACTAAAAGAAAAGGGAAAAAAATCAGTTTGGCAGAATGAACCAACATCTGACAGCATTTGCAATGTTCCATAGCCATAGTTCCTCCCCCCTCCCCCCTTATAAAGAAGGGAGGGACGTGCCTTTTCTCATTACTTACTTATTCAGGGTCAAGGTTAGTCACTATGATAATAACAATGTTTATTTTCCTTTTCTTGTTCTGCAGTCTGCACTTTATATGTCTGTAATTATCTTGGTAACATTGCAACCGTCGTTTTCGTGGTTCTACTAACTCCTCTCTGCATCAGTTCTTGTCTGCCCATGCTTCTCCTAATTCTTCCACATTACTGCTTTTCATGGTGCAGTAATATTTCCTCACATTCCTGTGCCACGATTTGTTCAGCCACAAATCAGCTGATAAGAATCTGCTTTGTTTCCTCTTCTTTGCTACTATGACAACCACCAAAAAGAAGCATATTTTAGTTCATGAGGTGTTTCCCTTGCTCTTGGCTGAAAGCTGGACTTCTTCAGGGGTTATAGGAACACTCCAATGTGTGGGGGGGTATTCCCATCTGCTTCCCTTCAGCTCTGGGATTTCTTGGACCTCCCTTTGTCAACAAATTCAGTATTTCTGTTTTGCTTAGGTTTCATGATAGTGAAAAGTTATTTCCCTTTTCAGAGATCGATCTATCTGTCCTGGAAAGGGGATGGGTGGATCCTGGAAGGAGCATCATCTCCATGGGAAAAGCTAAGGATGGAGTAAGAAATCTCATTTTCATTTGTCTCCACTTCCCAAACTATTCTCTTTGACCCCTTGTCTATAGCCCTGGTATGGGGCCAAATGGTTGCCATGTGTTATAGGGGACTGTGGGTCTGTTTCCCAAGGTCTTTAAATCAGGGCATCTTTATCCATGCCTTCTGTCTGGCACTCTATGCCATCACCTTTATAGTTATGACCACACTGAATTCTTTTGATAGCCAATGGGTTTCTGATTCTTTCATTGCTTGTGGGTTCCCTCCTAGGTGCTTCCTGTGGACAACCTCTTCTCTACCCACATTCCTGCTCTGATTGCCTTCTTGCCTCCAGGGCCTTTTTGCTCACCAATCATTGTGTCAGAGTTGTTGTTGCACAGTATATACTCTCTCCTCTCTTCAGACATGTTCTAGCTCCCTGAGCTGGAACCTGCCAAGGCTGGGAGGGCCAGGGAGCAGATATGATGTGTGTGGAGAGCATCAGTCAATCAACAAACATTCATTGCATATCTCCTATATGCCAGAGCCTAGACTAAATCCATGCAATGAAAGGTAAGAGTCCCTGCTCTCAAGGAGCTCAAAGTCTACTAAGAGAACAAAAGAGTTGGCTATGTTAGCCTGTCCTGCCTTCACTTTCCTGGTGCATCACACAGTGTTTTCACTCAGAGAGGTCTTTTGGATTGCCCCATTCACTTCACCCCCATTTGCCTTGGCCCCTTTCAGACAGCTGTTGAAATATCTCTTCAGACAACCAAAGGAATGAGGACTCCCGGAAGGTCAGGCTATGTTGCCTTTTAGCTCAACAGGCCACTCCTGGTGGCCCTTCTTTGTGCTGACCTCAGAAGCAGCAGTTTGGAAAATGATTGGCTTCCTGGGGCCCCAGTCCCACCCTGGAGATGGCCGACTATGACTGCTGCCTAGGTGGAGTTTGGATGGAAGTGGGGAGGTGGGTGTAGCCAGATGGGCCTCCTTTTCAGGTTCTGAGTAAGCCAACCTGGAGGTGGCTGTGCCATGGACCATCCAGTTATAATCCAAGTCAGAGGAAAGGCCTGCCAGTCAAACTTTCTCAGGCCCAGAGGAGGCGAAGGGGCCTCTCCACCTTCACCCAGATGTTCTTTTTCTTCTCTAGTGGGGGTCACACACAGGACCCCCAAGGACCCTATTCTTCTTCTGAGAGGGTGGGGACTATCCCCCAATCCTTCTCCTCCTTAAGTAGAGGGGATCAGGTCACAGTCTTTCTTGAAGTGGGGAGGGAAGACAGATCTCAGTCCCCCACTTCCCAGTGGGAGGAGGACTGCCTCTCAATCCTTATCGTTCCAGTAAGGGTGAAGGGGCCCCCAATCCTCCACTTATTTCGGAGGTGAAGGTTGGGGGGGCGAGAAACTACCTTGGTGGGTGGGTGGACTTTTGTCGCTCTCTCCCCCCTCTTTCCACCCCCCCCAGACTCCCTTTCATGCTGTTTGGTTTCATTGTCTTGTTGGGATAAAGAAATGTTTGAACAGTTAAAGTGGGGCCGTACTGGATGGGACCGGTCCCTGATGGCTGCTGCAGAGCCATCTGGCCAGGCTTGGCTCCGGGCTGCCTCACCCGCCCGCCTGGTTCGGGGGCTCGCTAGCTCGCTCACTGGGCTGCGGGCTGGCCACCGATGCACGGCCGGAATGCCTAATCACCATGGTGAGAAAACGGCCTCGGCGGCCGCTTTCTCCCCTTCCCTCCCAGCCCGCCTGCCCGCCAGCCTGCCGGCCGTCAATTGTCATGCAGAAGCGGTCGGGTGGCGGTTTCCAGGAGCCGCTGCGCCTCGGCTGCCCGCCCCGCCCGGGTCCCTTCGCCTCTGCTCCCTTCTCCACTTCCCCTAGCTACTCCTTGCCTCTCCTTTCCTCGCCTCCTTTTCCTCGCCTTGCTTCACCTCGTCTCCTTTTTCTTCGCTCCGCTCCCCCTCGTCTTGTTTCCCCTCACCTCCTTTTTCCTTGCCTCGCCCCGTCTCCCTTATTCTCGCCTCTCCTGGTCCCCCCTCGCCCTGTCCCCCCTCGCCCTGTCCCCCCTCGCCCCGCCCTGTCCCCCCTCGCCTCTCCTCTCTCCTCTTTCCCCTCGCAGAAGGGTGCCTTGTAATTGATCGTTGGGGGAGGGGCCGGGAGGCCAGACGAGGGGCGAGAGGCGGGGTTGGGGGGAGGGACGCCTTGCTCAGTCGAAATATTTGCCCCTCACAGTCTGACTCTGTCCCTGGGACAGCTTTCACGCGGCTTTCCACCACGCCAGAAAGCGCCTCATCTTTTCAGGGTGGGCTTGCGGGGCCTGGAGGGGAGCAAGTCGGGCCCGGCAGGGCCGGGGAAGATTCATTCCCGGTGATTGCCCCCAAGATAGGGGCCAAACAAGGCTAGCGGAGGCCGGGGACCCGAGAGAGAAAGAGACGGGGAGCAAAGCCGGGTGCCGGCCGGCGCTCCAGGCTCCTTTCCGCAGCCTCCTCCCGCTCTATGCGCTAGCCTCAATTTCTCCTGCAGTGTGAGGGGATCGGAGGAGGGCGATGGCCGCGGTCCTGGACGGCCACTCTCTCGTCTGAGCCCAGCCGATCACTGCTTGCAGGGCTGGCGTCCTCCCTTTTCAACGCTTCATCGAGCCCTCTCTTCCCAAAGCCCGGGGCGCTCCTTCCCCTGGGCAGAGGCTTGGGGAGGAGCTAGGTTTCTCAGTAATTCGGACCAGCCGAGTTTGGCCCCAGCCCGGCGGTTGCGAAGTGGAGGAGCTGAGAGCCTCCGGCCCCTCTGGGGAGCCCCTCCCTCAGCCTGCCCCAGGTGGCTTGGTCTGTGTCCCCTTTTGTGTGGGAAATACGAAAACCAGATTGCAGCCAAAGACCCGGGCTAGTTCCTTCCCCTTTCCTTTATCAGCCAGGGAAGTGGGTGCTGAAAAGCGAATTCGAGTTTGACGGGGGCTTTTCTGAACGGTGTAACCCTTGCAGCCCGCCCGTCCCGGGCTTTAGCCGGCTAGACAGCGACCTGGGGTTTCTCTGCACCTGAGAGGTCTCTGGGGGAACAAGCAACAAGCTCCTTATGAGCGCCTCCTGCGCCCCAAGGCTCAGCGCTAGCTGCTGGTGATGACAAAGAAGGAAACAATCTTTGTAAGATTTGGGTCGAGGCTTTTTCTGGAGAGTTTTGTAAAAGGGAGTCCTGGCCGAAGGACCGAAGCAACGAGACCTCCACACCGACCTTTTTTCCTTTCTTTTCTTCCTTCCAACAGCTAACTTCCTGGCTTTCCCAGGGTCATTTGGCTTCCCTTGAAGCAGCCTCTGCATTCTTCAAACACAACAGCTCTGGAGACTTGGGCGAAGCGTTGGTTGCTCTGTGCCAGTGTAAGGCTTTCAAAAGCCTGGTCGTGGGGTTGTGACCTTAGTGGTCGGGTCCCCGCTTCCCTGCCCACGGGTGTGTGCTGGTGCCTAGGCTAACGGAAGGCGCCTTGGGCTCTGGTGATGCACAGACTCTTTGCTTCTCTGAGGGGAAAGGGGGTGGGGGGGTTGTCAGCAGGCAACTTCCCTAATTGCATTGCAGTCCTCTCTAATGTTTCCTGCAGGGCTCTGGGAAGATTGGACTGTGGAAGGAGGGGGTCTGCTAGGGGTCAGGACTAGTGAAAGGCTAATACCTGTTCTGTAGTCAGGCTTGGAGATGCCAAGATAATGGGATGACTCTGTCCTTCCCTGTTCCTGGGGGCTGAGGCTTTCCTGCTGTATAAAGATCTCATTTTAAGTTTCTCTTTTATTTTTTAACCATTGACCAAGGTGGTGGCGGCGGCTCTGATGCAGTGTTACCAATGATCACTGGCACTGGCTCCCCTGGCAGCTCTTTCATATAGTCCTGGGCTGTGGCCAGATGCTTTTGTTAGGGAAAGGGGGAAGAAGGAGGTTTGGAAAAAGGCTAGAAAGATACCTTAAGAGCAGATATTCAGGAAAGAAAAAGGAGAGATATTATCATGAGGTGGTAAGGGCTTTTGCTTTTATGACTATAGGCAAAAAAAAAAAAAGAAGTCTTGTTTAAAAAGTGTCCTTTAGAGAGATGGATAAAATGTGTTTCATAACTGGATTTTTTTTTGAGTATTTAATCTCTCATCTCTCTGGAAAGCTAAAATGGAGTCAACTTTCTTCCTAAATATTCTTTCAGTGTTGCAAGCCCTGGCACAGAGGTAGCAATACTGATGAGATATTCTAGGAAAGGAAGATATCAAAATCCTAGTGAGGGAAATCCTAAGGTGTAGGTGCTGCCTCATCTGAAAATGTAGAAATCTGGCAACCATTTTTCTTTCTGTGCTTTGACAGTGACTTGGAAGAAATGAAAGTCATCTTTGAGGGGGGGGCATGTGGTATTTTGAGTATCTTCTATTCAGCAGGGGGTTGAACCTCAGAAAGGTCTAGGAATAGAAGGCGGAGCTTTTGGTCTGGTCTCTAGAGAAAGCCAATCTAGTAAACCTGGGCATGACTCACCAGTCAAGTGTCGTGATCTTCCATTGACATTCATCTGCAATCCAGGGCTTCTAGCTTTGCATCTGTCTGAAGAGTAAAGAGAGACAGAGCTGCTGAACACTTTCCTTCCTTCCTTCCCCCTTCCAATTAGGCTTCTAGAGCTACAGGTCTGGATTTTAAGATTTTTGAAGAGAATTCTTAATTATCGCTTATCCCTCTCCTTAGAGCAGGTCTCCTTTTTCAGAATTTTTATGGTTTCAAGTGACCTTGATGGCTAATCTAATCATATCTCGTTACTCAGTATACAACTAACAAATAATGCCTTACTATGTGTTACTTACCCCAAATGGTTGTCTAGCCTCTGGCTTGAAGAGCATCACGGAGGACAAATGCATTAACTCTCCAGGCTACACTTCCCCCCTTTGGTATGGCTCTTACTGTTTTCTAAATTGTCCTCTGTCATTCCTTCTCTCCCCCCTCACTTTGGTCCTGGTCAATTGGACCAAGCAGGACAAGACTGGTCCCTCCACCACAGGACAACCCTTCAAACACCTAAGCATAGCCATCCTGTGCCTCCTAAGTTTTTTTCATCTCTGGGATAATCACCTCTATTAATGAGTTTCTTGAGCTGATCCTTTTGTGATAGACTCAAGACTCTTTGCTTTGCAGGTGGCCTCCTTTGTATTTTCTCTTTCTTCTTCTTCTTCTTCTTCTTCTTCTTCTTCTTCTTCTTCTTCTTCTTCGTCTTCGTCTTCTTCTTCTTCTTCTTCTTCTTCTTTTAATGGTAGTTCCTTAACACAAAACTTCATTTCTTTTGACCAGAGCAGAGAACAGAGGACTTCTCACCTCAATCCTTATTCCTGGAAGCTTTGCCTCTCTGCCTCTCTCTTTCTCTCTCTCTCTCTCTCTCTCTCTCTCTCTCTCTCTCTCTCTGCAAGGCAATGGGATTAAGTGACTCACCCAAAGTCACACAGCTAGGCAATTATTAAGTGTCTGAGGTAGGATTTGAACTCAGGTCCTCCTGACTCCAGGCCCCTAGCTCTTCCTCTCTTAATGCAACCCACAATCCCATGAACTCTCTCTGCTTGTCACATCACACTGCCTGTATGAGCTTGCACTTCACTAAAACCCTCTGCTGTCTTTCAAACTGTCGTCTAATCATGCCTCCTCATCTTATGTTTGTGAAATTTATAAAATGCATTCTATGGGACTCAGGCAGATAATATCTACATAGATAGGGTGGTAGACCTGAAGTCAGGAAGTCCTGTTCAAATATGGCCTCAGACACTTAGGAGACATGTGACCCTTGGCAAATCACTTAACCTCTGTCTGCCTCAATTTCCTCAACTGTAAAATGAGAATAATATTGATTATCTACCTCAAAGGGATGTTGTAAGGGTCAAATGAAATAATATTTGCAAAAGACTTTGCAAACCTTAAAACACTATAAGTACTAGTTATAATTATAATTTGGCATTGTACTCAAACATGTCAAGACAGATGTATAGATAAAGCATTGATTAAATGATTATTATGAAGCAGGTACTGTGTTTTGGATATATAAATTCAAGAAAGCAAGACAGCCCAAGCAGGGACTAATAGGGGAAAGACAGCATCCAAAGAGAAATAAAAAGGGGGCAAGATTGGTGTGGAGATTGCCTGGAGGTGGAGTCATCTCCTGTATTTGGGCAAGATAAAACAAAATCTCAATTATCCAGGCCCCAGGACCCAAGGGACAGAGCTCCATTTCAGGGAAGGTCAAAAGTGATAAATGAAGGCTGCATGGAGGAGATGTCCAGGAAGTGTCATGGAAGCCTTGTACCTGGCAAAAGATAGCTATCATCTTGGACTCAGTCTGTCAGCCATTAATTCTCTCTCCCAGTTTGAGGTCATCTGTAAATTTAGACCTGATCCAAGTCATCGATTAAAAAAGTTTTAAATAGCCCAAAGACCAAGCATAAATTCCTGAGACACTCTCCTGGAGATCTTCAGCTAAACTAATATTAAAGCAGTGAGACACACGCCTCTGACTTAGTAGTCAATGAGTGGCTCATGCCGTCATTTCAAAGGATCTGTATTCTTCAACACTGAGTTACCATATAGTAAGAAGCAGCTAGGGTAGGAACAGTGTTCCCTACCCCAAATAGACCATCACCAAAAGCTAGTTAAATAGAGAAATTCATATCTGATCCTAGAAATAATAGGAAGTCACAAGTGAGGAGTAAATGGAGTCATATGGTCAGCCTTGCAGCTAAGAAAAAATCAGTTTGGCAGTTGAGTGGAAGATGCTTTGGTGGAAGGAGAGACTTGAGAGTAAGAGACCAGTAAGCCGTTTCAATAATCTGGCTGACAGATAACCAGAGACTTAACCAGGATAGCAACTGTATTTGTGGGGAAAAAATAGATTGTGTCTGAGAGATGTTAATGAGGTAGAACCAACAAGATTTAACAGCTAATTGGAGAGGTGGGATGAGTGAAAGTGATAAGACACATTGAGGTTTTGAATCCAGGTAACTAGAAGAAAAGTGGTGCCCCTGATAATAATGACATTTACTCTTCGTTCTTGAAGAAGACCATAACATTGGGGATGTGATGCCATGACAAGAAGGTGAAGTGGATTTGAGTAAGGGAGTGGGGGAGGGAAGGTTGTGCTAAGTCACTAGTCTCACTTTCTCCTTCAGTCATCTGAATCCAGAGGCCAGATATGAATCAGGCGGACTGGAGATGGCCCTGGATGCGATGCAGTCAGGGTTAAGTGACTTGCCCAAAGTCACACAGCTAGTAAGTTTCAAGTGACTGAGGTCAGATTGGATTCTCATCCTCCTGACTCCAAGGCCAGCACTCCATCTACTGAGCCACCTAGTAGCCCTCCCTGATAATAATAGGGAAGTTCAAAAGAGGGGTTGGCTTGGGTAAAGATATTGAGTTTTTAGTTGGATCATAACGTTTTTTGATTAAATGCCATCCCTCCCTCCATATGCCAAAATCATTTAAGATTCCTTGAAAGATAAAAATTAGAAACAATTTAATTCAACATCTAGGATCCGAAGACATCAGGTGAAGCAAAAAATAGGAAGCTGGACATTTACCATAGGTGGCCACTACTGTGATATCAAGCATCCAGCCCAGAGTCCAAGATAAAGAGAGATTTCCTGTGAATGCCAATCCTCCAGATGCTCCTGTTTGCAAATGACATTGTGTTGATCACATTGAGTTCTGGAAGTTAAAAGAATCTTCTGGGAGAGATCTGGATTCAAAGAAATTTGGATTAACATCCACACAAGAAAGACCAATTGGGGACAGCTAGATGGCACAGTGCATAGAGCACCAGTCCTGGAGTCAGGAGTACCTGAGTTCAAAGCCGGCCTCAGATACTTAATAATTACCTAGTTGTGTGACCTTGGGCAAGTCACTTAACTCCCATTGCCTTGCAAAAAGAAACTTCAAAACAAAAAAAGAAAGAAAGACAAATTGGATGGAGAATGTCAATGACTTGGATTATACGATGTCTGATGAACTCTTGCTAAACTTTGTCAATCAACACACACACACACACACACACACACACACAAGGACACATATGGGATGATCCAAATAAATGAAGAACAGGTTGGGTCCAGAATTGAACAAGAGAAGGGGAACAGCTGGATTTTCTTTAGGAAACTGTAAAGTACCTTTGATGTCTTCAAACTTCCTATGAAAGCAAAGACACATATTTTTAATATCAACATACTCTCAGTTTTGCTGTACAGTAATGAGACATGATATATACAATAGTGTCCACAGAATTAAAAATAAAGTATGATGTAGAGGACAGTAGGTGGGTGTGAGAAGTAATATGTAACTTATGAGAAAGGCAAGGAGCAGGAGCAAAAGATATCATTCAGGCATCATGTTATAGAAAGAGGGGTTGATGATATAGCAAAGGCATAGCTTAATTGGTTCCCTATCAATGTCAGGAGAAAGTAAAGAAGGCCTCTAGCATATCAGATAGATACCACTATGACATACTTTAGGGAGGACCTGGAGAAAAGTCACACATGGCTATATTGCAATTTGTAGAGAATTCTCCCAAATAATGGACATTTTGGACCCATTTGAGTATTTGTGTTTGAGCACCTACCAGAGATATAGTTCAGTGTCCACAAGGCAGAGCTCAAGAGAGAGAATAGTGTCTCATCTATGCTGTTTCCTAGAGTGTTCATCTATTTCGTCTTTCTGTTCAGGTGGTCTGTAGTGAATATTCTTTTAACAAAATTGCTTTTGTTTTCTTTCCTCTGATTTTTGCCCAAATGCTTTCTGTGATCAGTTTCAGCTTAAACCAAGGGGCATTTGTATTTCCCCAGTTGATCCTGAACCTACAGATATAGTGTGGTAATTGTCCTGGTATGGACAATACTTCTCAAGGACAGAGTCCTCACAGGCCATATTTCTGCAGGGCTTTTGAGTCTTGAAGCCTTTGGGATGTGACTAACCCCCTTTGTATTTTGCACTTTCTCTTGTGAGAAATATTCCCTTTAGGTGTCAACCTCCAAAGGGAGAAAAAACTTTTGCAAATGGTATTTTTGCAATTTTCTTTCTTCCCCACCAAAGATAAGTGAATTCCATGGCTTTGGGAATAGTTTTTCTATGTCTTGAAGGCTTGATTTTGATTATTCTAGGAATCTGAACAGGGTTTATAAATGAGACAAGTAGGGGACCATCCTTTCAGAAATACAAATTAATAGTGCCTGGGCTGAGCTGCTTCTCAGTGAGGCCCCTTCCCTTTCTACCCTCTCCCTTTTCTGATCTCCTGTGTAGAACAACACTCTGACCCCATTCAGTTCCATTATTAGGCTCAGCCAGCAGCCTCTCCCTTCCTTAATCCTCTCCACTCAGCATTAGGTAGGAACTCCAGGATCTGTTTTACTGGACTCCTTTTTGATTTTGGTAGGCCTAATGATGCAGGACCAAGGTCATTTGACAGACAGGGAAATGGAGTCTTTGAGGAGGGAAGTGATTCGGTTCAGGCTCACTATGCAGACAGCTTCTATTGCTAGAGAGGTCACATTCCCCTAACTATGAATTCTAGGGTTATTCTCTAAGTTAAATTATCTAACATTCTGGTTTCCCTACTAATGGGGGGAATACGTGGATCTTTGGCAATCTCTTTGTGCTACTGGTATTAGGGAGTGGGGTGGGTATATATTGTAAGATGTTCTGCAACAGGATTTGACTCATTAGAATTCATTAGCCCTTGTGTTCTCTTCATTAGATCCCAAGTTATATCCTACTTTTCTCCCTTCCCTGTCTGTAAACAGCTCTGTGGACCTTCCCCCTCCCCCACCTCTGTGTCATAGCTTCCCCACATGATAGATGGATTGTCTCTGCTTGGGGAAGGCTCGGGTCTGGGCAGGAAGGGGGCCTTGTAGGTCAGGCCTTGGAGTGGCGGTGCTAGGGAGACACTGGCATGGACTTGGCAGGGCTGGGTTGAAAGAGGGCAGGCAACATTTACGGGGTCTTTGTATTAGCTGTGAATTGGCAAGGTGAGGCTGGTAACATTCTTGGGCATAAATGGTTAGTCACTGTCCATTTCTATGGATGGGCAGATTTATCCAGAGTTCCTTTCTTCAAAGAAAGAAAGCCCTTTGGTGCTTATAAATATCCATGGATAGCTCCCTACCTGCAGGGTGTTTCCCAAATCACTCTGCAGTTTAAATTTTCATAGCATAAATTAGCACTAAGACTTTAGGGACATGTTGTGTATTGTGGGGAGCCGGGAAAGGGGAAGCATCACCAGTCAGGGAAGCAGCTCTTGGGGGAAGGGGTCTTAGTTTAAACGGTGAACATTTTAAATGATCTGAGCATTTCTAGCATCCCTCGTTCCATCAGGGCTTGACCTGCTATCTGCATCTGAGGAGGGAGGGAAGAGCCCCAGGTAGTGAGTGATCTGAGTAGGTTGTCTTTACAGATGGCAACTGTCTTGTGGCCTCCCTGAGGAGCCCACATGCCACAGATTCTGCTATTAGGGAGGTAGCCACTGCAAGACTGATTATTCTTTTTTTATTTCTGAAAAAGAAAAAAAAAAGAATTCAAGGCTTAGATCCAAATGCTAAAGATGGTTAAGAAATTCTTTGGGGAAAAAGAAAGTAGAGGGTTGGGGTGAGAAGGATTGGGGAGGAGAGACACCCAGCAGTGGAGGAGGCTAAGTAATCAGCTCAGCTGCAGTTAGGGCCCAGCCTGAAGCTAGCTTCCTTCCTGAGCAGTAAAATTGAAAAAAAAAAAACCCACCCAACCTTAGAACAACAAAAGTCTGGATGTGTGGGCTTCCTTCCTGACAGGCCAACAACCTAGTGGGGCTTCATTCAGTCGGTCAGAGCAGCAGCCACAGACAGAAGAGGGGGTGGGGGAGGTTTAACCCTTCCCTAACCACAGAGATGAGATGTTTGCTCTGCAGACTCTATTTTATCCCTTCCATCTTTGCCCAGGATTCTTTGGGAGAAATACTCGTTTGCTTCTGTTTTGTCTGTTTAATCTTAGGGAGAGCTTAGTCCAGAGGAGCCCTAAATGACATTTAAAGTCCTGCAGACATCTTTGTGCAAGTGCTGGTCTCATGGTATTTAGCTACTGAGTTTCCAATCTAGCCTTGAGGTCATTGACTTTCTCATGAAGTTTAGCACCCCCCCCCCAGCCTTCAGGCAGGAAGGGGTCCCCTGGGGTTGCAATGGGCTGCTCCCTCGAACTCATTTCTGTCTGTATGAGAGGCTGGGACTGCAGAGGGGGGGGGGGGAGGGAGGGGACCTTCAATTGGTTCAGAGGGACACCTAAACCTTTCCTGAGTATCTCTTCCCACTTTGGGAGCCCCTTCTGCTTCACAGTTTCAAGACTGGAAGCCAGCTGCAGAATAAATCTTTTTCTAGGATGTTCCCCTGAAACAGGTCAGGGGAAAGAGAAGTCACAGAATTTTTCCCCTTAAAGTATAAATAAGCCTTATGAAGACAAATTTTCCAGACTTTCATGAGTTTCTAAATGTGCCTACCCATCTTGTAATTGGTCATGTTGGGAGGAGGCTCTTGGGGACTCTAAGAGTTGGTACTTTTGTTTGTTTGAAGGCATAGTTGGTGAATGTTCTTACAAATCACAAATGGAATCACATGCTGAAGTTTGGGGACAGCTAGGTGGTTCAGGATCCAGAAAGACTTCATTTGAATCCCTTCTTAGACCCTTGCTAAAAGTGGGATCCTGAACAAGTTCCTCAGACACCTCAGTGTCTTAGTTTCCTTATTTGTAAAATGGGATGATCCTGGGTAAATGATTTCACTTATGCTGCCTCAGTTTCCTCAACTGGCATATAGGGATTTTTAAAATGGGGATAATAAATACCATGCCTGAAAAATTTATATGCTAAGTATATAAATCTTTCCCCATCATTATTCCTAAGCCTGTCAACAACAACAAAAAAAAAAGACATGTGGTTGGTCTGTCATGCCTTGCTATTTTTTTCAGATAAAACTTTAATGATTTCTTAATTTCTCAATGAATCCCTCTCCTTTCCTTTCTGAAGAGTCATTCCCCATAATAAAGAAAGAAAATAAAGGGGGAAAAAGAAGTTCAGCAAAACTCACCAAAGACCCATAGTCCTCCACCTCTGCCATGAAGGTGGGAGAGGTGACTCCAATTTGGGGCCAGATTTGCAGTTTTGCTATTGCTCTTTCTAGTTACATTGTTAGCATCGCTATGAATATCATCTTCTTGGTTCTGCTTGCTTCACTTTTTATCAGTTCTTTTAAATCTTCTCATACTTCTCATCACCAATCACTGATCACATCCACTGTCTCCTACAATGGACATTTTCATAACATCCATGGATCACCACTTATTAAAGCATTCCCCAATCCAATAGTTTCCAGTTCTCTGTTACTACAAAAAGTGCTGATAGATGTATCTTGGTGTCTTTCTTTTTGTCACTAGGGGCCCTTTCTTTTTGTCATTGACCTCCTTGGGGTAGCCAAGAAACCTCCAGATCAAAGAATCTGGATACTTTAATCACTCTCTTTACATAATTTTGAATTACTTTCTAGGATGTTCAGCAGTTTCCTAATATTGCCATCCTTCTGCAAAATCCTCTAACACTGAAAATTCCTGTCTAGTCTTGTTCTTGATGAAACCTTTCACGTCATTTCTTTGCCAAGTCTGTTTCCTTTTTCGAGATCCTCACTAATGATCCCTTTAATAATATCTAGAGTTTTGCCAGGAATTGATGTTATTCTTACTGGCCTATGATCTGTAGGCCCAATTCTCTTCCCATTGGGGAAAAAATTGGAATACTTGTCCTTCTCTGGTCTGGTGGTATGCATCTCTGCCATTTTCTATAATCTATAACTAATAATGGCTCAGCAAATACAGTTTCCTATTCTTTCAGATTGTGGCTCATGGTAGTCTCTAACCACCCAAAGTCACTAGAGACTTTTAAATTATCTTACTTGAATTTTAGGAAGATAGTATCAAAGTTCTTCCCTCTTATTTTAATGCCATAGATTTGATTATTTCTAAGTTCTCTTGAAATATAAAAATACCAAGATTCCTCTAGTTTGTAGAAGGCATTGACTTGCCCTGTGGAGTCTGAGAAAACCCAAAGCACCTCATCTTTAATTTTAGCCAAGGGGAGTCCCAACTCTAGAAGACTAGCTACAGCATAGCAACAACAACATTGTAGTGATGGACCAATAGTTCCTTCCAGGGATGGCCTTGCTGCTTCTCTTGTAACCTCAGCTCTTTCCTTCTTCTCTTATTCTCATTTGTCAAATGATAATTTATCCAATGAGATAATATCTGTTCATAGTTTAGCAAAGTATTTGCTATATAGTAGGTGCTTAATAAATCCTGCTCCCGGCCCTCTCCCATCCCCCTTGTCATTATTAGCATCAGTGTAAATTCACAGGACTAGAAACTGAGGATGCAAACATGCATAAGACATTATCCTTTACCCTGACTACTTCAATGTGTACACAATATGAAAAGACATGACCAGTTACCAAAGACCCAGAGGTAAAGGCAAAGAATGTGTAAGAGTTTGGAAGACAGAGTAGTTTGTCTCCAAGGGCAAGATTAATTTGGGAAGACTTCCCAGGGGAGGTGAAATTTGAAAGGGACCTGGAAAGAAGGCTAAGATTGGAGAAACAGAGAGCAAGAAGTAGTGTATTGTGGGCAGGGACCTGGTAAGAACAAAAATGCCAGGAGGTTTCCAGGCATCTCTTCTTGTGAACCCCCTCCTCTCTCCTATTTCTTCCTCTCCTGGTTGTGCTGGCCTCTGTTCCCTTGTTGCTGCTTGGGGTACCACGTGAACACAATTTGCTCATTTCTCTGCTGAAGCATCATAATAATGAGGTGGCCCAGTGGAGGGGTGAGCAGTACTTAACCAGATGTTAGGGAGGCTGGTTGAGCCATTTCCCGAAGCCCTCTTGCTCATATTGGGTTCCAGCCAACTGGTCTTCTCATGGCTCCTTGTGCTGCTGAAAAGGGAAAGGAGAGCTATCAGCCTCCTCCCTTTTCTTCCCCAGGCTTCTTGCTTCCTTCTTAGACTAACCAATCATTCATGAAAAGTGGGGCCCTGGTCTGCCATCTGACGAAGAGCTGCATTGGAACAACATTTGTGTAATGGTTTTATGCTTCAGTCTTTATCTCTCCCCTTCTAGGCAGGTTGGAAGAGTTGTCCAAGGGTAAGTGATTCTGGATACCGAGAAGGATTGGCTGTTCTCACCTCAGAACCTTGAGACAAGGCTAGGATTTCATCCTAGGTGGTTGGGGGATGTCCTTCCTTTTTTAATTTTCCTGAACCAGGAAAATGAAATCCCTTGCATAGGGCACCTAGATCCCAACCAGAACACTGATAAAAGGGTTTGGATGATTATTTGAGGATAATTCCTTGGCTGAGTTGGTAATCCAGGGAAGATGGAAGACCACTAGGCTTTATCATATGCCCTTCAATTGCATATGAAGGTATTCTAGGTCCTTATAAATAGCCATGTAGATACCAGGCATGATCATGACTTGCTGATACACCTTAAAGACAACTAGGCCCTGCCATTTATCTTGCTTTCTTCCATCTGTTGTCTCTCCCAATTAGAGCACAAGCTCCTTGAGAGCAGGCACAGTTTTATTTTGTTTTTCTCATTGTATCTCCTGTATTTAGCACAAAATAAAAACAATAAATTCTTTTTTAATCCACTTATCTATTTTCCTGTGGGCCAAGGATCCTGGCCATCTGCCCTATATTTAGCACATAATAAAAACTTGATAAATTCTTTTTTTATCCACTCATCTATTTTCCTGTGGGCCAAGGATCCTGGCCTTCTGCAACCACCTGGGCTGTCCTAAGGCCAACCAGGTCTTTGAGGAGGCATATGATGCTGATCACCCCAGCAGTTGTATTGAAGTCTGAGAGGGATAAGACAACCTCAGTCAGAAAGTGGTCAAGGAGACAAAGGAAAGATAAGAGAGGCACATTTCCACCTGTGATCATGAGAGACCGAAGGGACATGAACTGCTAAGACATATATGTGTGGGCGTGTGGGACATGGCTGTCACCAAATGGCTGTGGTCAATGGAATGACCATTTCTTTGAAGGTCCAGAAGCTCTGGGTCAAAGAGTAAGGATGGAAAAAATGACTTTCTATGGGTTTGAGCACAGTCAGAATGAGAATGTGCATGTGAGTATGCTTCTGCAGTCAGGAACCGCGACCCTTTCAAAGTGCCTGAAAATCCCCTACGCAAATCCAAGTGGTCTTGAAACCAAAGAGACCAGTCCCTGCTAGGGCCAAGAACAATATCCAAATGTTCAACCTAGAGGGAGCTGTCCTGTGAGCAGAGTCCCAGCCTGAAGCTGGACTTGGTCCAGTCAGACTCACTTTCCCTCCCAGAGCTGAGATAGATTGTCTTCAGTCCAGGAGAGCTGGGGATGGGGCCTGGGCAGACTCTTTGTTGCCAGGAAGACAGAGAGGGTGGTTCTGGGCTCCACTTAGTGTCACCCTGGCCAAAGTTTTCTTCTCTTTTTCAGGGGTAAGGATTCCCTTTTTCTTTTCACAGAGCTGGCTCCCTCTCTCTTTCCCAAATCCAAGTCCCTTAGCCTGGTGGAATAAGAGAGAAAAGAAGGGAAACAGAAGGGCAGGGCTTTGTCTAGGATGTAATCTTGGCAGGCTTAAGTCTAGACCCTGGGGCTTGGGACATTAGATCTTTAATACCTCACTCAGGTTAGCTGATGTCTGGCTAAAATAAAAATCTCCCCTTCTCAGGGACAGGCGTTGATGCCCTCCATTTGCCCCCTTTCAGTAGTGGGCTGGACTGGTCTAAGGGGCTTCAGAGAATTTGGAGTTCTTAGAGGGACAGCCAGCAGGGTTTTTAGCCTGGTTAATACTTAGGGAGAAAGTAAATGTTTGGAAAACGTCTTTTCCTGTGTGGTAAACTTCATTCATTGTGTGATTATTTAATAGACCATTAACAAGCAGATTCATTAACAAGATCTTAATTAACTGGTTCCAGTGTTATTCCTCTTGCCTCCCAGGGGAACCACTCTCATATTTAGTCTCAGTGACTTCCCATCCTCAGAAAACCAACCAGATGAGATGCCTGGAAACGAAGGTGTTTTCAGGGCACACCAGATGACTTTTGGGGATCAGGGGAGATTAGATCTGAGGAGGAGGATAAAGAGTAAGGGAGTGCATGGCAGGCTTGTACACAAGGAGCTAGGAAGTGCAGAAGTTCCAGAGCAGTGTCAGAGGCTCATAGCATAGGGTCTGGGAACTTTTAAAAATAAACTATTTTAATAGAACTCATTTGTAGTTCTTTGTGTTTAATTTTATTAATTTAAAAACATGATTCTAAGAAAGAATCTTTAGGCTTCCATATATCAACAAAGGGTCCAAGATACACCAAAAAAGGCTAAGAAACCCTGCTCTAGGGGATTGCTTAGGAATGCCACAGGTGAGCAACCTTCAGGTGTGAGCCTTCCTTCATTTAATCTCTCTCTCTCTCTCTCTCTCTCTCTCTCTCTCTCTCTCTCTCTCTCTCTCTCTCTCTCTCTCTGTGTGTGTGTGTGTGTGTGTGTGTGTATGTCTGTCTCATCTCTCTGTCGCTGTCTGTCTGTCTGTGTCTGTCTGTTTCTGTCTCTCTGATGAGCTCATCATTCGTATTCTTTATAGGACAAGGAAGTTGATCCTGGTATCAAAAATCAGTGATAGGTCTCCCTTCTCAGGTAAATGAGACAGAAACATAGTAACTATGAGACATAGAAAAATAGCCCCTTTTTATTTTCCAGGTTATAGAAAATTGGAGTGCAATTGCAACAAAAAGGAAGTAGTCTCGAGGTCTATTGATTTAAGACTTTTCCAGACTGCCTCTTTCCAGGAGGACCTGAAGAGGATCTAGACTCTCTCTGCCTCTGAGGCCCAGAGTAAAAGTAGAGCTAGAGGCAAGGACTTCAACAGACAATCCACCTTTGCCATTTGACTCTACTATGTTGGGGCCTAGAACAGGAAAGATTTTGCACCAGCCATACCTGACTCCTTCAAGGCTGTGTGGCATAATGGTAAGTTCTGGATTTGGTACCAGAGATTCTTCCTGTATGACCTCAGGGAAGTCTCTTGAATCCCCTGCACCCCTGTAAAATGAGGGATTGGCCTGAATTATCTCTAGGCAGAAATGTGCTGAGAAATGTTGGGGGAGAGCGATGGAAATGAACAGACACATTTTGGTTTAATCTGCATTATTACCATTTTCTCCAACGCTTTCTCAAGTCCAGACAATCAACAAAACAATAAATCAAGTTCTGATTTGTGGCGTTTGCTAACTTCTAAGGTGTAAACATTCACAATGAAATTTATCATTTGACTCTCCTGAGCCTGTTCCAATTAGCTCCAGCTCACCTCTGTCTCCTGGCTTCCTATATAGGGTGTCCCAATAATCTCACTGAGACTAGAGTAAGGAAAACCGGAGTTCAAATGTGGCCCCAGACACTTTCTAGCTGTGTGACCTCAGGCAAGTCACTTCACCTAAGTTTTGTCATCAGTATTAATAGCACTTCTCTCCAAATGTTATTTTGGGGATCAAATTATTTAGTATTTGTAAAATGTTTAGGTCACTTCCTAGCACATAGTAGGTAGAATATTTATTATTATTATTATTATCATTGTTATTATTATTATTACATCTGCTCAGATTGTTTCTCCTCCAGAATGGGTTTGGGGGCACACACACACACACACACACACACACACACACACACACACACACACACACACACACACACACACACACACACACACACACATGCCTCCCCTTTCTTGCCTCTTTTTGAATCCTCAAATATGGCCTTGCCCTGAGCTAGTTAGGTTTCCTTTCTAAGAAGCTCGGTCTCTCTTTCTTGAGCTCCATTCTAACTTCTAAGAGGCTTAATAGGCAGGGAGCTTTAGGGATCTTTGCTTTGCTCTTTTAGCTCTGTTCCTAAGTGGTTTATTCTATTAAGCTGATTCCGGATTTGGGGGCGGGGAACGCAGTGATTTGGGGGCAGGCTTCTGAGGGAAGAAGATGCCCTCGCATTCCCTTTCACCTGGCCCCTTCCAATTTTCCCAAATCTGGTTTCAGAATCCTGCTCTAGGGTTCAGGAATGAAGCCAGTGGGAAGGGAGTCTTTGTAAAAAGCTCCCTCATTAACTCACTCACCAACTTTTTTTTTCCAGGGAGACCCTGAGAAGTCACAGCCCCTCTTCATCGCCCCACCTCCAGCCTCTTTGCCCATTGGTTCCTCCATCTGTCATTTTTGACTTTTTTTCTTCCCTCCTCTCCTTCCCTCCCTTTCTCCCCTTTCCTTCTCAGCCAAAAATATCTTGGGTAATGAATAAAAATAATGGACCAATGATTCTAAAGCAGGGTCAGAAGATGGGAGGAAATGAAGCTGGGGAAGAGGGCAGGAAGAGAGCTGATTTCAATAGTTCAAAAAAAGGAGACAAAAAAGGGTTTTTTTCTTGAAGTAGAATGACGCCAAGCTGAGTTTAGTCATCCTGACATTTTGACCCAGATTAAGCATTTTTCAAGAGACCTGCTAACTCTTTTTGCCTTCTTAATCAAATTATAGAAACACTGGGAGAGAAAGACACTGTTTTCCACTGACATCACGTTGAGTCTTGGGGAAACTGAGGGAAAAAGATCACTCAGCATTCAGATTTGTAGACAAGAAAACTTCAGACATCAGAGAACCAGGGAGGTGGGGTGGCGAAGTGGATGTGGAGGAAAAATGAGACGGGGCCAAGAATACAGGGAAAATCTGGGTGAGGCGGTGAGGAAGATGGGAGATCACAGAGAATCCAAAAAGGCCACAGGGACTCAACAAAATCACCTTCTATTCACTCTTCAGAGTGGGCATGGTTTCCTCTCATTCAAAAAAAAAAGCTGCAAAAAAAAGAGAAAGAAAATTAAAAAATAGTGGTAACCTCGGGCAAGTCACTTAACCTATTGCTTTGCCCAAAGCAAAAAAGAAAATGAAAAAGTATGCTATTTGAGAGCAGGACTTCCTCGAATCTTTAGTGCCCTGATATATGGTAGGAATTTAATAAATGAATGTTGACTAATTAGTCCTGGCTTCTTTCACACCTCCAGTTCTCTTGCCCAGAACATTATAGGAAGCAAACCCTATTCGTTTTCCCTGATGAAATAACTACCAGAAATCCCATCCCTTCCCATGCTCATAGCCACCATCTTGGTTCGGTCGGACCCCCCCCCCCCCTGGATGATGATAGTCGTCTCCTAGTTCATTCATCACTGAATCCTTGAATAGAAGAGTAGCAGAGTTGAAAAGGATCTTAGCAGCCATCCAGTCCAAACCAAATGAGAGTATAAATTCCCCTATAACCTACCTGGGCATGTCCATCACACCTCCATTTGTGCTAGGGGCTGCCATAGTGAATAGAGCCCTGGGCGTAGAATCCAGAAGACCTGAGTTCATATCCAACCTCAGATCAGACTAGTCTCTGGTCAATCACTTCACTTCTAGTTACCTCAGTTTCCTCATCTGTAAAGTGGGGCTAATATCTACCTCCTAAGGTTGTTGTGAGGATCATGTGAGATAATATCTATAAAGTGTTTTGCAAGTCTTCCTTTAAATTGATATAAAAATGTGTTTTTTTTTTAAAATATGACTATCCTGGTCACCTTGTTCTGGTAATTTCCATCTTATCTAAAACCACCCTCTAATTTGGAACCCAGAGCTGAGCACAGTGCTCCACTTGTGTTCTTATCAGAGCAGCCCAGACCTAGGGAGACCTAGGGAGACCTAGGGGAGGCGACCTTGGAAGCTACACAAAATCACACAAGCTTTTCTGGCTGCTGAGTGTCATTGAGCTGTGTTGAGCAGTCACGTAAAACATCTATAATCACAGTTTTAGAGTTGGCAGAGCCTTAGAGAGGCAGTGTGGTATGACAGATAGTGGATACCATTTGGCACTGTGATAATACAAGTCACCCAGCCTAGATGACTACTTCCTCCCTCCTTTCCATACTACCTCCTTCCCTCCCTTCCTTCCTCATTTCCTTCTTCTTTCCCTTCCTCTTTATCTTCTTCCCTCCTTTCTTTCCATTCCTTTCCTTCCTTCCTTCTTCCCTCCCTCCCTTCTTTTCTTTTTCCTTCCTTCCTTTCTCTTTCTTTTTTTTTTACTTTTTTTGCAAGGCAATGGGGGTAAGTGGCTTGCCCAAGCCACACAGTTAGGTAATTATTAAATGTCTGAGGCTGGATTTGAACTCAGGTACTCCTGACTCCAGGGCCGGTGATCTATCCACTGTGCCACCTAGCCACTCCTTTTCTTTCTCTTTCTTTCTCCCTCTATCTCTACTCTCCTTCCTTTCCCTCTCTCCTTCCCTTCCTCCTTCCCTACCTCCCTTCCTTCCAGTTAATCCCTCAGTCACCCTTCCTCCTCCAGTCCTACTGCACCTCTCCTTTTTGCCATGATGTTTCAATTACCAGCAACATCAGCTGGCACATCTGCCGATTTTTTCATCATCATCAGGATCATATTTGTAAACATGGTTTATTTTCTTCTTTGCCCCCCCACCTCCCCTTCCCTTACTTCCCTGTCTCTTTTCCATGATTGTATTTCCCCCAGGCTGGTCACTTGTATCCTCACTGTGCCAAAGGATACCCACTATCTGTTATACCACTTTGCCTCTCTAAGAGTTCTGCCAACTCTAACCCTATGATTCTAGGTGTTACAGTGGCTGCTCAGCTCTTCCAATGAACAAGAATACACAGAAGTTGTGATTTGTATGCCAGCCTAGCACGTACAAACTCTCTGATCTGTCTTTCACCTGGAAACCCTCTCCTTTTCCATCTGCTGAAATCCTGCCAATGTAGGAAGGCCCAGCTAAAATGCTATCTTCTCTCATGTTCCCAGTCTGAAGTGATCCCGACCTTCTCATATTCCAATTTTATTCATGTCCTTACTAGATAAAAGGTCCTTGAGAATGGAAACCATGTTTTATCCAGTGGCTCATAAGACTGAGATGATTTCATTCAATCCCTTCTTGTTTACAGAGACTAAAAATCCCCCAAGGAACATGCCCCAGGCTATTCACATAACAGTATTAATAATTACTAAGAATTCTATAATTCCTGAGGTTTTACCCAGGATCCAGTTAGTCAGCAACAGTTAGTCCAAATAAGATAGGGCAAGTACAAAGTGCAAGCCAAAAAGCGTTGGCTCCAGGCTAGAAGCCTTAGTCTTTTCTTCCCAAATCTTGCTCTGTTTCCATCACTTGGTGAACCTGTCTTTTTCAGAATAAGGTTGGCATTCAAATTCCAGGCTCAACCTTCTGGTATAAGGTGTCTCCTATTTAGCCACATTTCTTTTTCTGTCTTTGTCATTTGTTCTTTGAGTTGATCAGGAGGAACTAACCAAGGATTCAAATAATGAATGAATGAATGAATGTAGACAAATCTCTGGAAACCCTACAGAACTTGGTAAAATGCTCAATGATTGACTTGGACTGAGGGTGCCAAGGCCCCATTAGGCTAGAGATTCTTTGGGGATGTGGTTTCCTAACAATGTAATGTTGGAGTGAGGTTACTGGGATCTGGAGTCAGGAGAGACCTGGGATTGAATCCTACAGAATTTGATTCTATAATTAGTCAGTTAGAATGACATTTCCTTTCCAGACGTCTTGGGTTCTGATGTGACAAATGGGTTGATGGAAATCCCAAAGGAACAGGTTTGAACTTAATAGTCAAATGACCACTTATAGTTTTGAGGTGACATAGTCTCTGACATTCTATGATTAGCCATGGAAGCCCAATTAACTTTCCACACAATTGGAGAAATCATGCAAATTTGCACGGAAGTTTGGGCAACTATCTTACTGACTTCAAGAACTGGCTATTTAATAAGATCTGATAAAAACATTGTTTGACTACTTTGTTAACTATTTGTTAGCTTTGAATAGCCCTTCTTGCTATTGGATTTTTCCAAGATGGAGAGTAAAACCCTAAGAGAAAGAGATAGCAGCCTTTAAAGCTTACCTTTAGGAAATCAATAAAGCAGTGAAGACCCTGATCCAGAAATGGTCTCCCCCATTGGAGCCCTGGCATAATAGTCTACCTGCCTTATGGTCATAGATTCCCTGAGGGACCAAATGAGATGAAATACAAACTATCCTCATGAAGTCAGTGCTGCCTGGGTAAGAGGGGGTGATTGGGGACTGGGAGAAGGTGAAGCTGGGATAGTCTAAGACTGGTTCAGAAACCTATTAGAATGGAGATGACCAGAATCCTGGGAAGTGGTTAGCCATCTCTGCCTTTACTTCCAACTTCCAAACCCTTCATCTCTGCTATTTCACTTACGGATCATCAGAATTAGAACCCAGAGGGACTTTAGAGCTGATTTAGCACAAATCCTACATTTTACAAGTGAGGAAACAGAGGTTTTGAGAAAAGAAATGGCTCGCCTAGGGTCCATATCGGTTGTTCATCTCCAGTCCTACCCTGGCTTTATTTCCAACCTGCAACTTTCCTCCAGCCTGCCTACCAGGCTGTACCTTTTCCTCCAACTTACCTGCTTAAGAGAAAGGCCTAGTCAATTCTTAAGCTGCTTCCTGACCTCTCTTCACCCTATCTTCAACCGGCTGCTCCCATGTTATGATCAGCACTATTTCAGTAGCACTATTAAGGTTTACAGACCTTGTCTCACAATAACCCTGGGAGGTCAGTGGGATAAATCTTCCCATCATTTCCCCAAATGTCTTCTCAAGCCCCACTCTAATGAGTCAGTCGAAACACCTCCTGCATTCCCAAACTCCTATTATTAATATTTGATAGGCTGACCTCATCTGCCACTCAAGCCTGGGACTTGCTCTGGTCAAGCCAAGCTAAATGGGGCCTGCCTGGGGAGCAGGTAGCTAGAGAGTCCCTAGAGTGGACTCCAGTTTGGGTCTGAAGCATGGGGACCTCTGTTAAACATCTCGATTAAGGATGTAATCAGAAGTTCATTGGCTCCGTAAATCATTTGACCTTTACCAGAAGCAACCAAGAGCCTCTCGGGGCCAGAGCATTGAGTGCCCTCCAACTGAGGGATGAGGGTGGGACTTGGGCAGCCCTGGTAGGGAAGTGTAGGTGGGAGGAGAGGGAGTTATAGGGGACTTGGAAAGAGGGGAATCTCCTTTCTGCAACTATAGCTGATCTAGAGGGAATGGAGGCTTCTGTGAGCAAGAGGTCTGCCGCAGAGTCAAGGCAGAGACTTCTAACACAAAGGACAGGGAGGGACTCCCAGGGAAAAACAGGGAAGTGATTTTGCTCAGTTTAAATCCCACTTGAACTGTGTGGATTTCTGGGTTCTGAACCTTTTGAGGTTTAAGTTTGAGTGTGCTCTTGACAAAACGTGATTTTTCTGATTCACATCAAAAAGGCTTTAAATGACTCTGAGGCCTTTTCCTTGGGACATCAAACATTCCTCACAAAGCAGTGCTGATGAGATGCAGGCAAACGAACAGATTAAGTTCCCCCGTGGATTAGATTCTCCTCAAGACGCATAAGGAGTTGGAAACATGGGAGACGGGAAGGACTTCTGGTCGAACCATGAACAGAGGGGACCTAGGTTTCTAGGACTTTGGTTAGTCCCCAGGCCCAGAGGGCTTTATTAGAAGGGTCTCATCGAAGCACCCTAGGGAGAAGAAATTGGAACACAGTTGCTTAATATCTTGCCCAAAGCAACACATATCTCCCAATAAAAGGTGCAAATTAACTTACAAAAGATAGGTCATTTCTTTGAAAAATCAGGGGTAATGTGGTGGCTTAGAGCTCAATTCTGCTTACTGAACCTTCCCCAGGTTTAAAAACAACCACCACCACAACAAAGTACTGAGGCCAATGATGTGGGCCAGCCGAGTGTGTGAACCTCTGTCCGAGATTGGTCTAGCAAAGGAAAAAGAGCGAATAGGAACTCTTGGGAATCCCAGCTTCTTCTTCCCCTTTCCTCCTTCCCTGAGATAAATGTAGGCAGGTCAACCACACACATACACAATTACAGAGCTGAGTATCTTCAAATATTAATGACTGGGTTTAAGAAGGAACCTTAGGTAACTTTGTCCAAGGCCACCCTTCACTGAGAGACTATAATTAGCAATTAAAATATAAAAAACTGTTTCCACCAACAGCTCCTAAATAAATAATTGTCATTGTTGATTGGACTTGGTTTATTTCCCTATGTGTTTTCTTACCTTTTTTTTTGCATAACTTACAACCCTGTAAATGCTCAGCAGCTGTTAATATGATTCTGTCAATACGTTTACCATGGCGACTTGGGTTGTATTTGGCGAGCATTTGAAGAAATCAGTCACTGGTTGGAGGGAGGAAAGACAAGCTGTCGATATCCAGGGAGAAATGCTAATAACCCTGGTGACAAATCATCCCTAGGATTCTCTAAGGGTTAAGAAAAAGCACCTCTCTGAGACAAGAGCTCAGGGCTGAATGAAGGCGACTTGTTAGGAATCCCAGCCGTTATCTGTCAGGGCTCTTGTCCTTCTCTGGCCCTTCTGATCGCCCCAATTCTGCTCTTCCCAAAGATCACACACCACCACCACCACCACCACCACCCCCCCAGTGGAAATGGAGCCTGACTCCTCCAACCCTCCCCTGAGGGCTTAGCTTGTGCCATAAAGATGAATAAGGTGAGGCTTTGCCCTCCAGGAGTTTGACTGTAAGAGAGGTTTTGACAGAAGAATTGACAGGGCTGGGTGATTGATTGGATCTGGGAGGCAAGAGAGACAGAAGGGTTAAAATGACAGGAAGGTCTGGAGTCTGGTGACTTGGAAATGGAGGCATCATTAACAGAAGTGGCAAGGTTGGAAGAAGCTGCTGATTTTGTGGGGCAGGACCAGGTGTGGGAGGTTGGTTTTAACATGTTGAGTCTGAGGTGGTTGGAAAGAAATTTTGATAGAAATGATGAGTTAAATCAAGTCAAGTCAACCAGAATTAATTAGGTGCCTACTGTGTGCCAGTCTCTTTGCTAAGACTTCTCCATTAAGCAGTGAACTACTAGAGTAAGACCAAAAAAAAGACCTTTCCTGCTCTAAGAGATCACAGCCTAATGGAGGAGACAACACACAAACAAGATATCTACAGGAGAAATCTAGGGTAAGTGTCAGAGGGAAGGCATTAAGATGGAGGAAGGCTAGGCAAGACTTTTTAAGGGGGGGAGGCAGGCTGCAGCTGAGACTTGAAGGAATTTGGGGACAGAGATGAAGAGGGAGAGCTTTTCAAGCATGGGAGGCAGCCAGTGAAAATAAGTGGTCAGGAGCTGGAGGGTCTCCTTCCAAGGTCAATGTCACTGAATCAGAGTATAACAGAGGTGGGAGGGAAGGGTTAGGAGTGAGGGGTAAAAAAACTGGGAACATGGAGAGGAGGGCAGGTTCTGAAAAGCTTTACAAGCCAAACAGAGGATTTTCTATTTGATCCTGGAAATGCTAGGGAGCCACTCGAGCTGATTGAGTGGGGGCAGGGGAGGAGTGGGGGAAGATGACATGGACAGACTTGTGCTTTAAGAAGATGAATTTGGCAACTGAGTAGAAGATGGACTGGAGTGGGGAGAGATGTGAGGGCAACTAGAAATTGTAGTGAAAACCCCATAATTCAGAAAGGCAAAGCCTTAGCTTAGATGAGGAAGGAGCTAGAGATATCAGTTTGAGATTCATTTATATATAGGTGTTGAAGTTGTTTATATGATACATATATAGTTTTTCAGATCTCTATATATGTATAGATATGTTTATATTTTCAAATAGAGATTATATGTATGATAAAATATATATATATATGTATGTCAGATGTATTATATTTGTGGGTGTGTTGATTTATATATATAATACATATAAATATATATGTATTTATATATATAAATATATATATATATATATAAATCAACACACCCACAAAGAGAGAGACTATAAGTTAAAAAAAACTCATTAAGTACCTACTAAGTGCCAGGTGGCAAAGTGACTAAATATTAAACTAGAGCTCCTTGGGGGCAGAAATTGTCTTTTGCTTCTCCTTTCTATACACTGACTTAGCAGTGGACCTTCCCTGCCTTCCTTTCGGAAGTAAAGAAAGGGAAACAAAGTGGGATCCCATCAATATGGGGAATAGCCCAAAAAATCATGGAACATGAATAGAATGGAATATAATTATCATAAGAAATGAGGACTATCAGGGCAGCTAGATGGTGCAGTGGATAGAGCACTGGCCCTGAAGTCAGGAGTACCTGAGTTCAAATCTGGTCTCAGACACTTAATATTACCTAGATGTGTGGCCTTGGACAAGCCACTTAACCCCATTTGCTTGAAAAAAGTCTAAAAAAAAATGAGGACTATGAAAGATTTAGAGAAGCATGGAAGAGATATATGAACTGATGAAAGAAGGAACTCAGCAGAAGCAGGAAAAAAATGTCCACTTGAACTAATTAAGCTAAACAGAAAGAACACACAAAAATGTTAAGCGTGTAATTAGAATGACCAAATCTTTGCAGAGGTGGAGAATTATAGGTATAAAATGTTTTATGTACTGTCCAACATGATCAATGTATTCATTGATCTTCCTTGCTTTTTTCCCCAATCCTTTTTTCTAAATGTTTGTCATAAGAAATGGCTACTAGTTTATATTTTTACTTTCTCATGATTGCCCCCTTTTTTCTGATTCTTCTTTCACAATATGATTGATATGGAAATGTATTAAACATGACTGCATTTATATAACCTATATCAGATTCCTCGATGTCATGGGGAGGGGGGGGGAGGTAAGGAAGTGAGGCAAAAAATGTGGAACTCCAGATCTTACAAAAAAATTAATGTTGAAAACTATCCTTACATATATAATTGGGAAAAAAATAATTTAATTTAAAAAGAAATGGCTACTGGGTAGAGAGGATATATTCAGAATTGAAGGTAAAATAAAAGTAAATGGCATAAAATAAAATATGGTAAAAATTTTAATTAATGTTATCAAAAATGAAATGGATTGCCTGTGTGGTTAGTGAACTCCCTGTTCCTAGGAGGTATCCAAAAGTAACACCTTTTAAAAATGAAGAGGGGATTTGTACATGGGGTGGTGGGTGGATGGGTTAGATGAGAGGAATGCTGACAACTCTGACAATTAGGTACTGCTATCTACCTAAAATTATTGGCCATAAACACCAAAGATTTTTAAAAGCATTTCTATAGAACTTTAAGATTTGAAAAATGACTTTCATGTTTTATCTCAGTCTATCCTCAGAACCACCCTGGAGGTTAGGTGCTATATTTGTTCTCATTTTACAGATGAGGAAACTGAGGCAGAGAGAGGTTAAGGTCCAAATTCAGTTGTTTTTTTCTATGAGGAGTCTGTTCTCTGATGAACCTTACTTTACTGTGACCACTCTGGTTGTTTCATAGGGGTTTTTTTGATTATGTGTTTTATAACTGAGTCCTTGAGGTATTTTCATTTGTGTCTGCTTCTTCTCTTCCTTTGGAAGTCAGCTCTCTTTACTGATCAGGGACAATGTTTCTCATCCTATAGAATCTCCTTAGTGTGTATGTTAGAGTAAGGATTTTTTGTGCATGGATTGGACTAGATAGTCCTGAAATCACAGTTCTCAAATTCTGGGACTCCTTACAATTCTACATGATGCTACTAAGGCAGAATCCCATAGACAGAGAGCCTCAGAGCAGGTTCAGGGGAGTTTTAATGAAGGTAGATAAACAGCTTTATCTAGCAAAAGGAGATGGCAGAAATTAGGGTGAGCAACGCCCATGGGCACCACTAGGTGCCACTGGCAGGACTGAGGCACATGCTGGAGAGAAGGCAAAAACACAAGAAATAATAGAAAGTAGAGCAGAAATAACAGGCAAAATGAGAGAGAGGAGGGGAAGGCAGAGGAGATAGAGAGTCAGAGAAAGGGGTGGGGCAGACAGGCAGACAGGCAGACAGGCAGACAGGCAGACAGGCAGACAGAAACAGTCAGAGACTGATTTCTGGAATAAGTAGCTGACTTTTTCCTGTGATGGTCCCCAATGCCATCAACCACCTATCCCCAGGTTTATGGGAAAGAAGCCTGTTAACTAATTTGGAGCAGGAAAAGATTGAATGAAACTCCTTAAAGCCTGCAATTTGGAATTTTAATATAAAACTAGAGCTAACTGAATGTATTGGATTTGAGATCATATCAGTGTGAAGATTCCTTCTTTTGATTTAAATCCATGTCTTAGCATCAGACAGTCAGACAACAGAAGCTACTATGTGTTCAAAGTTCTGGGGGGTCCAAAGAAAGTCAAAAGACAGTACCCACCCTCAAGGAGCTTATGTTCTCTATAAAGGATCTACCCAATGTCCTGGAGGCCTGCCTCCAGGTATTTTTTTTAACAGTGTTTTGGGTATACCCATTCATGCTACACAATTAACTAATTCCCTTTTCCAACCTCACATTTTTTTGATGATATCCCTTATGCCACCAGTATAAGTCATCAGTGGGGATGAGGGAAGACTATTTTTACTTCTTTGTATCTCCTGTGCTTAGCACAGGGCCAAGCACAGAACTCACTCAATACATGATTGTTGGTTGATGGGTGGGTGATATGCTGTGGATCAGTTTGCTTTCATTCTGTGCTTCAGTTCACCTTGGTTCTTCTTCAACTTTGATTAAGTAATTAAAAAATTCTAAAGCCTCAAACACTGCCAAGAAAATATTGATATTGAAAAGATAGGTCCTTGTACCAGGGAGAAGGCTGGGCTTGTCACAAGCACAATGCAATTTCCCTCCCACTCCTTTCTGGATGTGGCTACACTGTCCTCCTGAAGGGCCTCTGTGGAGGCACATATATTTATGTGCATTGTGGATAGAGTGGATATTTGTTCCTCTCAAATTAAATGATTTACATTTTTTCAACTATCTAATTTTTCTTCTATGCATTGTTAAACCTGTCCCTTTTGAATAATTATGGATCTCATTGAAGATTACTGCAGTGTTTTGGGGCTTGTTGAAAATCAGTTCAATCATATTTTTTTTTTAATTGGGAGCTTCTGAAGGACCTGTCTCTGTAGGGAATCCCTCTTCCATTTGTGACTTTATAGAATCACAAAATCTTATATTTGGAAAAGAATTTGGAAGACATCTACTTCAATCCAGATCTGAATAAAAACCCTATCTATTGTAGCAAGAGACTCTCTCTCTCTCTCTCTCTGAAAATCTCTGAGTAAGAACCCAATATCTCTAACTCAAATTTTGCCCTCTGTAACTTCTACTCCTTGACCTCTAGAACTGAGGAGAAATTTCCATTTGAAAGCCCTTCAAACATTTGAAAATAGCTGCCATGCTGATCCTGAGCCTTCTCTTCTCCCAAGTCTCCTCTACCTCCATTCCTTCAACCTATTCTCATATGGCATACCTAACAAATTGCTTGTTTACTGATATGGCTTGATCATGGGCTCCTTCATCATCCTGGATACTTTCTTCTAGACATTCCCTAACTTACTAAAGTCCTTGGTAAAATATGGTGCCCAGACCAAGGCAAATACTTACAAATCTGGTACGTGGTCTTACCTGGATGATGGAACTACTCTGGCCACCTCCCATACCTTTCTTGGTGCAGCCTAATATTGACTGTCATAACACTTTGATGACTCATGATTGAGTTTGCAAACCACTAAACATCCTAGATCTTTTCCAAATAAGCCTTTGTTTTTGCCATATCTTATTCATATTTTATACTTACAAAGTTGCTTTTTTGGAACTCAAGTATAAGAGTTTATACATTTATCCCTATTATACAGTTTGCCCCAAAGTTCTAGTCTCATGAGATCTTTTGGGAATCCTGAGTTTTGGGGGGGTACAATCTGCTAGGTCTTCCTAGCTTGGTGAAAAATTTGATGAAAAAGCTACCTGTAATAACAACTATAATAACTGATGCTCACATAGCACTTTAGGAGCAACAAAGACTTTCATATAATGATCTTATTTGACTTCCACAACCACTCTGTGGAGATTTATATGTATTGTAATCCTCTTTGTGTAGATGGAGGCTAAATAATTTGACTGTGATCAAGGAATAAGTGAATACAACTAGGGGTGGGATACAAACTCAAATTCTTTCCAGTGGCAAGTCCAGTTTCTGCCATGCCAGTGGCAAATATGTTGGGCAGACTTCTGCAAGGCACACTGTATGATGATGGTGAACACCTTTAGCAAGCATACTCCTTCCTGTTTTAGCAAGCTGCTACATGTACTTTTTAAAAATTTAAGTCAAGCATATTTTGCTCCAATCCCTCATTTTAACTCCATCTTTCTGGAAACAGTATATTGTTGGATTCTGCTATTTTCTTCTGTTCTTTTTTTCTGGATGAGTTAATCCCATTCACATTCTAAGGTAGGATCAGTAACTGCATTTTACACCATCCTCTTCTCTCAGATTTTTTCCTTTCTTTGCTTCCTGCTCCTTCTTTGCAAGAAAAGGAGATGGTGACAAGAGAGAAGGAAGATCCTTAGTGTGGATGCTATATGCTGGATGCAGCCTGCTTCTATTCCCCACCTCACTTTTCATTCCCTCATCCAGATTCATGTCTCTATTCCTTATCATTTCTTTCTTTTCTTTTAACTCCATTCTCTTCCCAATCTACCTATGAGGTTAGAGTCTGTTTTGTTTATCACTAATTCATCACTAAAATTATTGTCCCTCTTATTTCACCTTTTCCTTCTCTTTATTCCCTTCTGTTCCTTGTTGATTTGAATGTATTTCTACACCACACTGTGTATATGTCTTACCTTCCTTTAAATAATCCAAGTGAAAGTGAGGTATAAATAATACCTGTCCCTTTGTTCTTGTTCTTATGGTCTTCTACTTGTGTTTCCCAGTTATAAGAAATAAGTTCCCTCATCCTTTCTCCCTTTTTCTTTGCTAGTATGTACTCCTTTTCTCTTTCCTTTCTTCTTGTAAGAACAAGCTTTTTCTTATTTGACCCCTGATAACATTAGAGTTCTCAAGGGACATTTGTAACAACTCCCCCCCCACCACCATTAGAATGTATATACTCCATACTTGCATAGTTGCTTCTGATTGTTCGTTCATATTTTCCTTCATATGTTTCTCCAGACTCATGACTCAAAGTTTCCACTTGTTCTTTTTTCTCTTGCTAAATGTTGCTTAGTATATTATTCTTGGTTGTAAACCTATATTTTTGCAACTTGGAATGTCAAATACCAAGCTTTCTCTCCTTTGTAGTGGTAGCTGCTAAATCTTGTGTGATAATGATGGTGGCTCTTCAGTACTTGAACTCATGCATTCTGGCTGCTGGCAATATATATTTTTTAATAGGGAGCTCTGGTTTTGAGCTATAATGTTCCTGGAAGTTTTCATTTAAGGGATTTCTTTAAGGAGTGACTAGCAAATTCTTTCTATTTTCATTTTGCCCTCTGGTTCTAATATAATTAGGCAGGTTTCTTTCATGGTTTCTTGAAATATGCTATTGATGCTTTTTCAAAAAATGTTGGTCATGTCTTTCACATCGTTGAATAATTCTTAGTGAATTGTGAAGGATACTATTTATCTGAGCAAATCATACATATTAGAATATACCAGGCATTACACAGTATGAATGAATTCTCCTATTGGGCTCAAAATATCTCAGCTTAATTGTAAGAGAAAAACCTTTCACTTGCCCAACATGCCTTTCCATTCTTCCTCCATTATGCATTATTCCCCAACATATTCTCTGGTCTAGCCAAACTGGTCTTTTTACCATACTTCACACATAATACTCTATCTCCTATTTGTACTTTTGTTCTGGGAATTTACTCTCTCCTTTCCTATGCCTCTTAGAATTCCTTTTTTCCTTCACTTCAAGTCAATACCTCCTACAAGAATTCCTTTCCTGTATCCCCCACCTAATAGTGCTTCCCCTATTATGTATCTATTTTGTATACATCTATTTTATACTCACCACCACCTCTATTCCTTTACTCAGCTCAGTGACTGGCACATGGTAGGTTCTAAATAAAGATTTGTTTGAATGATTAACTTGCTGACATAAAATAAATGCAAAGTAAGTTGCAGGAGGAGGCACTAACAGCTGGAGTAGAAAGACTGTAAACTTTGTAGGGGGAAGAGGCCCACTGAAGTTAAGCTTTGAAAGAATCAGGAAATTCAAGGAAGCAGAGCTGAGAAAGGAGGACATTTCAGGCAAATGTGCAGAGAAGAGAGGTAGATTGTTGTGGATAAGGAACAGCTAAAAGGCCAGTTTGACAGAAGATATAGACAATGTTTTCAACGATGTTGAAAAGGGGTGGAGGCCTGATCATAAAGTGAGCTACCAAGTATTTATTAGTAGTTTATTAGATTCCAGCAATTGTACTAAGGACTAAGGATGTAGTTTTTAAAAGGCTGAGGATGCGAAGAAAGGTAAAAAAGAGAGTAACTTCCTCATGGAGCTCACAGTCTAATAGTGAAAACATTCACATGAACACAGACAATCTCAGAGAGGAAGGCATTCAGGGATTTCGAAATACCAAACTGCAGAGGACATTTTAGGGGTTACGGGATTTTCTTATATTGATACACATCCATTTGGAGCATATATGTTAAGTATTAATATTAATTCATTGTGGTATCCTTTAGCATGTTCCATGTCCTGATTTTGCCAAGGCTATGCCTCATGTCTGAGGTACCTTCCCTCCCTAAACCCCTAAATTTCTTCTAGGGTCAAGTACCCAATCCTAAACAAAACCTTTCCTGATTTCTCCAGTTGTCAGCATTCTCCCTTCTTGAACCCAACCCTGTCCTTGCCCCTAATAATTTTTATGACTCTACTCTCTTGGTTCCTCCACTTGCCTGATGGGTTCTTTTCCACCTTTTCAGCAGCAGCAACATCCATAGCCAAATCAATTAGCAAGAATTTATTAAGCTCTGTTAGCATCTTTTAATCGTCTATTTTTATTCTTTGGGAAGCATTAGAATCAATTGAAGGAGGGCAGGACATGTTCATCACCTTTCTCTTAGGAGTATCACCTTGGCCAGTGTGTAAAGTGGAGAGACCTATTGGGGGATTCTTTGGATAATCTAAATGAGAAAAGATGAGGGCTGGAAAGGAAAAAGGTGAGGGTGGGGTGGGAGAGAGGTAGTTGTGTGATTGGATAGAGATACTGTGAAGGGACAATCAACAAAGTTTGGCAATAGATGGGACCTGGGGGTGAGAGGGGAGAGTGACAAGTTGAGGTTGTGAGTCTAAGAGGCTAGGAAGATGGACGATCCCTTGAAAGACATAAGGATGTGTAGAAGAGGGTTATATTTGAAGGGGAAGATAATGAATTCTGTTTGATTCATTTTCATGTGAGATGTCTGTAGAATTGTTGATGATAATGGAACTGAAGTTCACAATCAAGGCTGGGGCTGGATCTAAGATCAGAAAATGATCTATGTGGGGATGTTGATGAGGTCACTAAGAAAGAGATTGTATCAGGGAAAAAGAAGGAAACTCCTATCTCTTAGAATCCTGTATTTCCTTATTTATTTATTTATTTTTTTATTGAATGTGTTGGGGAGGGGGGTTAATTGTATTTTCCCCCAGTTCATTATTTATTTTCCCCATTTGTTTCTTTTAGAAAAAGTATTGTGTTAGACTATAGCACACTTTTTTTCTCTCACTTTATTTTTCTTGAGGTTTCTCTTTGGGTGTGCATGTGGGGGGGATTATGTTTACTTTTACAGCATGACTACTGTAGTAATGTGAAAAAATAAAATTTTTTAAATTTTTAAAAAGAAAAAGAAAAAATGCTGTGTTTCCTTCAAACCAATGCTTAAGAAAAATAAAATGGTTCTCTGTGGGAAGAATTTCCTGGTTCTTTCATCTTGCCACCAAAGAGGTTTTTTGATATACACTTGTTTGTGCCCAGTTGTTTCCCTTTTAGAATGTAAGTTCCCTGAGGGGAAGAATTGTCTCATTCACTTTCTAACCCTAGTGCCTAACCCAGACACTGGCATAGAGCAGGAGCTTAATAAATGCTTGCTGATTGATTTGGCTGTGGATGCTGCTGCTGCTGAATAGTGGAGAAAAAAGTGGAGGAGCCAATAGAGTGGAGTCATAAAAATTATTAGGGAGAAGGGCAGGGATGGTTCAAAAAGGGAGAATGCTGACAACTGGGGAAATTGGGAAAGGTTTTGTTTAGGAATGGGTGCTTTGAGTCTAGAGGAAATTTAGTTGTTTAGGGAGGGGAGGTATCTCAGAAATGGGACATAGCCTTGGCAAAATCAGGAAATGGAACATCACTTACTGGAAGTCACCAGTAATCTAGTTTGCCCAGAGCAAAAAAAAAAAAAAAGCCCAAAAACAAAAAACAAAATAAAGCATATATATATATATATATATATATATATATATATATATATATATATATATATATTTGTGTGCTCTCTCTCTCTCTCTCTCTCTCTCTCTGTGTGTGTGTGTGTGTGTGTGTGTGTGTGTGTGTGTGTGTGTGTGTGAAAGGGCAGTGATCAGAGAGATCATTGGAGAAATACAAGTAAGCTGAAGACAGCTTGTGTAATGCTTTAAACCCTAAATAGATTAGTTGGAATATTTATCCTTGAGGCAGTGGGGAAAATTGAATGAAAATGCTGACTTTTTCCCCCTGTTTTATGTCTGTTTGTTGCCCTCCTGCCCACTTTATCAGTGAAAGCTCTTGGTATGATGTAGCTCGTTTGGGTTTCACACTGCGATTCTGAGGACTTGTTTTCACTTTCACTGCTTTCTCTCAGTCTGCTAAGGGCAATACTGTGTGTCCTCTTCCAACAGCCTCCATGGTGTCCTACAAATGAGTTTGTGTTCTGAAGCAGGGTTGCCGTGGCAGCCACATCCCTCTGCTTGGCAAGGAGATCAAGTGGTGGCGGGCGAGGTGTTTCAGGGCTCTTTGGGGCTCTTTGTTGTGGTGACGATTTCATATCAGTTAATCTTTTGCAAAAATGGAGATGATCAAGGTTAGTCTCTTGCCTTTTTTCTTTTTCCACTTTTTGGCCTCAGTGGCTCCTTTGAACAGGTCGCTTCAAAGATGCTGCGATTGCTCACAGTGTGCTCTCATTGTTAGCTTTTCTTCTAATTTAATGCTGATTTTGGTCTTTGTTCTGAATGGGACCAGAGGGAGGGCCCCAGATCTAGAGCTGGCTGCTGAATCCCGAATCGGTTTCATTTTTTTGTGATGGTGTTCAGTGTTCGCTGTGCCCAGGATCTTTCAAGTCTCGGATGGAAGGAAGGAAGCCTTCACAATACACAGGGGCTTGATAAGCAAACAGAACAGATCTTGTGTCTCTTCCACATGGAATCATCGATTTAGTTCTGGAAAGGAATGGAGAGATCAGGTAATCCTCCCCTGTCATTTTAGAGATGACAAAAGTGAGGGCAACTAGGATTAAGCGATTTGACCAAGTTCTGCCTGTCTGGCCACTTCTACTCCAGGTCCCTAGCAGGATCTTCCTGTGGACTGCGGGTGTTCCCTGGTTCCTCTTCTCTCTCTCCACTTTCTCATGTTATCCTCACATCAAGTCTTCAAGGTAACTGCTATTATTACTGCCCATTGGGTAACTGAGGAAACTGAGGCAGACAGCACCTCATCTGTTCATGTAGATCGGCAGCTCTGTATCTACTGATAGACCTAGCCTCTGTCACATAAACACTGCTCCTTGAGCATTTTGGACTAGATGATGTCTGTAGAAATCTTCAACTTAATAAGCTGAAAGTTAAACCTCTGGGGAACACAACCTTGGTGTCCTTGACTTCCCAATGAGTTGGCAGTTCTTCTAGTCTCTCCCTTTCCTAGATCTCTCCTGTTTTTCTCCTTCTCTTCACTCACACAGCCTCTGCCTAGTTCAGACCCTCCTTGGCTCTCCTCTCGACTCAGGCATTAATCACCTGAGTGGTCTCCCTGCTCGTTCCATCGTTTTCACAACTACCAACGTGATTTTCCTAACTCTCAGGTCAGGCTATGCCACCAGTCCTTCTCCTTACTCAACAAATTCTGTTCACTCTCAGATAAAACAGCAACTCGTCTACTTGCCCCTTAAAACCCTTTTGAACTTAATCACATTCTATCTTTCCAGCTTATTGTCTATTACTCCCTTCTTTCACACACCCTGCAGGACAGACAAGCTGTCTACATCATAGGAGGATTCCTTATAGCTCTCTGTTTCCCACCTCTGTGCCTTTGTGTTTGACCCATATGCCTAGAAGGTCCCTTCTCTTCAGCCTGATCATTCCTGAATCCAAATCCAGCCTCAGACATTTTCAAGTGGGACCCTGGGCAAGTCACTTAACTTCCATCTGCCTCAGTTTCCTCAATTGTACAATGGACAATAACACAATATTATTGTACAAAATGTACGATAATAGCAGCTACTTTGAAGGCTCGATATGAGGATCAGATGAGATTGTATTTGTAAAGTATCTGACCCATTGAAAGAGTTACATAAATTTTCATTCTTTCCTCTTCCTTACCCCAGTTTTCTTCAGCTCATGGCCCCCTTTCCACGTGATCCCTGCAGTTCTAGTTCCTTCTCCTTCAAAATCACTTTGTACCTGGTTTATATGTATCTGAAAAATACCAATAGATAAACGTGTTGTCTCTTCCATTAGAACGCAGACTCCTTGAGGGCAGGGGCTTTTGTCTTTGTACCCATTGCACTTAGCATAGTGTCTGTCACCTAGTAGACATAAATATTTATTGTTTGATTGACTGCTTAGGACACTGAGTCCCAGAAACCTGCCAATGCCCACACAGAGGAGAAACCTCAAAAAAAGGATTTTTTAAAAATATATATTTATTCTATCCTATTCGTCCTCTTTTAAGTCATCACATTGACCCTAAGATAAGTTTTGCTTAAACTGCTTTGATGAAATATTATTCCCACAGACTTTTCTTCCCTCCTTACCATCCACAATATTTGTCAACCCTTCTCTTAGTTGGGGAATTTGTTTAAATTTTTATTCTCTTTATCTTTTTACTTAGCATTTCTATTTCTCTCCCCCCTTCTCCTTCTTTTCCTTCTCTCAATAATTAGTTCAAAACCCCCCTCTTCTCTATCCCTACAAATGTCTTTTGTTTCTTAGGGTTTTTCCTCCTTTTTTAAGAAAAATTTGTTTTGTTTTCTTTTTACTTTCCTTTCCCTTACTGGTTATTCTGAAATTTGGATTTTTGATACATGGTCTTTATCCTTACTTATTTCTTCTTTACTTTCTTTGTGTTTCTCCTCAAGTTAAGTTTTTTTGAAGTCCTTGGGTATGAGTTCTCTCTTGAACCAATGTCTATTTTTACTGCCATTATAGATCTCACCCCATCTTCCCTTCTTTCTGTTCTGTTTCACTCTTAAAAGTATTAGGAAAATAATGTGGATCAAAGAAGGATCTCATGGTAGTTGTGTAATCTATTTTGACCCTCTGCTTTCCCACCATCATTCTCCTTCCCATTGTTCGTACGATCATGTCTCTCAATCTATTCCCAACTACCATGTCTTTGGAATATCCTTCTACCCCTCAGAGCTCACATAGATGATAAAGAAAGGTAAAAATGGAGTCCCTGTCCTCAAGGAGATCACTTTTGATTGATAAAATGGAAATAATTAGGTATATACCAGATCCTAGAGAACCTATGGAAAGGAATTTAAAAAGGGGAAGGCACTTGGGGGGGGGGGGGGGGGGGGACAGGGGAAAATCCTCCAGAAGAAGGTGGAATTTGAACTGTCTTAAAGGGAGTCATGGATGTCAGGAAGTGCAGATGAGGAGGAAAACAGTTTGAATATGGCAGATAGCCAACATAAAGGCATGAAGATGGCAGATAGGATGTTATGTGTGAGAAAGAGTAACTAGGTCAATGTAGATGTTAAGGGGAGTAAAATGTAAGGAGAAGTTAGGAAGAGGCCAGGTTATAGCCCATTTCCTGAGGCAGGATGTTGTTCATGGAGTCACAATTTTCTTTCAAAGAAGGTGGTCTCCCAGTGTACCAGTTCTTCCCAAGACCCATCAGGAGTTTTCCATTTCCCACTGCAGACATGTAGCCCTTCAGTGACCTCCCCTTTTCAGTTCCCTATGAGTTTATTTCCTCCTTTTGGCTGCCTCTTCCATTCTATCACCACCCTTCTTCCTACTAAGAGAACACAGTCATCATCTCTTTGTTGTTCTCACCTGGCCTGGATAAAGATGCATAGACCATTGCACTCTGTCCATCATTACTGCACATTCCTACTTTGCAATTTCGTCTCATATAATAAATATTATGATTCATCTATTGGGGGGGTAGATAGGATACAGGGTTTACTTCATAATGCTCCAGGCTGCTTCTCCATCTTCATTTCTATTTCTTTAAATTCCACTGAATTCATTCTTTCCCCTCAAAGTCTACTATTTTCCTAACTTCCCTACCATTATGGAGGGTACCAGCCTCTCAACTCACCTGAAGAAGCCACCCCCCGGAGATTCATCCTTCAGGGAATCAAGGTTCTCAATTTCCTTTTGAAAATTTGAGGGATTTGTCCTGCTGCCCTTCCCTCTAACTTTCTGCCACTCCTAACCTGGGAAATCATCCCATCTCTCTCTCTCTCTCTCTCTCTCTCTCTCTCTCTCTCTCTCTCTCTCTCTCTCTCACACACACACACACACACACACACACACACACACACACACACACACACAGAGTTCCTTCTCTTAGGTCTTCCAAGAGTCACCAGAAAAAAAATCATGAAATAAGCTCATTTCATCCATTGAGATTCCTTGCTGCTGTTGGATGATCCTCCACCATCCCATTAATGACTCCTTATCTCATTTCCTCTAGTTAATGTTCCAAACTTTCTCTTTTTTGCTGCCAATCTGGCCCCCAAATGCCACATTTACAGCAGATGACCCTGCCTCCTGCTTTACTGAGATAGAAGTTCCCTCAGGATTCCTTTTTGGATTTTTTTCAGCATCATTAGCCCTTCCCTCCTCCTTTCTTCTGATCACAGAAGAAGATATAAATCTTCACCTCACTCAAAGTAATTCCTCTACCTGTTTCCCTGATTTCATTCATCTTTGCCTCCTCCAGGACCTTGCATCATCCTTTCTCCCCATCTGTTCCATCAAGTCAGTTGAATGAGCATTTATTAAGTGTTTACTATGTTCAAGGCCCTAGGGATATAAAGTCAGTTTTTTGCCCTTGAGAAACTTGCAGTTGACTCTTGGGATCCAATATTACCCAGATAAGTCAGTTTAAAATTATATACAAGATGCTAGCTTATAAATGCAGAGTGATCTGGGATGGAGAGGAGAATATGAACAGCTGTGGTGATCAGGGCAGGCTGGCCTCATGTGGGATGTGACAGCTGAGCTCACCCTTGAATGGGGCTTGGGATTCCAGGAGACAGATGTGAGAGGGAAGAATATGGGGGCAGCTGGAGAAAGGGCATGTGGAAAGGCACAGATGGAATATCATGGATAGAAGGCCAGTTTACTCTGTGGTGAGCCGTGTGGTAAGCTGCTGGAGATATAAGAAAGGCAAAGACAGGGTCCCTGCCCTCAAGGAGAAACAAGGGAAGGTACTTAGAAACAAAGGAAACAAGGGAAACAAACTAGGTATATTCAGGATGTCTAAGGGATCCATGGGAGGTCATCTAAAAGGGAAGGTACTGGGAAAGGCTTTTAGCAGAAGGAATTTGAGTGGTGAGCATGAGTCTGGGAATTGGAAAAGACTGTATTATCTGGAAAGAGTAGCTGGAATAAATTTGGGAAGGACTTGAAATGCCCCCAGAAGGTGTTTGTAATATATTGAGTTAGTCCAAATCCCAAGAAAGCCTCCCCTTGCTGCTTCCAGTCAATACCAATACAATATCATTGCTTTCATGGCTTTTAATGCTAAATCTCATGAGAAAGAGCTCTACATTCAGCTCTTCTGCTTCTTCTCTACCTACCTTCTATTCTACCCCTTCCATCCCTGGCTTCTTCTGTTGTTCTTTCACTTAAGTAATTGTCTCTGAAATCACTGGTGACCTTCTGATCTTTGAATCATGTTTCAGTCCTCTCTTCTCTTCTCAGTCCTTGAATCTCATCTATTGATAGCTTAGGTACCACTTTGGTAAACTAAAGAATTTGTTTTATTTTATTTTCCTGGGAAAAAATACCCAGGATGGTGAGGGGTACTTCCAGATCGAACTTCAGTCTGTAGGATTGTAAGATTAATGGAGGAATTGAGGATGTCGGATCTAGAGAAGAAGCATCTCGAGGAACATAGCCATCTCCAAATACCTGGTGGGGTTGTCCTGTGGAGAAGGCAGATTTGTTGGTTTGGATTCCAAAGGCAGAACCAGGATTAGTGGGACTAAGTTGCAAAGAGGCATATTGAGACTAGAAAGCCTTCTTCTCTTTAGAACTGTTCCAAGACGGTTGCCTTACAAGGTAGAAAGCAGAGGTTAGATGACCAGATGTCACATATATTATTATAGCAAAGATTTCTTTCAAGTGTGGGTTGAATTGGGTAGGCATAGGTCTTTTTACCTCTCAATTTTGTGAATCAGTGATTCCCTGAACTCTTTGCAGCTAATGCCATCATCTACCTATTCAGAGACAGTTTGCTGTTTTCTTCTACCTTCCTTCCCTTATCTCTACACACTGGTTATCTTGTTTTTTGTGATTCTTTAACATGGATATTCTCCAAGGATCTGCCCTTCACCCTCTTCTTTTCTTTTCCTACACAATCTCCCTAGGTAGGGAGTTTGCCTGCAAACTTAAGATATTTCAAAAGGCTCTGTCCTAGGCCTCCTTTTCTTTCTCTAAACTATCTCATTTAGTGATTGCATCAGCTTAGCTCTGATGGGTTCAGTTATCTTCTCTAAATAGATAATTCTTACAACTTTTTATAAAGTCCTAACCTCTTCCCTGAGCTCCTGCCCCTCATCACCAACTTCTTTTTTTTAAAAAACATCCTGAACTGGATGATCTATACACATCTCAAACTCAACATGATCAAAGTGAAGCTCATTAACTTTTCCACAAACCCTGCTGTCTTCCCAACTTCTCTATTAGTTTTGAGGATGACATCATCCTCTCAGTCACTTAGGTCCATAATTCTAGCTCTTCAATCCCACTCATATCTCATTTGTAATGAAATTTTGTCCTTTTTATCTTCATCACACCTCATCACATATGTCTCCATAGTTTCCTGGTGTGGGACCCTTTATCACCTCAGGCCTTCTGGTCTATCTCCCTATCTCAGGTCTTTCCCCTCTCAAATCCATCCTCCATTGAGCAGCCAAGATCATTTTCCTAAGATGTAGGTCTAACTAACCCCTTTGGCACCCTTTGCTCCAAGATCAACTATGAAGTCCTCTGTTTAGCATAAAAACCCTTCCTAGCTCAACAGTCTTCCTGTATTGTTATCTACATTTCAATACTTTTTATATATTCCTACTTTTCTTCACTTTCTTTATATAATCTATAATCCAGGTAGGCTGAGTTGAATCTTGAAGGAAATTCAGAATTCTAGGAGGAAGGGGAAAGGAGGGAGTGCATTTGGGGCAGTGGGGATTGGTCTATGAAAGGCATGGGGTACCTTTCATATATGAAGAAGGTCAGTTTGGCTAAACTATAAAATATGTGAAGGGTAGTGTTGTTATAGTGCTGTAAAGGTAACTTGGGACTGGCTTGTGAAGAGGTTTGAAATGCAAATGCAGGTGTCCATACTGATCCTAGAGTTTATTGAGTGGGGAACTAGGGAGTAGGGGGAGGGCACAGTCAGAAAATCACCTTGGCAGCACTGTGAAGGGTAGAATGGAATGAGGAGACACTTAAGGTAGGGAGACCAATGTGGAGGCTGTACCAATGGTTCAGAGAAAGGTGAGGCGGGCCTATACCAGTGCTATGGGAGAAGATGGATGGAATGGAATGGGTTGGATATTGTAGAAATAAATGTGGCAAGATTTGGCAACTGAGTGGATATGGGTCTATAGGACCTCTTACTGCATGTGAGATAAGAATAAATAAGGCTTTATGGTTCATCTCATCCCTGAGATACCACACAAATATCATTCCCCATCTTGAGATAAGGAAACTCAAGTTCAATGAGTCATAGTGACCACCCAAGTAGGAAATACAGGAAAACTGACCCTTAAACTCAGATTTTCTAACTTTAAGACAAGTGTTCCCTTCAAGACTATGTTCAAGACTAAGCTCTATTTGACTTCAACTTTCTCTTGCAAGGAGAAATCTCTCTGGGTGACAAAGGTCAGGATAAACAGTTCCAAGAGAACTGAAGCCCAGGACATATGGGGAGCTGAGCAGCTGGAGAGCATGGAACTGTTGTCAGGGAAGTTGTCTTCATGTCTACCCCAGAGCTGATCATGCCAGGACACTGAAAAGACCACTGGAAACCCATGGAGAGGAATCAACCCTAAAAAGCATGACTTCCAAGAGACAGATTAGAACTACTTGAAGCAAAGTGATAGGAAGGAAGATGGAGACATAACAATTGGAGGTGTCCCGAAATGAAATCACATGCTTATGACCCTTCTGGTGAGTTCTTAACACAGATCATGACTTCATGAAAAACCCAACCCATTCATGCCCACTTCTCTCCTGGCACCACTCCTGATTCTCTGGACTTTTAAATTTAATTTTCTACTATTTGCTCCTCCCCACAATTTTCCAATTCCCTTTTTGTGTATTTTCTTCCCTCATTAGAATGTAAGACTATCTCTGTCTTCCTTTGTCTCTGTCCCTCTCTATTTAGGTCTCTTTGCTTATATTTGTGTTCTCAGCACTTAGAGTGCCAGGAACAAGTAATCACTTAATAAATATTCTATCTATCTATCTATCTATCTATCTATCTATCTATCTATCTATCTGTCTGTCTATTTGATATCACCACATTGGAATTGCTCAGCAAGGGACCAGATGTCCACAGGTTTTCTAAACCTGGAGCAAATTAGAGAAGGATGGCTAAAAGTGGACATAGTGTCCACAGTAAAAACAGCTATGAAAACCTGAGTGTGTGAGTAAAGATGGGAGCACCACCAAGAGTAGACCCAAGATCTCCACAAAAATTATAGACTGCGGCTATGTAATGTATGATTACACAATCCTTCACCTCAACAGGGTGTGTCTTTATAGAAACCTGGTACCATACTGGAGTTGCATAAAGACAAAAGAGTAATAAAAATGGGGAAGTGATTTTTCCTATTCTCTGCTGAAGGAGGTGGGGAAACACAATTTTTCAAGAGAGATTTCTATCGCAAATGGTTTGAATAAAAAGTTTTAGTGTTTAATAGGATCAGCCTCCAGTTGTGTTGAAAACTTGGCTGTCCAGAGTGATTTATTGCCCAAGGGTGATTTCTGGAGTTCAGATTTTCACTAAACAAGAAGTTACTGAATTATGAAGGTTCTATAATTACTTAGGAATAACTGACATACATGGCTACACACTCTGGTCCTGCTGTTGTCATGGAAAACCCAGGCTTCTGCCACCGATTCATCCATTCACCCAAGGAAGGTCTAGGCAATCCCTGCTACTTGATGAAGACAGAGACCACCGCAACTTCTCAGGCAGAGGTTAGACAACTATATGTTAGTGATGTTGTGGAATACCTGGGAAGGGGGGTGGGGAGAGTTTGATATAAGTTCGGCTAGATGATGCAAATTTCCTTACATTTCTGGAATTTTCTGTCCTCTGAACACATATTCATTCCAAAACAACAAAAAAATTCAAAACAAAAACTAGCTTGAGCCCCCACCTATGTATTTGCTTTTACTAGTCAGTCACAAGGCATAATTACTTTAAAGCAAAGTCATTTAATGATGTATCAAGGAAAGATTACTGCTATATTAAGAAAAGAAACACAGATAAAGAGAGAAATGATCCAAATGTACAAAAATATTAATAGAAGCTCTTTCTGTTGTAGTATAGAACTGGAAACAAGTGGATACCTGTCAATTAGAGAATGAATGACTACATCATTGTCATATGAATGTAATGGAATATTCCTGTGCCATGAGAAATCACCAAGAGGATAGATTCATAGAAACCTGATAGGAGTTGTATAAACCAATATAAAGTGAAGTGAGAAAAGCCAGGAAAGTATTTTATACAATGCCTGTGACATTGTAAAGGAAAACATCTGTTAAAAACGGTGCAATGACCAATCATGATTCCAAATGACTAATGATAAATTGTGCTTCCCGCCTCTTGGCAGAAAGGTGAGGACCTAGAGGTGCAAAATGAGACATTAATTTTCAGACATGGCCAATGTATAAAGGTGTTTTGCTTGGCTATACGTATTTGCTATGAAAGAAGTTATAGTTATTTTAGGCTGAGGGATGAGGGGGAAGGACTAGTGAGGGATGAAGTTAGTGAAACCCCTACAAAAAGGAAGAATAGAAAGGAAAGAATATCCACAAATCATTTTTTTTTTAAATTCACAGAAAAGAAGAGAAGGAAATTTGGAAGGAGTCACTAACAAGTGGAATAGTATTGGAACTGCTATGTTAAATATAAAAATTACTTTTAAAAAACCCAAGCTTTATGTAGGGAGAATTCATAGTTGGATATAATTTTGTATATATATCCTATTTTTCTAGTTTTTTTGGTATGAAAAATTTTTATATTTGTTGATGATTATCAATTAAATTATAAAAGAAAACATGTTTAAAAAGGAAATAAATTTTAAAAATGAAAAGAATATTTTCATCACAAAACAAGGGCTTACTGCTTCACAAATATATATACAGGCTGTACAGATGAGCAATCAAAATCCAAATACACAGTCTCAAATCTAATGTTCTTTCCACACCTTTCTGAGGACTTTAGTTCCCACTCATTAATATAATGCATTAGAATTAGGGATTACTTTTCCTTCTATGGAGCCTGTGGCCTGTGGACTATTGCCATCACCCAACCTACCCAAGATTTGGAAGATCTTTGTTTCCTAATGAAGATTGAAACCATGGTAACTCACATCAGCAAAGGCAGAATGATGTGTTGTCATAGAAATTATAGAAGCAGATTATCTATCTGAGGAGAGAGTGGATAGCACTAGGGGATATACATAGAGGGCCATAGGTGAAGCAAACATATGTAGTTGATCAGGTCACATATATAGTGGACACAAATATAAAAGACTTGTTTATCCAGGTCACATTTGTTAAGAGTACACAGATGAGGCAAGTGAAGAGGCAGCCCATGTCCTCAATATTTTCTGGTTATGTCACCTACTCTCCCCTGATGCTCCCATGATATGTAGTCTCTGCTGGGAGATGATTTGCTGGTCTCAAATCGGTGTCAAGCATTGGTTTTTGGGTCACCTTGGTGTAGAAATTCTCACCTCTCAGGTTTCTGTCCCAAGCCCATAGCTGACTTGGAGTTAAAAAGTACCTCTTACCTTTTATCAAGTCCTAATCACTAATCTCCAGTCTTTAATCATTTCAGAAGCTACTCTTTCAACAAATCACAAAGGGTATCTGGGTCTGCTGCTCCCTACCCAAGAGTCTTTGGCTAAGCAACACAGCAATACCTGTAGATGAATTTAATCTGAGGCTTTCAATCCTTTGTTCATATATGTATAGATTTTCTTTTTGAAAAGTTGGGGTATAGGGCAGCTAGGTGGCATAGTAGATAGAGCACAGGCCCTGGAGTCAGGAGTACCTGAATTCAAATTAAACCTAATGACACTTGATGATTACCTAGCTGTGTGGCCTTGGGCAAGCCACTTAACCCCATTTGCCGTGCAAAAACCTTTAAAAAAAAAAAGTTGGGGTATATGATTTTAGGTTGTTAAAAGCCTTGTGCAGTTTCCTAATTCTATTCCTATCTGCCTTCTCCCCACAATGTATTTCTAGGCCCAATTTATTCTTCATCTATCAGATCTATGAAAGATTTAACCTTCCTGAGTTTTTCCAGTATCCTTATTTAGGTTAAACTAAATGGCCTCTGAGATTCCTTCCAATTATCTCTCTTTGAAAGACTAATTCAAGAAGTCTACCCATCTGACTATTCCCCATTGTCATTCTTCTCATGATGTTAATGACTATGAGTCTTGGAGCACCAGACTGAAAACTCAAAATGGTGGTACCATTATAAGGAGAATAGAGAAATGAATGCATTGAGGCATGAGCAGGCCACAAAGTAGCCATAACACTACTGGGTATCTTTTATATAAAAACACTTTAGATAAGAGTAATGATTTATTCACAAAAAATAATAAATCAATCAACATTTACTATCAAAAAGACACAAGCGGACCAGTCCCTGCCCTCAAGGCTACTGTGTTGTAATAGGAGAGAAAATATGTACTGCTCCAGGTGGATTCCAAACAGATGCATAGTATCCTCCCAGGTAAGGGTGCTAGATGCAGAATGGACAAGAAAAGCCTCAGGCCAACGAGGTGTGAAGAATGTTCCTTTGGAAATGCTCCCTAGGGAAAAGAGGTAGGAAAACCAGGTTTAAAAACCAGAAAATAGCAGCAACAACCAGAGGATTGGGGCTGACACTCAGAGAACATAAAGAAACCTAAAGGGAAGATTCCAGCACACTGGAGTTTGGGAGGACACAGATGACAAGGACAGAGGTTGAGAAAGATTGACTGGGCTACAGTCTGTCCTGTTGAAATGAGTCTCCAGGGGGATTGATACTCCATTGCCACTGAGGAACTTGAGCATCTCCATATGACCTAGATACGGCTGTTTCCCCTTTCAGATAGTCTCTCATTAGATACTTCCCTAGAGTAGGCTATGATCTCTAGGAGCTTACAATGAAAGACCAATGAACCTAAAACACATTGATATTATATATAGCATGGCTGTATTTGCCAAAGTTCGGTGTTTCAATCTAGAGTCAAGTGATTAAAAAAAAGAAAGTCCCTGCTATCAAGTGTCTCCCAATCTAACAAGGGAAGTAATACAAATTTAACTAACAATATGCAAATTACAAGCAAGGTATAGTTGGGATAAACTGGGGCCAATCAACAGAGGGAAGGCACTAGAATTCAGGGTGGGGATTGGGAAGTTTTTTCTAGAAGGTGGAATTTAACTTGAGACTTGTAGATAGATAAAATATGAAGATGAGGAGGGAAAGCATTCCAGACCTGGGGGACAGCCAGAAAGAATGTGTCACTGGATCAAAAAGTCTCTGGAAGGGGAGTCAGGTGGAAGCAGTCTGGAAAGGTAGGAGAGGGCTTTGAACACCAAACAGAATTTTACATGTAATCCTTGAGGTGATAGGGGGTCGCTGGAGTTGATTGAGGGTATAACAGGGTCTTAATGCCCTGGGAATGTTGCAGAGGAGAGCAGGGTCAGAGGAAAGAAGGGGGTGTGTCTGGGAGATGATAAGAAGTAAAGGTAACTTTCCTTATCAGAACATCCAGCTCCCTCCAATTCAGAAAGAGGATCAGGTTTATTTTTGGCTCCAAGTACTGTCTAACTTGGATTTAGGGACCCCTTGGACTTAAATCTGATCCAGGGACAGCCATACAGTCTCTTAGAGTCTATTTCCTCCTCCAGACAGAAACTCACTCTGAGATGTTGTGAAGCAATAACTAGAAAGTGCTTTGCAAACCTTCAAGGATCAGATAAATGCTTCCTCTTATTAGTCACTTAAATAATATTAAATTCATCCCATCATTCTGTTCCACTGAAGTTGTTTTTGCAGTCTAACTCTATCTCAGCTACTCCTCCCATCTTTCTTCAATATCTACAGATCAGAGAAGTGGATGGTATGGGTCCTCTTCATTTAGTAAATCATTACAAAAAATGTGGAATCTCCAGCCCTCTCTGGCCCTGGTCCTAGCTTTTCCATTTCCTTCTCCAGCACATGCATATGGACCCATCCCATGTCATGAGGGTCCAAGAGGAGAATTAAGGGTCTGCCTAATCAATCCTTACCCCAGGAAGGTGTCACTCCACAATCCTCCCCATTTTCCTTACAGGTAAAAACAGGCTTCCCCCCAAAAGAAGAAACTTCTTTGGTTTATAGTAACAGGGTAGTACTAATATCTTGTATTTGTTATTGTCTCTCTGTGTATCCTCTGGTCAAATTTTTTCCCACTTCTGGGTCTCTATTTCTTCATCTGAAAAATGAATAGGTTGAACTAACTGTCTTTTAAGGATGTGGGCTTTTTCCTCTTTTCTGAAAATATAAATACCTATCATAACATCTCCAGTATAATGGAAGCCCCTTAAGGGCAGGTAAAGTTTTCTTTGTACTTTTGGATCTCCTCTGCAATTTTTTAGTAGTATTTTTTCCAATTTCATGTAAAACTAGTTTTCAACATTCATATTTTTTTTAAAGATTTTTGAATTCCAAATATTTCTCCCTCCCTCCCTTCCCTTCCCCTTCCCCAAGACAGGAAGTAATCTGATATAGATTATACATGCACAATCATATTAAACATATTTCCATATTAGTCATGTTAGGAAAGAAGAGGGGAAAATAACAAGAAAGAAAAAGCAAAAATAGTAAAACTAGTATGATTTGACTCAGGCCCATAATTCTTTCTCTGGATGTTGATAGCCTTTTCTATCATTAGTTTTTGGAATTATCTTGAATGATTATATTGCTGAGAAGAGCTGTCTGTCATAGTTGATGATCACAAAAGGTTATTATTACTGTATACAACATTCTCCTGGTTCTGCTCACTTCACTCAGCATCAGTTCATGTCAGTCTTTCCAGGTTTTTCTGAATCCACCTGCTCATCATTTTTCTGGCACAATAGTACTCCATTTCATTCACCGTATCCCTTCTTTTGCCTGGTCACAGTAGCTGTCTAGTCTAGGTTTAGCTGGAGGACTGGAGGAGGCACCCCTTTCTATCCCCAGACTTCAGCCCTGAAGGTGGTGGTAGTACAAGGTATGGAGACCTCCTTGAGTAAAGGTTCTTATTTGGGCATTCCACTTTCAACTTCTTTCTGTTTGGATAGACTTCTCATGGTTATGTGCTCTAAGATTCACAGAGTATTTAATTTGATCTGACTCAGTATGTACATTTGATCTCATCAGAAGCTTCCCAATAACCCCATGAGGTCCTCAGTGTTATTATTCCTATGTACTAAAAATGAAACTAAGACTGAGTGAGGTAATGGCTTGTCTAGGAAGTATTTAAGGCAGATCTCCCTGGCTTCTAGTCTAGCACTCCCTCCACTCTACTGGATTACCATGTAAGTCATTAGTTAGCATGACCATGACATGTCCAGTCAAGAAACATTCCAGGGCATGGCTCAGCAGTGACGGAGGTACATGAGAGCCTCATGGACTGGATCTGATCTCAGAGAATCTGTTTTCAAATTCTGGCCCTGTACCTAGCTGCTGATGTAAGTTGACCCAGCAACTGGACTTCATCTCTCTTAAATTCCTCAGTTTTCCTCCCTGTAAAGTGAAAGCATTGGATGAGTTAGATCATTTCCATTCTGGGTTCCCTTTGAGCTTTGCAACATCAGCTCCTGTGAGGCAGATATGGTGCTAGTCAAGCCCTCAGAGAGCACTATGGGAAGAGTCTGATCCCTCCAAGGGATCTTGGGTCTCACTCAGTTTGTACCATCTCTTGTTTTAGAGTTGCCTTTTGAGATTCCTTGGACATCATTCCTGGTTGCAGTTCCATCTCCTAGTCTGGCCCACTGATCTCATGAAAGGTTGGCTGACACATTTTGCATTATTGTCCTTCATGGCTAAGTAGGAAGCTAGATGACGTATTGTTTATCCCAGTCACCATTCCATGAGTTTACACAAGACATCCCCTTGCTCCTTGGCTCTGCTTCCCAGAAAGCTTCGTACACATTCACACTCACCCTGATGTGGACAGCAGAGATCATTAGCCCCATTTGATAGATGAAGAAACTGATTGATTCCTGTGAGGGTCAACTCTCTTCTTTGTTGTTATTCTTACCTGATAATAATAGCTGTCTTTATGTAGCAGTTTGCCAGATGCTTTACAATAACCCTGGGAGGGAGGTGCCGTGATTAATCCTTATTTTACAGATAAGGAAATCAAGGTTTAAAAGAGGTTAAGTGCCTTGCCCAGAGTTCACACAGCTAGCTAGTGCTTGAAGTGGGATTGGAACTCAGGTCTGTTCTGACTACTCACTAGGCCACCCAGCTATATTCTTCTTGCTTATTGAGGGCTTCACAGTCCCGACAGAAAGATGCTCTGGGTGCAGAGATGTACTCACTTGCCTTAGGGGCCTGGTCTTCTGGTCATCTTTCCTCTGACCTTCTCCCCCTGGAAAATGTCTCTGTCCATGAGGCGTGGTTCTGGACCTGGAGAGAGCAGGTGGGCAGAGAGGTGGCCGATTCTTCTCCAGGCTCCCTGCTCTCTCCTGCCCTGGCTCCAGAGGGCTGGAAACTACAGCTTCTATTGAGATTAAGTTATAATTTAAGGCAGTGAACATGTGCTCTGCTGGCGGCTATAAAGATTCAAATCATAAAGTTTTACAGTGGAACGGTTTCTGTAAAAGCATCGTTAGGAAGTGGGAACCATGCCCTTAATTCTTATGACATATGGGACTGCCGGGCTTGTTTGGGTTTCAGTGGAGTTTAGTGGGGTGATGGTTTGGCTAATTAAAGTCAGGTTCCCCCCTCCCCTCCTCCTTTTCTTCTTCCTCCTCCTCCTCTTCCTCCTTCTTCTCCTGCTTTGGAAGGGCTGGAAAGAGCCTGGGCTCTTTTCCCCCATCTCTGCCCCTGGCCTCAATTACCCAAGGCCAGAAAATCTCCAGGGTCAAAGAGAGCCACCTGAGGTTGAACAACACATTTCCTCTGCCTAAGGGCCTAGGGCTGGCTCTAGTCAATGTTTTCTGCTCAGGCCTAACAGGACCTAAGAACTAAGAGCCAGCTCCTGCCCACTGGGACTTCACAGTAAGGATTGGGGGAAATGTTGGGGGGGGGGGGCAGAGGACAAATACTGACACTGGAAATTAGAAGGTGTGAGTGCTGAGGGGTCCCAACCAAGTGGGGGATGTGGGGAGGAGGGAATGCTGGGAAGGTGCTCAGCCCCTTCAGTCAGGTAAATGACAGCAGTTTTGAAAAGCCAGGAGGCAGAAAGAAGAAAAACCTGAACTGGAAAGTTACAACTAGGGCCAGGAACAAGGGACCTGGGGGAAATTGGATTGTAAATAATTTTCAAAGTCCCCAAAAAAAGAAAAATGGGTAGCCTGTGATTGTATGCTCTAACTTAAAGGAACTCTGAAGCAGCAAGTGAGAAGGACTTTCCCTAAGGTCTGGCCTGCCCATGCCAGCCTGCTGCCTGTTGGTCTTCCTCACGTACAGAGGGAGAACCCATGCTTGGGAGGGTGGTCCTTCTGATCTGGGCTGACTTATTCCTGAGCAGAGCCTTGTTCATGGATGATACAGGGGAACTTCCTAATTCTTGTAGCATCCTGAAAATCCCAGACTATTGTCAACTATTTAGGCACTAGGGACTACCATCTGGTCCATGGTTGGGGATGGGGCAAGCTCAGGATTCATTGTTTTTGGATTAGGAAGAGGGTCTAGCTGTCCATCAGAGTGAGGAAGACAGGAAGGTTAGGCTGGTCCACATCTTTATGGAATTTGTCCATGAACAAGAAGGCATTGTGGGAACTGGAGTGGGTGATTGGTCCCAGGGTAGAGTGAGCCTGGTGAGCAGAGTTAAATAAACTGAGCTAAGCCAAGGGAAAAAGACCAACAACTGGTTTTGAAGCCCCAGACAGTAGATAGGATTGTTTTCCAAGTCTCTCTCTCTCTCTCTCTCTCTCTCTCTCTCTCTCTCTCTCTCTCTCTCTCTCTGTGTGTGTGTGTGTGTGTGTGTGTGTCTTCATACTTCTCTTAGGAAGCAGGGACAGCAAAAATGACTCAACCCATTAAAAATTATTTTAATACTATGAACTAGAAAATTGTCAAAAAAAAATAACCCATTTCTACAGACAAAGAAGGTCAGAAAAGTAGGTACATGACTTGTTCTTTTGGGAGGGGTGGGGTTAAATTGATTTTACATTTAACTTGGTAGTAACATCATTGCCCCCTCTTGAACTTTCCTCTTTTCTGTATTTTTAAAAATATTTTCATTGACTTTCTTTTCTCACTTCAATATTACTCCTCCATTTCCATGCACAAATAAAGATAGCGAAAGTATAATCAGGTCAAACAAATTTACATGGTAATGGTCATGTCTGGAAAATGGCCTCCTTTTGTACCCCATCCACCACCACCCTTGCTAAGAGGTAGCAAACCAGTTCCATCCTCTGCCTTCAGTAGATCTTATGACTCAATTCATTTTCCAGCTCACTCCAAGCCCATGGCCAAAGGGAGAGCTACAATTCTTCAGACTCCCACAGAGGAAAAAAGAAATGGTTGCCTTCAGAGCAGAGTAGCCTGGGGGAGTGGGGGCAGAGATCCCATTGGACACACATCTTTTCCTTGTGGGTGTGTGGTTCTTTCTGTAACACTTTCCTATGCCTGACCTCATGGAGGAAGGGAGACGTGCTATGGCAGCCCTTGACTGGCTGGCACCCTTTGAGGAGGGTGGTTGGGTCTTTCCCAACTGCCCTTTGGTGGGAACCCCAGAATTCTCTAGTGGAAGACTGGCTAGTACAATCCTTAATGAACCCAAGATCCTAGCTTTAATATGCACCAGAATCAGTTAGTTTTGCTCTGTTCCAAGGCTGTGGAATGGACCCCAAGGGGGTGGATGAGTGAGCATAAATGTATCTTTACAATTGGAAAAATAGCTCAAATGGGTGCCTGGTGAGGGCCCATCATCCTCATAGGGAAAGGCAGAGAGCTGGTGGGAACCAATGGGTGACCCCTGCTGACCCAGACAGACCCAATGAAAGAATGGGAAGAGAGATGAGTAAGCTATGAAATGGAGATTGGGGCCAGGAATCAGATTTCAGAAGCCCGCCCAGTAAACATGCCCATATAAACAGTTCACTCTCCCTCCAGAGTTCTGGGAATTATCACTGACTCTTGTTGCTGGGGGGCAGTGGGGGCGGGGGAGTCCTTCCATGGCCCTTGCCCTCAGTGATTCATCAGCAGGCACAAAGTCTTTGGAAACTGGGACAAGTGAAGTGAATGAATCTGATAGACTAAAACTTGGGACACAAAGAGCAAGCCAAGTGTCCAGAGCCAGGTGGTCCTCCAGGTGGCTGGCACAGATGCCGGCAGCAACAATTCTGTTCCATTGCCCAGCTGTTTATTAAACGTCTACTGATTGCAAGCACTGGAGAGATATAAAAGAGAAACTGAGACAGAGACGAAATGACTTGCTCAGGATCATACAGCTGGGTAATTGTCTGAGACTGAATTTGAACGCAGTTCTATCCACTGTGCCATCTTGCTGCCTCCTGTTTAATCCCCACCAAGTCCCTGCACTCATGAACTCTATAGTCTAACAAAGGAACATGGAACCAACAGAAATGATCCAATGTAGCAGAAATACCAGCCCCAGTCTGAAACTTTGAACTTAGGAGCCTGTGAAAAGGAAAATGCCCTCCCCAAAGTGGGGAGTGAAATGGGGAAGGCTTCTTGAAGGTCATGGCATTGGAGCTGGTGGACGGGGAGCCCCAGGCTGCCCTCTGAGCAGTTGGCCATCTTGGCCAGAGGAAGGCTGCTATGTTTTGGCATAAGCCAAAATGAGTTCATTTAGTGGAGGAATCTCTGAGTCTCTGATCTGTCTGGATGAGGGAACCTTGACATTAGCTCTTTGCTTCTGAACGCAGTCCTATTCCCATCCCAAAGGAAATGGACCAGTGTCCTGCTGGAAGAACCTCCTGAGGACAACCTCTGATAAAGAGAAGAGCCACTGGTTGGAACAGTGGCCTCCTGGAGAGAATCAAGTTTGAGAATCAGAACATGAGTGTCTCCTGCTGTGCTTGGGATGAGTGTGAGAATGATGGCATGGCCAGGGGGCAGTCATGACATGGTGGGAAGTCTGATATAGGGATGGATGAGTGGATTAGGGACTCTCCTAGCTATCATCCACTGCCACAATTTCCTGAAAAGCCAGAAGACCAAAGCCTATGTTTCTTGATTGGGCATCAGTCACACAGCTCCAGTTGTAAGCTCTCTCTTGCCTCTGTCTCTTTCTCTCCTTTCATTCTTCTTTCTCTCTCCCTCCCTCTCTCTCCCTCCTCATTCCCTCTCTCTCTTCTATTCTTACTCTCCTCTCTCTCTCTCTCTCTCTCTCTCTCTCTCTCTCTCTCTCTCTCTCTCTGCTGGGGCTCCTTCCATGCTCAGGGTTTTAATTCTAGCCTCTAATCTCAGCTGCTCCTGTGATAAATTAATTGTAATGATAGAGGCCCCAGTTACGAGGGCTGCATCGTTTGCTTGTAATGTGAGCGACAGGTTTAGGGCTTCCTTTATTTAAGATGCTGGGGTAATTACCTGGGAGTTAGCATATGCAGGCAGAGAGATATGATTCATTCGCCCAGCGATGGCCATGACACAGCTGTTTGTGGGATAAAATAGAGGAACCGTGTTGTTACAAAATGTTCCCCTTATTATACCTCATTAAAAACAAGGCTGTGATAAGTCAGGACTGGCAATGAAGAAAATCTATTGCCCCCCTGTAAAACCTGATAGGAGAGGGAAGGGGAGGGAGGGCCTTTGGTTCTGGCCGGGCGTGCTGTGTCATTTTTTTGTCCTCTCTGCCCTGGCTGCCTCTTCTTGTCATTCTGCAATGGTCTGGCTACTGGCGGAGGATGGGGGGTTGGGTTGTGGTTGCAGCACCCCCCCACTTTTCCCCTCTTCCTCTCCCTTTGTAATCCAGACTTGTCCCTTTTCTTTTGGAGCCCTGGACGTCAATGTGGTGAGCATGAGAGGCTTTCAGGGAGAACAAAGGCAGGGCCATGTTTTCAGGGTCTGACCCAATTGGGTCCTCTTCACCTTTAAGGTACAAGGCAGGCCCAGAGTGAGCCTGCCAGGATAGGCAGGGGCCCTGAGCTTCAAATAGCAACCAAATGGTGGGGGCACAGTGCTTTGAAGAGAACACATACATCTCTTCTGTCCCCACTATTTTTCTTTTCAAAAATCACCATCAAAGGTAAAGATGCTTCACTCTCTCTCTCCCACCCCCATGGCCCTTTCTCTCTCTCTCTCTCTCTCTCTCTCTCTCTCTCTCTCTCTCTCTCTAAGCAGGGAAGCTGGAAGTTTGAACAACAATCTACAAATTAGCCTTGGTCCTTAGGTCCAGGAAATTAGGTTGGGTCCTTGAGAAAGAGCTTTAGGGGTGATTGCCCTGAGTTAACCACCCCAAGGTTGAACTCCCTTCTCTTCTACTAGTCATTTTTTCCTATAGTCCTGTAAATATGAAGTCATTACAGTTAGCATTTTTGAATTCCCTAAGAATAATCCAAAAACCATGCCCACAACCCTACTGGGAGGGAGGTGAGTGTCCTCACTTCTATTATATAAAAGAGAAAAACCCCAAGTGTTAATAGACATGTCCAAGATCTCCCTGCCAGTAAGCATCAAAGACAGCAGAACAATAGCTTCTTGGGTACCAAGAGAAGGATTCTGTAGAAGTTGATAGAGAAGCATCCACTTGTAAGCCTCTTCCAATACAGAGAAGGATGAGGGCATGTGTTCTGAAGATCTGTGTCAACATCATCAACTGAGCCAGAGAGCCTGGGTTGTGAAGCTAGTGGCTCCCCACCCTGAGGGGAGTAGAGAGTACTGGGAGGATTCATGGGAGGGCTTGCTAGTTCTGTGTGCTAGGGATCTCCTGCTGCTGCCATAGCCAAAGAGCAGCATGGTAGAGAGACACCTGATTGGGCTATCAAGGGGTCAAATTCCATGTTCCAGCTTGGCAGCTAACTCCCCAGAGACACCCTCTGTGGACTTCAGTGTCCTCATCTGAAAAAAGATGCTTTCTAAATTTCCTGATAATTCTCAAGACTGAATCACTGGGGGCATGGGACAGCAGAGTTTTCTTATGTGTCTCCCCCTTCCCCACCCTCAGAGATGCTCCAAGTCTTTGTGGAGCCATACTCATCCCTTTTGTCCAGATTCTGAAGGGAACATATGGTTTGAACTGAAGAGCTCTACTGATGATAATGGATAATAGCAAAGAAAAGACCCTGCTGTCTCCAAATCTACAAAAGACAGATTTTTCAGACATAAACAGAACAATCAAGTCTCGTGGCTGGGTACGACATAGAAGTTACCTAAACTAACAGCTTACTTGATGAAGAAATACCTTGTATACAACAAGTGACCCTCCATCCTTTCAGTGCAAAGAACTCACTACCTCACAAGGCAGATGAGGCAGATGGTGATGGTGATGGGAATGGTGACTGATGGTGGTGATGATGGTTGTGATGATGATGGTGGTGGTGGTAATGGTAGTGGTAGTGATGGCAGTGATGATAGCAAGGTTTGCAAAACACTTTTACAAATACAACCTCATTTGATCATTATAAGAACCCTGAGGGTTAGGAGCTGCTATTATCATCCCCATTTACAGATGAGGACAGGGAGGCATAGAGAAGTTAATTGACATGTCCAGATTATGAGGCAAGAATTGAACCCAAGTCTTCCTGACACAAGATCCAGCGTTCTATCCACTGCAACAAGATGATTATAATTGTGGGGAAATCTGGCCTTATATTGAACCAGAAATCTGTCTCCCTGTTCTTTCTACCAGTCGACCCCCATTCCCTGTTCTTAGAACACAGAAAAACAACTTTTGGTGAGCAGAAATCTGAGAAAAGTAGGTTTCATAGAACCCTAGAGACTTCACCAGCCAACTAATCCAACTATTAGCCATCTCCCCCAAAACAGAAATAAATCCCTACTATAGTAAAGTGCTTAGTGGGCATCCAACGTCTATTGAGAAGTCTCTGGTGAGTGGGCACCATGATCTCATGGCACAGCCCACACTGCTTTTGTGCACTCTAATCTGTTCCTCAAAGACTGGGATCATTTTTTTTGGCCTTTCTTTGTATTTCCAGCATTTAGTCCTGTGCCTGACCCAGAGGAGCTAATGTAGACTAACTCTAATTATCAGGAAATTTTTCCTGGAATTAAACCTAAATTTTCCTCTTTTCAACTTCTGCCTATTTCTCTGCCTTCTGAAGCCAAGCTGAAGATTTCTAATTCTACCCTCACATAGAAATCCTTCAAATACTTAAAGCTTCCAGGCTAAACATCCCAGGTTCCTTTAAACTGTGGCAACACCTGGAGGTCCTTCTCCATCCTGGCTGTCCCTTTCTGGATCCTCCTCAGATTATCAAAGGCCCTTCTTGCACTCTGACCCAGAACTGAATCAAGACTCCACATGTGATCTAAGCAGGACAAAATACACTGAAATGGCCTCTTCCTCTATTTGCAAATGATGTCTCTCTCTTTTTAAAAAATAGATTTTATTTATTTTTTCCCCTAATCCTCCTCCCTCCCCCATCCCCCACAGAAGGCAATTTGTCAGTCTTTACATTGCTTCCATGGTATACATTGATCCAAATTGAGTGTGATGACAGAGAAATCACATCCTTAAGGAAGAAACATAAAGTAAAAGAGATAGCAAGATCAGACAATAAGATATCAGGTTTTTTTTCCTAAATTAAAGTTAATAGTCAGGGCGGCTAGGTGGCCCAGTGGATAAAGCTTCTGCCCTAGAGTCAGGAGTACCTGGGTTCAAATCCAGTCTCAGACACTTAATAATTACCTAGCTGTGTGGCCTTGGGCAAGCCACTTAACCCCATTTGCCTTGCAAAAAAAAAAGTTAATAGTCCTTGGTCTTTGTTCAAACTCCACAGTTCTTTCTCTGGGTACAGATGGTATTCTGCCCTGCAGAGAGCCCCAAATTGTGCCTGATTGTTGCACTGATGGAATGAGCAAGTCCATCAAGGTTGATCATCACCCCCATGTTGCTGTTAGGGTGTACAGTGTTTTTCTGGTTCTGCTCATCTCACTCAGCATCAGTTCATGCAAATCCTTCCAGGCTTCCCTGAATTCCCATCCCTCCTGGTTTCTAATAGAACAATAGTGTTCCATGACATACATATACCAAAATGATATTTCTCTTCATGAAGATCCCTTGTTGACTTTGAAGTGTCTATGAACCATACTGTGATTCTGGCTTCTGGCCCTTTATAAGGATGATGATCTGCTGAAAGGTCCTTGGTCCAATGGTATCCATCAGTCAAACCTCTGTGGGCACTACCAATCTCCCTGCAGGGGGGCTCCTGAGAAGTGAGCAGGGAAGGGTGGAGATATGGCCACAGCAGACATTCGTGGCTTGAAATCTTGCTCTGGCTATACAAGCATAATTTCCACAGCCTACGGGCTCCTGGGGAAGGTGGATCATTATGGATATTACCTAGATAAATAGATAGATAGATGAAGAAGTAAATAGATGGATGGATGGAGATAGATCAATAGAAAAATGAATGGATAGAGACAGAGAGTAGATAGATAAGGTAGTTAGATGAATAAACAAACTAACTAATAAATAAATAAAATTAAAGCCTTACCAGGCATGTTTGTTTGGGAATGCTGATGGCAAGGATATAAGAAGAACAGAGGACTTCTGTCATGGACAAGGATTGTCAGTCATGACTCTATTTGACCCATGGCTGCCTCTTTGATTCCCCTCCCTCTTGTTCATTTTAGATTCCTGAGGCATAAATTACTAACAGCTTCAGGAATGAGTAGACAATTCCAGGATGACACATTTCTCCTAATTTCAACCTTTTTTTTGTACAAAGGTGCTCAGTCCTGTCAGATCTGTTGGAGCCCTGGAGATCAAAGATTCTGTCTGCTGACTTATTGAAGGAACATGAAATTATGTCCCCCACGCTGGCCACATCTCTGCTTCCTCTCTTCTGATCTGATAGCAGCAAACCAAACTCAGGAGCAGGAAGCAGCAAGGCCATTCCCTCATTTCCCTAAAGTAAAGACCATTGGCCTGAATGACCTTTGGGAGTCCTTTTCAATTCTCAGTGAAAGCCAAGATGATCATTCCCACCCTCCCCACATCTAATAGTCTTGAGTATATGATAATCTCTCCTTTGCCTCTAAATGCAGACCCAGGCTTTAAAACAGTTTGACAATACTCCATCACCCTCACCATGTGGAGGCTCAGTTTTACCATTATATTACAATTCCTTCCATGCCTCTAAATGACAAGCTCTTGTTCCCATGTTGGGCAGTGTGTCATAATGACTCTCTCTCTCTCTTTCCCTCCTTTGTGCTGGATTAGAGTAATTCCCTCCATTTCCTGTCTTATAATAATATTGAAATATGTTAGTGGCTCTCAGGGTTACAGAGAATTGTGAAGCCCTCTCCCTGACCTCAGAAAGTTTCTGATCCCCAATTATTTTACTATAAGGGACAACTTGCTAGGACATAGACATAGGAGGAAATTAAGGCAATGTCATTTATGATTTTTTTTTTTAAAAGTGTACCTATCTGAAGGAAACCAGGAATGGGAAGGAGGTTTCACTGAGCATTCTTAGGTGAAGGTCAAATAAGAAAGAAACAAGTGATTGTATCATTGAAGTTGACTCTAGACCACTGGGACAGAAAGAGGATATAGATGAGGAGTTTAGGAAGCAGCTCACAAGTTTAACATAGAGGCAGGATATATTACTGCTAAGGAATTTCAATTAGTTCAACATCTCCTAGCACTCTCCCTCTCTCACCTCTCTCTCTCTCTCTCTCTCTCTCTCTCTCTCTCTCTCTCTCTCTCTCTCTCTCTTTCTCCCCCTTTCCCTCTCTGTTTTTTCTTTCTCCCTCCCTCTCTCTCCATTTTCTCTCTTGTCTTCCTTTCTCTTCTGCCCTCTCTCTCTTTTTCTCCCTTCTTCCTTCTCTCCTTCTTTCCTCCTTTCTCTCTCTCCCTCCTTCCCTCTTTCTTACTGGGGGGTAATTCCCCAAAGACTACTTGGCTTTTCTTAATGATCATTTCAACCTTCAAAAGGACACAAAAGGAAATCTAGATTTTTCTGGATCTGGTTCTCATGGAAAGCAATGAACTGGCTTTGGGGGTGGAGAGACAAAGAGAAGTGAGAAGTGAACACTTTGTCCTGTAATTTGTGGTAGAAGAGAGGAAATCCGAGCATAATTTTGACAGACCTCCTAGATTTTGGGAATGTAGATCTCAAGGACTCTAGAGAAAAGGCAGGGAGGATCCCATGGAGGCAGAAACTGAAGGTCAGACCTTCTCAGGGTGAAGCCCTTTCCTGCCTATGTCCCTGCCAAACTGGACTATGTGCTAATTTCCTTAGTACCTGGACAGCTTGCCCACTATTCAAAGCTTGCCCTTCAAGGCCCAGCTCCTCCTCCATCTAGCCTTCACTGAAGCTCTCTCTCCTCTGACCCCTGCCCTTCCCCAGAACTTCTCTTTTCCTAAGGACATCTATATTCTTGGCTCCCTGGAAATGTTTAGCAGCTTATCCTTGCTCTAGTTCTTCCCTAGATTGTGGGTAGACTTAGAAAAATCTTTGTCCTATCAGGGCTGGCACACACACACACACACACACACACACACACACACACACACACCCTACCCTAGATGGCACAGTGGGTAGAGCACCGGCCCTGAAATCAGGAGGACTTGAGTTCAAATCCAGTTTCAGATATTTACTAGATGTGTGACCTTGGACAAGTCACCCAACCCTGATTACCTCGGATCTAGACCATCTCCAGACATCATGATTCATATTGGCCATTGGACCCAGATGGCTCTGGAGGAGAAAGTAAAGCTGGGGACTTAGCCTAGTTCCCCCTCACTCAAATCCAATTTACTTGCTTGTCATGTCATCACCTCCCAGATGTCATGACCTTCTTTGAGACTGAAGGACAAACATCATCATCAGATGACCCTGAGCAAGTTACCTCAATTTTCTGGGGCCTCAGTTCCCTCATTTGTACATTGAAAGGAGGGTGACCCATGAGATGACCTGTGAGGGTCCATTCAAATCAAAATCTCTGATGCTGTGAAAAGTTCCTTATGTCAACAATTATGTTAAAATTATCTGTGTCCTTTCTTTCAACCTCTTTGAATGTAAGGAGGAAAGGGATGGTAACCAAATCCTCTCCCAATGGTTTCCTGCCCTCCCAGCTCAGCCCAGGACCTTGCATTAACAAGGATACAGCCAATTGCAGTCGGTTCTCTACCCAAGCTGCTTTTGCTCTTGTAGCAGATCAGTAAAAGTTAGGTTGCCCCCTTTTTGGGGGAAAGCCCCCAAATCTGAACTCGGAAAACAAGATCCAGTAGCTTATTCTTTGCATTAGCAGAAGAGATCTCTAAATGATTTGTTTATCAAGAATTCAATTGACCCCAAACTTCTGTAGAACAATCTTTTATATTGACCCCAGTGACTCAGGGAATCTTGTTCTCCAAACTCCCCTTTCTGTTCCCCAAGAAAGCTGCCCCTCTGGCACCTCCAACAAACAATGCACATTTATTAAGCGCCTCCTCTGTGTGGGACCTGTTAGGAATAATGAGGAAAGCCTCGGAGGAAGGGAGCAGGGAAGAAAAGGAGGAGGCCATGAGGCTATCTTTGGCTGCAGGACTGAGGTCCCTGCCAAGCAGGCCCAGCCGCCTCTCTTCCTTCCTCTCTCTTGTCCAGTTGTAGAGTAGGCCTCTCTTCTCTTGGTGCCTTAGGCCTGTCTGGGACTGTAGCTCCTACGTCTACTGAAGTTCCCCAGGCCGAGCTGTCCCTAAGAGAGTCTCTAAGCTGGTGGCATAGGCTGGGCAAGGTCTGGTACCAGGTCATGGCTTATTTCTCTACTCTCCCTACCCCAGGAAGCTCTGGAAAGAAAGCAAGGAAGGCCCAGAGGGCTCCCCTGCCTTCCATCTGAGGGCTGGGGATGGCTAGGAATCCCAGAGCCTCCTCAGGATACAGGTAGCAGCCTTTCTTGGCCTTTGACAGGCAAATAGCCCACACCAGGTCAGAGAAATGGGAAAACAGTGGGACCCCCGGTTCAGATTCTCCATTCTCCCTGCAGAGCCCTTCTGGGATCTCCCCAGCCACCTTCAATCCCCAGACCTCTTTGTTGTTACCCACTGAGTCAGTCTGTCTGACAGGGACTGGAGGCAAGGACCAGGCCCAGAGGAGGATCCTTGCTTGGGGGTGGGGGGGAGGTAGCAGCAAACAATGGGGGAACCCAGAGCCAGCTCTCCTTCCCTACCAGCCTGAAGGGACACAATGACACAATGCCTGAGTGTGTGGGGGGGGGGGTGGGAGGAAGGGAGGGAGGGTGGGTTGGGGGTGGAGACGGAGAGAGAGTCTTTTGTCCCACAAGTTTATACACTGCTCCTAGGGTGGGGGGCATTGGGAGGCTGGTGGGGCGGGTCACTTTGGGGAGGGGGAGGGGGTGGAGAGGCCCTGAAAAGTTTCTGCATTTCAATCAGGTTGGCTTTGAAAGAGTTTGGCTTTTGTTGAACAGGGGAGAAAGGTTAATGCAGAAGTGGAGGGGGCTGTGGGGGATGGGTTGGGATTGGGGACTCTAGAGATCCAGTCTCTTTGCACTCAGTTTAGGGCCACCCCATCTGGCAAGATGGTTTGGAGGGGGAAGTGGAGCAGAAAGATGCCAACTTGCCCTATCTTCTTGGTATCAGGGAATGCCTAGCTTCAACTGGGCAGGTGGCACCTTGATGAACAGAGGGTAGGCCAAGGAGGCAAGCAATGGCATAGGGAGGATAGAGAGAAGGAAACTCTGGTCTGAGAAAAGCCGCACTGATTCTGGCTCCCTTCCTTCCCAATGATGCCTCTCTCCCTTCCCCCCTTCCTCCCCATCTTTTCCCCACTAGCATGAAGGACTTGGCAGGCCATGATATTTAACCCTGTTGTAGAGAGGTGGGCATCTGAGAGACATTGCTGGAACCTTTTCAAGTCCTGGATTTAGCTCTCCCCCCACCCCAAGAATCCTAATGTAATATTTCCAAGCATAGGATAGTGTGGGGCCCCAACTCTGCTCTTGAAGGCCTAATTTCCCGCCTTCTTCCTTTGTGATATTTCTGAGGCTATAAACTAGAAGCAAAGGATCCGAGATTGAAATCTGGAAGAGACCTGAGTCTTGAGACCTGAATCCCATCCCCCTATTTTGCAAATGAGGCAAAGGAAATCATAAGAGATGAAATGCCCCAAGTCATATAGCTGATAGACCAGGGATCACAGCAGCCCAGACTGCTACCCTCTTCGACCACCATGGGCATCAACTCATCCTTCTAGATCATGGGAGATGTGTGGCCCCTACCTCCAGTCACTGGAAGATGGGCCCAGGGTTCTGGGCATCCTTGGGCAGAGCAACCCCACCCTGTGCCCTCAGGATCATGCCATGATCTCTGACCTTGACATCCTGAGTGATGGCTTCTGGGTTCATATATGAGCATGCCAGTTGCCAAAGCTCTATTGGGTGTAGGCTGGTTTATAACAGTGCCACCTCCAATTGAATTCTCTGCTTGGGTTTTTCTTTACCCATTCATGGGAAGGGGGGGAAAAGGGGAAGATTATTTGGTAAACTTGGAATGAGTGATGGTGACATCCTAGGAAAGGTTCTAGGCAAGGGAGAGCCCTCCTCTTGTCAGAAAGAGGCATAGACAGCCAAGACTGGGCCAAAGCCACCTCTGGTACCTGGGAGAGACAAGAAGATACAGAAGTGGGGGAAGGGGAGGGAAGTTAATCAGATCCAGCTCCCCTCTAACCTGAGCCCTGTGACTGGTGTCGAATAGTTCCTCACTCCCCTGAGTTTCAGCCTCTCCTGGTCTCTTCTCATAGCAGGAAGAGTAGAATGACCAGCTAAGGACTTGGTAACTAAAGGCTGGAGGGTAAAGGTGGGGAAGAGAGAGAGAGACCTGAAATCTTGTCTCAGTACCTCCTCCTCCACTGCTCTGTTTTCCTGGGTAAGAATGGATTTCTGTAGCCTTTGTTCTCTCTTCTCAGATGGCACCAATGGTCAGCATCCCCTTGGTGATCCTTGGCAATTCCCTTTGGTTGAATCTGTGTTGATGGTGGCTGACTGTGCTGAGGAAGCATAATCAGGGCCTTTGCCTTGAAGGCCTCCCAGGGAAGGCTCTTTGCTCTGCCAGGATTCCAGGTCTGCACCAAGCATCTTCGAAGTCCTGGGCCCTTGGGCCATGACTGGCAGGGAAGATAAAGCCTCCAGACCTTTTCTTGGAGCTCTGTTCTTTGCCACCAGGCAGCTTCAGAGAAAGAAAGAGGAGAGGAGGGACCAGGGCCACTGGCACCCTCTGGCCTAGACTCTGCAAGTTGGGCTGGGCCTCTTCTTCCCCATAGCCAAGCTGGGATGGCCAAAGCCAGCACTTCCAGTGGCCCTGGCTGCCTGGCCGGCCGGCCGGCCAGCCTACAGCCCGGGAGGCCTTCTCTCCCGCTCTGAGCAAGCCGCCTGGCTGGGTTTGCATTATTTATGTAATGTCTTGTACCGTAAATAATGGTCACTTTATGGTTATTAGGAACGGGTTAGGGTACGTGCGGGCAGCACCAGGCTGCCTTCAAAAGGAACAGTCCTGGCATAAAATGTTGCGATAATTGCTTTACTGCTGAGTGTTGGTCTTTATTTTGTGTCGGATTTGTCCCTTAAGCCAGCGTAACGTTCTCCCTGAGGCAGGAGAATGCAGAGAGCAAATTGGAGGGCTGAGCATGAACAATGCGACATGGCGCACTGCTGGGCTGGGCTTTCTTCCTCTTTCTTCATTCCTCTCTTGACCTCCCTCCAATCCTCTCCTCTGGCTCCTCTCCTCTCCTCTGGCTCCCCTCCCCTCCTCTCAGCTCCCCTCCCCTCCCCGCCCTCCCCTCCCCTCGCCTCTCCCAGGGGCCTGGCCCTCTCCGCCCCACTCTGCTTGGGAGGCTGGCTCGCCCCAACTCAAGGGCCAGCTCCTCTGCCCAGGCCGAGAGGTGTCCCTGGCCCAAGGCTGAAGACAGGCCTCACGGTCCCCTGGGTCATCCATTCCCTTGCCCTCTTTTGCTCATAGACCAAAGCTATCATCACCTAATCTGCCTAATGCCAGCTGGTCCATGGCATGGAAGACAGGCCCTGGGTCACTCCTTCCCAGGTGGGCAGCTGCCTTTCTTTGGGAGGTTGATGAGCTCAGGAGAAACCCTACTTATATCACCCAAGAGATCAAGTCAAATGGAGGTGAAATCTGGACATATCCTAGCTAGCCCACAAAAGAGAATATCAGTGCTTTGAGAGGCCATGGTCACCAAGGACTCATGAGAATGAAGCCAAGAAGATAGGGGCTGGAATCTGAAGGGGATATTTGAAAGCTAGAAAGAGCAGGATGCATTCTGGGGTAGTTCCAGTTTGGCTGAGACTGGTCCAAGATAAACTGGAAAGGGAGGTTGGAGGCAGAGAGCAGAGGGCCTCGAATGTCAGATTTAAAAGTTTGGACTTTATTCAGTAGGCAGCAAAAAGGTTTGATGGCAGTGGGAAAATAGGAAGACTCTCCCAGTCATAAATGAAGCCTGGGTGACTGGGAGGACGGAGGCGCAACAAGTAGAAAGAATGCCCTAAGGAGAAGCAAATTAGGGGCAAGATGAGAAAAATAATATTCTCCATTTTACAAATAGGAATTGGACCGAAGATTTCACTGCTAGAGGAAATTCCTAGGTAAGGAAATTCCCTCAACTATTTCAGGTTGGAAACTCCTCTAGTCAGCTAAGAGCTGCTTTAGAGTAACCAAATGGACTCTTCCAAGGTCACACAGCCAGTAGGTGTTAGAGACAAAACTTGAACTCCAATTTTCCTCACAAAAGGAGCAGTTGACAAAATGGAGCCAACGTATTCTAATTAGCTAACCAGTTCTCTTCCCTTGGTACCATTCAGAGGTGAGTTATGTTTTTAAAATTTTATTTATTTAAGGCAATGGTGTTAAGGGACTTGCCCAAGGTCATACAGCTAGGCAATCATTAAGTATCTGAGATCAGATTTGAACTCAGGTCCTCTTGACTCCAGGGCTGGTGCTCTATCCTGCTGAGTGTTGCCCAGAGGTGAGTTATGTTAAACTTAAGGTGTTGATAGGACATCCAAGAAGCAGAGAAGTTAAGGTTTGAGATGGAGATTCCAAAGTCATCTGAGTAAAGTTGGTCTGTTCCAGGGGAATAAGATTGCCAGAGGAAGGAATAGACAGAGAGGGAGGCCAAGGTGGAGTCTTATAGGTCAGAGGAAGAAAAGAAGATATGAATGAAACAGAGAAGAAATGGTCACAGATGTAGGAGGAGAACCAGGAATATGTGATGATATGGAATCTGCAAAGAAAATCTCAAAGATTTTCAAGAGAAGATTTGTGTATAATTGATATTATGATGCTTGCCTTCTCAAGGGGAGGGACAAGAGGGAGGAAAAGATTTGAAATACAAAATTTTTAAAAGATTATTTTTAAAAAGTTACATATAATTGGGAAATATTTAAAATAAATTGAAAAAATTCTTTTTTAAAAAGAAGAAGGAGATTATAAGGGTTGATGAAGTCTAGAGATGGCCTATCAGAATCAATTTACAGATAGTGAACAACCATTTGTCCAGACATGCTGGAGATACAAAGAATATAGTCCCTCCCCTCAAGGAGCTTACAATCATATACAGACAAGATATAAACAGTAGAGGGAGTTCAAAGGCATTTGTAACTTGGGGAACCAGGAAAGGTGGAATTTGAATCTTGGAGGAAGTGAGAGAATCCTCTGCAGAAGTGGGGAGGGAGCAGGGAGTCAGGAGTACCTGGGTTCAAATCTGGTCTCAGACACTTAATAATTACCTAGCTGTGTGGCCTTGGGCAAGCCACTTAACCCCATTTGCCTTGCAAAAAAAAAATGGAGTGGGGAAGGAGAGCTTTCCAAACTTCAGAGCCAGTGCAAAGGCCAGAGAGACTGGAGGAATTAGGGTTATGTGTGAGGAACAGCCAAGAGGCCAGAATCACTGCCGCGTCAATGCTTGGAGGGAAGTGGAGTTCAAGGAAGCTGGGAAGGTAGAGAGCAGCCAGATTGTGAAGGGCTTCAAAAGCTAAATCAGGTTTTATATTTGACATTGGAGGCATTGGAGCTTTTTGAAGGGAGGGAGGATTGGGAGGGGGGACCTCAGACCTGAAGTTTAGGAAAATGAGTGGAGGAAGGAGTGGGGTGGGGAGACTTGAGGCAGGGAGGGCAGTCAGGAGGCATCTCCTCCAGCCCATCCTGGGCTCTTCTCTACAATGTACTTGAGATGTGGTTGACAGGATTGGGGTGGTCTGCACACTGCATCAAACTCCCTAACAATGAGAGCCATCCCAAAGCAGGCCCGGGCTCCCCATCACACCACAGACCTTTCAGGAAAGGAGAGCTAGCCACTTCTCAGTTATGGGAAATCTTGCTCCTGGGTAAGCTAGACAGGAACATGTCTATGTATGTAAGTATGTATGTATGTATGTATGTTTTGTTGTATGATGAGGGTTTTGTGGCACCAGCTGGTACCTATGAATCTAAAAGGGTTTTGTTGGGAGTGGGAGGTGAAGGGTTTCCTCCCCTGGCAGGGACAGAGAATGAAGGAGGGACATGGAAAGGAAGGATCTTTACTTAGCCTTTCTCTGGCCTCAGAGAGAGTCTGGTCCATTCCCACCCCACCCCCCCAGTAGATCA